>NC_142514.1:47933804-48239130 GCF_057876585.1 Rhinolophus sinicus
TTCAAATATTTGAAGGCAGAATCCACGTTGTTCGTTGGCTTGACTCTTCCTAGATTGTTCCAGGTGGGAACCCTTCCTGTTCTGAGCTTTCCCATAATACCTTTGTCCTGTAGGATTGTTTTAACAAGAATATCAGAGTCTGCGACTCAAGGATTTATGAAAGGAAAGGCTACCTCATCTCTTTGCCCCCATGATTGGTGGAATGGCAATAAAAGAAAGGACATTTGAGCTGATTGTTTATACACTGAAGCCTTAGGGCATATAAACAGGATGAAATCACTTATCTCACCCTTACTAATTGTTTCCTACAGATTGTGGCATTTTCCTGCATTTGCCATCTTTTCAGGGACAGTTCTCCAAACTCAGCCTTCTCTTTTCTATACTAAAAGCACCCTGTCCATTTAACCGTTTGGCATGGTTGGAATGTGAATTTTTTTAGAGAAGAGGATAAAGTTTTACTTATGTTTGTTTTTAACTTCAAGTTAAATCAGTGCTTAGCACATAGCATGCTCTTAATAAGTATTTTTGCATATACAAATGAATTAATGAGTAGAGAAACATGGTTTCAAGACCTAGGTTTCCATCTTTTGAAAACACATTAGTGTGTTACTATCCTGACAAAATGTGGTATCATAAAAGGGGCAGAATACTCCATAGGTTGTATGACCATTTTAGATCAGTGGTATTATGAGTTGCCCTAATTGAGACTTGATGCTTTGAGGAGCTCAGCCTAATAAAGACAAAAGAGAATATGACTGCTATCATTATGGTTGTCTGTGTTTATAAAGTCAACATAGACCTTTACAAAGTTGATTTAGCTTATCAACAAGGTGGAATTTGTTTTAAGTGGCATTTTTAAGGTTTTTATTTTATTTTATTTTGGATCTGAGGGTCTTTCCAAGATTAGAAAGGCTCACTTGGCTGAACTTCTGAGGTCTTTCCCCCTCATCTCCTTTCTGTCATTCTTTGCTTCCTTATTCCTCTAACTATATCTGAAGCCATTTCCCTCATCTGAAATTACCTTTTCTTTAAGTATTACTATGAAAAAGACTGTGGGGAGAATAGTAAATGCAGAGTAGATGGAAAATCATAATGATTCAAGAAAGATGGTGGTAAAATATGACATTTTCTGGTGTTGGATATAATAATGGGTAGAAACGGAGGAATGGGAAAAACAGACTGGCTTCTTTGCCATGGCAACATTAAGTGCATTTATTATATAAACAGAAGGAGGAAAAGCAATTATTTGGTCCCTGTGCTTTTTTCCCTAGTCCTCTGGGTCTCTTGTTTTCAGTTCAGTTTAAAGTCTCAAAAGACGGCAGCCAGTTACCTTGTAATGACATAGATCATTTTCTTAAATGCCCAAGATTGCAGGTATACAGTTGACTTCACAATATTTTACTATTGAAAAATAAATACATCAAAGATTTCTTTAAAAGTTAACACTAGCTTGTGTCCTTTTTCATCAAGCACAGAAGAGTGCCCCCTGTAAAAGTTCATATCTTTATTTTGATACAATAAACTTATGAGCAGAAATCAAGGTACCATTTTCTTTACAATTCAGTATCATTAGAAAATTGATTCATTCATGTATGTCTCAAGGGTAAATGGTCATCATCGAATGTCTGACAGAAAAACACTAAGTGATTCTAGTTTAAAAGGAAAACCAACGTGCGCTGAGTAACAGCACTTCATAGATAGTTTGAAAGGGTACTTTCCTTCACTACGTCAAAATGCACCTGATGTCCTTGGGTACCAGTGAGAAAGGAAAGCTATTAACTGCTAATGGTAGTGACATATTGTATTTTAAGAGAGGAAAGGTAGGGGAAAATATATGGCAAACCAATTGTAAGTCAAGAACACAGTAGGTTTCCCAAAGAGAATTTCTGTGTTTTCATGATATTCTGCCCATTTTCGATGGGATAGTGCAAAATTAAAAAGTGTCTAGGATCATTTAATAAATTTTCCAAATAATCCAAAATTACAATGTAAGCTGTAAGATGGGTTGGGGTAAGTTGATGAGGCAAGAGCTTATTCATATACCAAATTTCTGGGTACATGCATTAGCCCCACTCTTTATTAGCTCTGTGACTTTGGGCAAGATACCTAATGTCTCTGAGTTGTAGTTTCTACAAGTGCACAATCAGGATAACAGATTCTACCACAGAGAGAGGTTGTCAGGTTTAGTGCAGTAACATGTAGAATGCAGCCAGTAGGGGACTTGGCATATGGTTGGGCTTCAAAAATAGGAACTACATTTCCATTCTCTCTGTCACTTTAGTTCAGATCTTAAGAATCTCCTGTGGGCACAAATAGCTTCCAGTTTTCCTTGTCTGTAGTCTCCCAATGTGTGTCCATTTTGTTTACTTACCAGTATTTATACAACATCTTTCACACAATCTTCCTAACTTAATATTGTACCATTTTCAAACTTCTTATCATAGCATTTAAGGACATCCACCATCTGACCCCAAATAACATCTCCTTTATAAAGACCTTGTTTACTGTTCTCATTTCCTCAATGTGCCCTTTTTTTCTTTCCATAATTTCACTCAATTCTTCCCTGCCTCTAAGTGCAATACTTTCCATTTCTGCATATTGAAATCCTACTTATGCTCTATTTTTTCTTTATGTAAATTTTTTATGTAAGCATCTTTAAAGACTTTTATTAAAAATATAGCTAACATACAACATTATATTAGTTTCAGGTGTACACCATAGTTGTTCAAAATGTATATACCTAAAGAAGTGACCACCATGATAAGTCCAGTAACCATCTGACGCTGTACCATGCTCCCACAATATTATTGACTATATTCCCCATGCTGTATGTTACATTCCCATTATTTGTTTTATACCTGGAAATTAGGGCCACTTATTGCCCTTTACCTTTTCCCCACATTTTTTATTTTTCAATTACAGTAACATTCAATATTATTTTGTATTAATTTCAGGTGTACAGCATAGTGGTTAGACATTTGTGTATTTAAGAGGTGATCCCCCTGACTAGTCTAGTACCCACCTGGCTCTATACATAGTTATTACCATATTATTGACTACATTCCCTGTGCTTTATTTTATATCCCTATGATGATTTTGTAACTACCAATTTGTAGTTCTTAATCCCTTCACCTTTTCACCCTGTCCCACAAACTGCCTCCCATCTATCACCCTGATAAGTCTAGTTTCCATCTGACACCATACATAGTTATTACAATGTCATTGACTGTATTTCTTATGATATAACCCACATCCCCATAACTAATTTGTAATGACCAATTTGTACTTCTTAATCCCTTCCCCCTTTTCACTGACCGCCTTATTCCCCTTCCATCTAGCAACCATCAAAATGTTCTCTGTATCTATGAGTTTGTTTCTCTTTTGTTTGTTTATTTTGTTCTTTAGATTCCACATATGAGCAAAATCACATTGCATTTGTCTTTCACTGTCTGACATACTCCATTCAGCACAATACCCTTCAGGTCCATCCATGCCACTGCAGAGGGTAAGAAACCATTCCATTGTATATAGGAACCACCTACTCTTTATCTATTCATCCATCGGTGGACACCCAGGCTGCCTCCACATCTTGGCCATTGTAAACAATGCTGCAATGAACATATGCATACACATGTCCCCTCAAAGTAGCAATTTGGATTTCTGTGGATAAATACTGGCAGTGTGATTACTGGGTCCTTTTTTGTCACTTGTTATAGCCTTTGTTTTAAAGTCTATTTTGTCTAGTATATGTATTACTACCCCAGCTTTTTCCGTTTGTTTCAATTTTCCATCTCTGTACTTTCACTTTGTGTGTGTCTTTCAATCTGAAGTGAATCTCTTGTAGGCAGCATATGTAAGAATTTTGTTTTCTTATCCATTCAGCCACCCTAATGTTTTTTATTGTAGCATTTAATATATTTACATTGAAAGTAATTGTTGATAGATATGTAGTTATTTCCATTTTATTATTTATATTTTGATCTTTTTTCATCTTAAAGAAGTCCCTCTGAGATTCCTTTAATACTAGCTTGGTGGTGATGAACTCCTTTAGCTTTTTCTTGTCAGAGAAGCTCTTTATCTGTCCTTCAATTTTAAATGACAGTCTTGCTGGTTCCTTCCTTTTCATCACTTTGAATATTTTTGTGCCAATCCTTTCTGGCAGGCAAAGCTTTTGTTGAGAAATCAGTTGAAAGTCTTATTGGAGCTCCCTTATACGTTACTATTTGCTTTTCTCTTGCTGCTTTTAGGATTCTCTCTTTGTCTTTAACCTTTGCCATTTTAATTATAATGTGTCTAGGTGTGGACCTGTTTGGGTTCATCTTGTTTGGAATTCTCTGCACTTCCTGGGCTTGTATGTCTATTTCCTTTTCCAGGTTAGGAAAATTTTCAGTTATTATTTCTTAAAATAGGTTCTCAGTCCCTCAGTCTCTTCTTCTTCTGGTACTCCTATGATGTGAATATTGTTATGCTTGATGTTGTTCCAGAGGTCTCTTAAACTATTCTTATTTTTTTGTATTCTTTTTTCTTTCTGCTGGATGTTTTCTGCTACCTGTCTTACAAATTGCTGATTTGGTTCTTTGCTTTATCTAGTCTGCTGGTGATTCCTTCTAGTGCATTCTTCATTTCAGTTATTGTATTGTTCAGTTCTGACTGGTTCTTTTTATGGTTTCTATGTCCTTTTTTATGCTTGCTATCTCTTTGTTGAAGTTCTCAGTAAGTTCCCTGAGCATCCTTATAACTAGTGTTTTGAATTCTGTCTCTGGTAGGTTGATTGACTCCATTTTATTTAGTTCTTTTTGTGGAGTTTTCTCCTATTCTTTCACTTGGGATGTGTATCTTTGTTTCCTCTTTTTGGCTGCCTCTCTGCGTTTGTTTCTATGTATTAGGTAGATCTGCTATGTTTCCCAGTCTTCGCTGGGTAGCCTTATGTAGTAGGTGCCCTGTGGGGTCCTGGCACAGTCTCCCTGGTCATCTGTGTTGGGCGCTCCAGGAGTGTCCCTTGTGTGAGTAGTATGTGCCCTCCTGTTATATTTGAACGCTGATTGCTATTGGCACGTCATTGGGTGCAATTTACCCCCAAGCTGACTAGTTGTGGAGTTTGGCCATGTGCACAGCTTAGAGGCTGCTTTTTTTTTTTTTTTTTAATCCTTACATATCTGCTTTATTAGTTTCTGAGTGGGATATGTTAAAATTTCCCCTCTACGAGTAAGGATTTGCCAATTTTTTTTCTTGTTCTTATGTCAAATTGCTTCATCTTTCAGAGTCACAGTTTCTTTGTCTTGTCTTTCACAACATTGGCCTCTATCTTTTTGTGGGCTCCAAATCAGACCTCACTGATGGAGTCACTTGCTCTGAGCTCCAGTACTGAGGAAGCAGCTCAAAAGCCACCAGGGACATATGGAGGGCTTACATATGGAGGGCATATAGAGGACATAAGGAGTGGGATTCACCCCATTGGGCTCTGATGCCTGTTGAGACTGACGTTCAGGTGTGCCACTTATGGGGCTAATTGGGTGGTGCTCTGCTGTGATCTGAAGCCAACCTCCAAGTATCTTGGTTCTGGGGCCTCTTGGGAGGAGCTCCAGTGCAGGCCTACATCAGCAACTGCCTGTGACTCTCCAGGGACTACATGGTAGGTGCTACAAGGTGATCCGTGGTTGATTGCTGCCTGTTTTGGACATGGAGGTGTGTCGGAGAGGCCACACTGGGAAATGAGGACAGTGGCCACCATTCCTGGGTCTGGAGTAGCTCTGCAAAAAGCCAGGACACTCTGAGGCATGCTGCCAGCTATGTGCTCGTGTAAAGTTCATCCACTGATAAAGCCTCCTGTGGTACACCAGGGTAGAGTAAGCAGAGCTCACTAGACCAATTCAGATTCAGATTTGGCCATGGGCATGGGGGAGGGTTCAACACAGGAAAGATGGCACCCACCCACTGGCTGCATAGGAGAAGGACCCCACACAGGGAAAATGACAATTGTCCCTCTAGTCCTTTCCTTGAAGCCACACAACTCAGACTTTCCCCATGTGTCCCTGATGCTTCCTGAGTCACTCTCCCTCTGCTGGAGCCCAGGGTGAGTGCCTGTGACTGAGTGAGTCTGTGTGTGGACATCTGGGTTTACTGCAGCCTATCCAGATGGCCGGTATCCTCACTGTTTTTCACAGCCAGATGTGGGGACTCCTCTTCCTGGCACCAGTACTCCAGGCTGGGGATCTTGGTGTGGGGCTAGCGTCCCTCACTCCTCCATGGAGAACCTCTGTGGCTGAGATACCCCTTCAAATTTTCAACCACCTCACAGAGGTTCAGGGCCAACCTGTTTCGTGTCTCCACCCATCCTATGAGTCTCATAACTATATCTTTAGTTATGAAACTTCTGTTCAGCTAGGCTTTAGATGGTTCTCCATGTTGATTGTTCTATAATTTAATTTTAATTTTGATGTGTTCATGGGATGAGGCAAGCACAGTGTTTGTCTACTCTGCCATCTTGGATCTCTCCCGTACTAATGCTTTAAATTCCAGCTTCAACACCATGCTATCCATGAAATATTCCTTAATCCTTTAGACAGAAGTGATCTCTACTTCTGAACTGCCTAACAATTCCTTACAATATTGATAATACATACTTATGCATTTGTATAATGCTAAACTCAAGGATAAGGATACAGTTTGGATATTACCTAACTTGTCTAGAGTAGTTGGCAATACAGAAATCTCTGCATCCATTTTCTCTCTCTGACTTGTGAAACTCTGGACTTCTTACTACCTATCTGGCTTTCCCTTCTCAGTCTTCTCAATGGGTGTATTAATTTCCTAGGGTTGCCTTAAAAATGTATGACAAACTGGATGGCTTCAAACAACTTAATTTTACTGCCTCAAAAACCTGCGTGTGAAAGCTTTGCTCGTAATCACCAAAAGTCTGGAAACAACTAATATGTCTTCCAGTAGGTGAGTGGATAATCAAACTGTGGTACATGCATACAATGAAATAGTATTTAGCAGTAAAACAAAACAAAACAAAACAAAAAAACCCACCACCACCACCACTAACAACAACAAAGAGCTATCAAGTCACAAAAGATATGGATGAATGGTAAATTTATATTTCTAGGTGGAAGAAGCCAGTCTAAAAAGACTACCTACTGTATGACTGTATTTACAGGATATTCTGGAAAAATCAAATTATAGAGACAATAAATAGATCAGTCATTTCTGGAGTTTGAGGAGGGGGGAAGGTTGAATAGGTGAAATACAGAGGATAACGATTATGAAAAAATTCTGTAATGGTAGGCACCTGACCGTATGCATTTGTCAAAACCCATTAAACTCCACAGCACAAAGAATAAGTCTTAATGTATGCAAATAAAAAATCATTTAGGAGGTATAAGGATTCCAGGGTGGAACACAATTTGACAAAACAATCTAACTATGTTATAAATGTATGAAAACCAAACAAAACAGTGCAGGGATTAGGGGAAAATTTGACTGACCAAAATAATTGGAAATGAGTGGAACCTGTGAGACTTAAGGAAAAAGGAATTGTACATAAACACTGTATTCTAGTTGGTAACATCTTCCATGGGGGAATGGACGAACTATTCTGAAATCACAATACATGTATACTGGAATTAAACAAATAAGTAAGTGAATGTCAGATAGTGGGAGCCAGGGTTCTTACTGTTGAAGTGGGAGCTTACAGGTAAGCAAGTGGAGGATGCTGGCATGATCCCTATGGTTATGGATTAGAGTTTGAGACATCAGTATGAACTCATGTTTGCAGCAGGTGTTTACATATAAAAATATTTATAGATATGTGTATATATAGGTATTCATTATGTACCTGTTTTGTATTCTGGATTAATGATATAAATAAATTATTGAATTAGTAAACAATTTTGGGAGAAGAGACGAATTTCTCATGCAGAACAATTTAAAATAATTTGTGTAGATCCTCATTCTCAAGGAAGTGGAACATAACTCTCCACTCCCTACATGTGGGCTGTGCATAATAACTTCCTTCCAAAGAGTACAGTGTGGAAAGGGGAAAAAAAGAGCAACTCTACAGGGGAAAAACCTGATAAATGTTACCTCAGCCAGGAGATCAAGGCCAATATTATAGTGATGTCACATTGATAGTATGTACATAGTGTGATACGATGTGATGGGAGTAGCACTTTAACTCTGTGGTCTTCCTCTGCGCATAACATATAACCACAGACTAATCATGAGGAAAACATTAGACAGACTCCAGTTGAGGGATGGTGTATGAAATACTCAACCAGTACTCCTCAGTACAGTCAAGGCCATCAAAAACAAAAACAATTCTGAGAAACGATCACAGCCAAGAGGAGCCTAAGGAAATGTGCTGACGAAATGTAATGTGGTATTCTGGATGGGATACTGGAACAGAAAAAGGACCTGAGGTAAAAACTAATGAAATCTGAATAAGTTATGGAATTTAGTTAAAAAGTATATATCAATATTGGTTCATTGATTGTGATCAATTAAGCATACTGATGTAAAATGTTAATGATAGGGAGACTGGGTATATGGTGTACGATGGGAACGCCACTATCTTTATAACGTTTCTTTAAATCGAAAACTTCTAAAATAAAAAGTTTATCAAACAGTTTCTACTCCAAGTTTTACCCATACCAATTAAATCAGATGTCTCGAGTGTGAGGTAGGCATCATTATTTTTTTAAACGTCCCAGATGATGTCTTTACGCAGCAAAATTTGGGAACCTCTGGGGTAGGAAAAGTCTCCGAGGCATGGAGGCTGTTATATTTTGGCATTCCTTACTTCACTCAAAATGTTCCAAACTAATCGAATATGTTGAGTGTTGCTTCTATTTTATACCTGTGTGAAGTTGAAGGCTTAATAATGAGTGTGATAAAAATAAAGTACTGGAACAAGTTGCCCGTTTGAGCACCACTTGATGTTACATTATTGAATATTGAGCCACTGACAAATATATCAAGCATATAATTACAAACAATATTACATCTTAAAATTTCTCTTGTAATTTTCCCTCGATTGAAATGAAAAAACACATTTATGTGCACACTCTTTCCTTTGGTCCCAGCCCCCCTCACCAGAGTATATCAATATGCTCTCGTAGACTCCCACCCTGGGTTCATTTTTCACCCTTTTTTGATTTTTTCTGTGCTGTAGAAGGCTGACTCTATGGGCTGCAACACTCCACCCCTTTTGCCCTCTGATTTCCAATTGGGTTCAGGCAGGATGGAAGAGATAGATACGATATTTTTAGCCCCACTGTTGCCCTTCCTCGTCATGGTTCTGGCAGTGGCTGCATTTGTCCCAGCTCCAGCTTCTGTCAGCTCCAGCTTTCGCTTGGCTCTAGAAACACTGTTCCCTTTCCTCACCCCTTCAGGCCCAGGAGAAGTAATGGCTTCCTGTTGTGGCTAGTCTCCGGTAACTCACCATCCTTTGTTGGAGTTTTAAAAATTTTAACTGTACCTCTATAAATAGTCTCCTCACTGAAATATTTTGTAGTTTAACCCTTGAGGGTACCATCTGTTCCCTGTCAGAATTCTGACTGATACAATCAGTGTATAGTTGTCTGCTCTCTGTTCTTGGGAATCATGACCTCCCCCTCTTTTTTAAAACTTGAGATAATGTCCTGCCTACTTCTTTGGCTTTAAAAATGTCCTCTATTTGGTGAAATGATGCTGAAAGTAGAGAACATTATTTTCCCTAAATCTTTACTTGGCAAAAGAAAATGTTGGCAAACCTATGCTGGTTCACCCCACATTTTTTTAAATTTCACTTTTGAAATCCAGAGTCTGGAAACCATTGATCTAAATGAGTATTTGACTTTGAAACATCAAGGGAATTCAGCTGTAATTCATTTTACCACAAGAATCTTACAAATTTGGTGAAAGTTGCCACTGTGAAAGTTGTCACAGCAGGCACTCAAGTTCCTAGGGTTCACTTGTTTGCTTAACTTATTGTCCCACTCCTGGTAAGGAGGCAAATAGTATCAGGGAAAATAGAAGGAACTATAAAAATTGAAGTGGTATTTTTTGCACTCTTCAGTATTACACTTCCAGAGAAGAAGATGTTATAGCAGACTGTGTTTTAAGTATCAAAAACACAGACCAAAAGTGAATTCAATCTTTGAAGACAAACAGAGCCATCTCAAGTTAGGGGGAAAATAAGAAAGCCCCAAGAGAAACAAAGAGAGCTAAGTTGGTGTGTCATTGATAAAGAGGTCCTGTATCCAGTAGGTAACTCCATCTCTGAGCAACAAACAGGGGACATCTGTGTTTAAAGTGGTGTTTTAAATTGAATGCGTTTCATAATATCAAGTGTAGTAGTCCCTCCTTATCTGCTATTTTGTGTTCTGTCATTTTGGTTACCCCTGGCCAACTATGGTCCAAAAATGTTAAATGGAAAATTCCAGAAATAAACAATTTTTAACTTTTAAAATGAGCACAATTCTGAGTAGCATGATGAAATCTTGCATCATCGCGTTCTGTCCTGCCTGGGCATGAGTCAGCCCTTTGCCCGGTATAGCCATGCTGTATCCGCTATCTGACCATTAACTATGGTCAGCATATTAACTATGAGACTGATCATTAGTCACTTAGTAGTGGTCTTCGTTATCAAATGGATTGTCATGATATCACAGTGCATGTGTTCAAGTAACCTTCACAGTAGCCTAATGCTATATGGCATAGGCCAACATCATTCGCCTCACTTCATCTCATCACGCAGGCATTGTATCATCTCACATCATCACAAGAAGACTGAGTAGAGTACAATAAGCTGTTTTGAGAGAGAGAGAGACATTCACATAACTCTAATTACAGTATATTGTTATAATAGTTTTATTTTATTAATGATTGTTGTTAATATCTTACTGTGCTTAATTTATAAATTAAACTTTATCATAGGTATGCATATGTGGAAAAAATATGAGGTCTGATGACAATTAAGTTCGTGAACTTGTTGCAACACTGTTGCTAACCTTTTTTGATATCAGAGGGATTATTCATTATGAATTTGTACCAACTGGACAAACAGTTAACCAAGTTTACTATTTGGAAGTGCTGAAAAGGCTGTGTGAAAAAGTTAGACGACCTGAACTTTCCACCAACAATTCATGGCTCTTGCATCACGACAATGCACCAGCTCACACGGCACTGTCTGTGAGGGAGTTTTTAGCCAGTAAACAAGTAACTGTATTGGAACATCCTTCCTTCTCACCTGATCTGGCCCCCAATGGCTTCTTTCTTTACCCGAAGATAAAGGAAATATTGAAAGGAAGACATTTTGTTGACATTCAGGACATCAAAGGTAATACGACAACAGCTCTGATGGCCATTCCAGAGAAACAGTTCCCAAATTGCTTTGATGGGTGGACTAGGCACTGGCATCGGTGCATAGCTTCCTAAGGGAAGTACTTGGAGGGTAACCATAGTGATATTGAGCATTGAGGTGTTGTAGCACTTTTTCTAGGATGAGTTCGCAAACTTAATTTGCAGACCTTGTATATAGGGTTTGGTACTATCCACAGTTTCTGGCATCTACTGGGGCGGGGGGTCTTAGAATGTATCCCCACAGATAAGGATGGACTACTGTACAACTAATCTATAATTGAAACAACAGTTTTGATGTATGCTATGAAGTTTATATCTGAGAACTGAATGTTATAGGAGATCAGCCACAGACACTCCTGAAGAGTTTGGGAGGAATCCAAGAGCTGAGAGAATCACAGAGTAGAAAGAGCCATTGTCCCTTACCCTAGAGCTAGGGGTGGAGAGAAGACCCTAGTGTTCTGGACAATCTGGGGTAGCATGGGGCAGTATGTAGGAATGGCTCTTTGATGAAGGCAGTCAAATCTGAACCAGCTTCAGAGTTCCAGCTTGACTCAGTAAGATGAAGAAGCAGTACGATACTTCCTGAGAGTAGCATAGATATGGTTCTGGGTGTTGGAAAGCCTTGCCAAGCTGCCTGTAGCTCAGAGTGGTATTTGGAGAACATTCTTGCATTTCAGAAAAGAATCAGGAGCAAGCAAGGGGATTCATTGATCTTGAAGTGACCTTTGACATGGACCTATGTAGATCAACACCTGAAAAACAGACACGATGAAGAGTCAGATGACAAATTCAACAGATGACCAAGGGTCAGAAACTTTGCTTATCATGGGTCCTGCCTGCCTTCTTGTCCCACTGACACCTGCTTAGAAGTTAGGAGTGAACTTAAGGAAAGAAATACAAGTCTGAATTCATTGAGGTTTCGTTTCTATGCATTGGTAAAACAGGATCTCACTGAAGAAATTAAGTTCAGTTGCATAAAAACATTGTCATGTTTTCTGAAGACCTGCTTATATGGACTGAAGTTCAAATTCTGTTTTCTACTATAGACTATGTTCTTCCATGTGACAGAGAACCTGACTGCTGGCAGCTGCAGCTCACAACTTCATATATTCACCATCTGAGGGGGGAAAACTCTTTATTCCTTTTCCTTCCGCCCCTTGGTCCCTCCACCCCAATTCCTGTTTGAAAAGACTCAGAAAACAATCTTGCCTGGCCTTCTAGTCATGTTCCCACCCCATGGACCAATTACAGAGCCAGAAGTATGAGATATTATGATAGATCCAGCTTGGACCATGTGCTATGTGGCCTCTGAAGCCAGGATGCTGTAACTAACTGGCTGTCTCCACTAGACTCATGTGCTTGGTTTTGGAGGAGGAGCAGTTTCTCTGCCAAAAGGAAATACTTTTATTTATTTATTTATTTACTTTTTTAATTAGTTTCAGGTGCACAAGACAAAGCAAAACTTAGGCGTTTATCATTTATATCCCTCACACTGTGTGAACCCCCCTCCCCCCATCCACTATCCCTCTGTACGTTCCCCAAATTAATTTTCAAAACCCCGTGGTCATCTTGTGGTTACCGACTATTTTTTTAAACCTCTCACCTTCCCCTTATCCCCACCCCCCCCGCCCCTCTAGCAACCCTGAGTTTTTCCTCCATGTTTCCAAAACTGTCTCTGATTAGTTCATTCACTTATTCTTTTCTTTAGATCAAAAGGAAATACTTTGACCAGAGGAAGAAGAGAAGAAAAGTGACTGAGAAAATAATAGTGTCCTTCACAATCTGTTTGAATTAGGTATCCATCTAGTAGGACCACTACGAATAAATGTTTCCTTAATGTTACATTGATATGATCAAAGCAAGTAACTAAAATAATTAGCAGGATATTCACTATGTCTTATATGACCCATTAGAACTAGAACCCAGACTCTGAAAAGAAAAAACCCCACAAAAAACAAAACCAACACAAAAAACACTTAGCCTTTACATTGTTCGTTTGTAAATTTTGCAGCATATTAACTATGAGACTTGGCTTAAAGGCCAGTGAATAGCCCGGTGCTTTTTGCTCTCAAATCCCATTGTACTCCTGCCGAGAACAAAGTGTTTTGTGCTATGTGAAAATTTGTTTATGGTGTATGTGGACCAATCATCAGGATTATTATTGGCCACTTTCCTTTAAGGTCCATTGGGACTTAAATCTGAAATGCATTTCTGTGAAAACTTCACTTAGCTGCATAATTCTGAAATGATTCTTACCAACTGTTTATTCATAGCAGGCTTCTCTGTAAACAAACAATTCAATTGGCTTGCCTTTCAACTCCAAGCAGCTTTATGATCTCAGTTTAAATAGCTGCTTTGAGTTTCATTGCTGTTATACAGCTTTTTATGCCGTCAGAATAATACATGTCTCCCACATTCATGCCAGTAGCACTCTACAGAGCAAGAAAAGACAGTCCCGCAGATTTGGATCCTAAATGAGTTGCGATGGGGCAGGTCGCAAGTGGCAAGTGAGCTCAGCAGCTCAATAGTAACCAGGCTGCCCCAGGCCTTAAGGAGCATCAGAATGGCTCTAGTTTCCAGGAATAGTTTCCAAAGAATGCATGATATCACATAGATATTTTCAATTAACTCTTTTTATTTTCTGACTATAAAAGTAACATGGTCATTGTAGGTAACTTGGAAAGGTAAAAATGAATGACTAAACAATTCCCCAAACCAAAGATAGCCACTGTTAACATTTTGGTGTATTTCTTATCATTGTTTTTTTTGTGTATATATTTTTAAAATCCGTTGAGATTATGTTACATATAGAATTCCTATAATATATATTCTATGGAAATTTAGAATAAAAATATCTCTTTGATATGTAAATTTTAAACAGTGCTATAGGTAAGTAATCACTGTAATTATTCATAAAATAAAGCATTTTTGTTTTTGTTCTTTTGAATTATACAAATGGAATACTACAAGATTTGCCTTTTATACTTCAGTCCAATGCACATTAACTGAGCAATGTCTACATCCAAGATACTGTGATAAACACTTTAGGGGATTAGAAAAAAGTTGATAAGACACCACTTTTGTCCCCAGGGTATTTATATAGGTATATATACACAACTAACCACTAGATGACTGAGAAAGTGTTTTATGATAAAATGGTTACAAAACAAATTTCCAAATGATCATAGCCTATAGGTAGCGTAGCTCCAATTTGGCAGATTACGAAAAAGGGTCAATTTAGTTATCTTAGCATTTTGGCATGGAATTCGACCATTAGATGGTGATGGGTGATGGTTGAAGGAGGGGTGTTGTGGAATGGAGGCAGAATTGAATTGAATAGCATGCTGAACAGCACTGAACGAAAACAAGAAGTGAAAAAGAAAAAAAAGCAAAGGTGTGTTTAGGTAACTACAAGTTACCCTTTGCATTGAAAGAACACACTTGGTAAAGTAACTCTCAGATAATCTACTGCGAATGAATCTGAATGTCAGACTGATTTAAATTTTATTTTGTAGGCAGTGGAGAAACATAGATACTTTTGAGTAGCAGCATAAAATGATCAGGGCTGTACCTTAAGGGTATTATAAGAGACCTAAAATTCTTAAAAGGAATGAGATGCCCATTTGTATGTAGGTGGGTGTTCATATAACTGTTTTCTAAATATACTTTTTAAATAGAAATGGTAGATATATTTTCATTTTTTTTCTGTACTCCAAGAATAATTTTTTAGAACTTTTTAGAAGAACATAAAAATTTCATGAAATATTTTAATGTCTAACCTTCCTTGTCGTTGGTATTTTAAAAATGATTTGTAACTTGACAATGAAGTAAGTATTCACTTGTTGTATATATATTTGTTTCTTTTGTGTTTCTTTCATAACATGCTTCATTCACTCAAAAAGGATTTATGGAGCAACTATATGAATAAAATTTTATATAATGAGTATTATAGGAACTATGTCTCTTGGATAATTTGGATTAAATTCTGGGCCTGGAGATAGAATTTTAGTAAGAAGAGTTTTGAATAAAATTCTTAGCATTTAAGAAAAACTATTAGTACTTAAGATAGTCAGACATTCTATTGATAGTAATAATCTTGCTCTTAAATATTTGGAAACTCAGATTTTCTACATTTGTTCTTCAATTTCTTTTCCAAATTTTCAAAGTGTTTTTCTTTCACTGCTTTTTGACTACTACATTAACTTTGAATTACTGAAAACCTTTTGAAAAAATGAAATGCGTTTTAAGGGTACTGTTCGTGTTCAATGTAGAAAATTGATTTTAGGCTTTCATTAAATCAGCTTTTACATTATCTGCTCTAAACTTTTTATTGATAAATATATTTCTCGTGTTGACAGTGGTACTGGCTACGATTTAGTCAAATAAGTTGGTCTACTAATTATCTAGAAATGGCACGTTAAGTGACTCCAAAGTTCAAACATCCTTATGTAAAAGGCTTTCTCTTCCAATGTTTACTTTGGTTTCAGAATTCATTACTTAACTAAGCACTATATTCTTTATAATGCAGTTCAGTACAATTAAATATAAGAAGACATTTACTCAAATCTAAGAATATACTTGAATATTTATGGTAATTAATTGTATTAATGAATTATTATTATTTTTTTTACCATAGCACCTTTTAAGTTTGCAAATACAGCTCTTATTTTAGATCCAAATGCCTTTGTATCCATTTCACAAAGCCTCATGACATATTCTGAGATTCCATTTTTGCTACTCTGCCACTCTTTTTCCTTCCAAAGGAAAGAATAAATTAGAGCAATTGTAGCAACACAGAAGTCACAAAATGAAGGCCAACTTTAGTGATGCTTTTTAGGATCAGGATAAATAAATAGTCTCAAATTACTCTCATGAAATTTTAACATTTGGGGAATCTCCCATAGTTGGTGCCCCAGACTTAAAGAATTAATACATAATCAATCTGGAAGTCACAGCAGAGCATATGCATATAAACTGTCAAATTACTTAGTGGTTCTTTGGCTGCTTGACTGAATTGGTTAAAATCAAAGCCTGTGTATGTATGTTTAAATAAAAGCCCTTGCCAATTAATTTTCCTGTTTCAGATGTACTGATTCACCCCAACCCTCTTGAAAATAAAATGTGTGTATGTTGTAACACACACACACAGACACACGCACACATACACACATTTTATTTATTTATTTATTTATTATAATGGAGAATAGAGGCAAGGAAAGTAAGTAAAGCAATCATAACCTTTGGAGGGATGAAATTGTTCATGCTTTATGAATGGTGAATACACCGCACTGTGAATAATAGGTAACATTTTTACTATAGAACTTGTCATTTGCACCCCAAAACTTGATCATATAAACACTGAAGCTGCAGCTCCAAATCATAGATTCTTTGATGCAGTGGGGACATTAATTACCATCATTCTAGTCTAACCTCTTTTCTACCCAATGTTGTCCTACAATATCCCTGAAGGACAGTCGTTCAGTCTCTAATTAAAAATATCTAGTGCTAAAGAGCTCATTTTGTCTCACCAGGTAGCCCATTCCACTTCTAATGGCTGTGAGAACTAGAAAGTTATTCTTTTGATTTGGTTTAAATTTGGCTACCTATGTTTTCTGCTTGCTGATTTTAGTTTGGTTTACAGGAGCTATCCAGAAAAATCTGCCACTTCTTTATGATTGTCTTTTCAGTGTTTGAAATAAAATATCATTCTTGCCTTCCACCAAAACTGATTTTCTCCAATTACATTTGGCATGCCTATTAAAATACAGATTTCTCTTTCCTCACTGCCAGGGGCCTTTATTCATTAGATGTATGATGGGCCCCAGGATTTTTGTCTGTTTTGTAGTGTGAGTTGTGTTTGCTGCTATGTATTTTTATCAGCCTGTTTTCTGTAGGTAGAATTTTGGGGGTCCAATGATTTTCTTCCATTTTGTACTCTATCTCTTTTATTCCAAGCTTGCAGTGTTTCTACTGATATAAAATTCTCAGAACCTTGTAGGTGTCCTGTGTATGTTAAAGAAATTCACTCCGGAAGAAAAGAGGCTTGCTGTGGATCTTCCCTATATAAATTCCCATCTCTATTTTGGGGCTCTGAGAAGATCTGTGAGTTACATACTTAATCTCTTCAAAAAACCTTTTGTGTGACTGTATACTCTGATTTTTTAGTCTTCCTGAAGTATTAGCAAAAGATTGACCAGCTACGTGCTTGGCTTTTTCTCTACAGCATGCTTTCCTGGCAGTGAATTGCTTACTTTCTGCATCTTTTGGAAACTGGATAAGCTGAAAATTTCCCAAATCATTAAGTCCTGGTTCCCTTGTGTTTAAGAATTCTTTCCTCAATTTATCTCTCTCTCCTTGTGTTTTACTCTAGGCAGCAAGCAGCCAGGATGCATCTTCAACACTTTGCTTGGAAATCTCCTCAGCTGTGTATCCAATTTCATTATACAGTATACAAGTTCTGCTTTCTGTATAATTGCAGGACACAATTCTACTAAGCTTTCTGCCACTATATATAACAAAGATCCTCCTCCCTCAAATTTCCAATATCATGTTCCTCACTTACTTCTATCCTCACCATCAGTCACTTTAATGTCCATGTTTCTACCAACAGTCTCTTCATAATGATTTAAATATTCTCTAAGGTGATGTATGTTTTTCTACCATGTTCCGCACTTCCTTCTGAGTCCTCACTAGCAGCATGAACAGTCTGTTTAAGGCAAAATAGGCTTTTTCCATCATGCTCCATAAACATTCTTCCAGTTTCTGCCCACTGCCCAATTCCAGAGCCATTCCCACCCACATTTTCAGGTCTTTGTTATAGCAGTACTTCATTTTCACTTACAAAAAAATATTAGGGTTCAACCACAGAAGCAGAACCAGTAGGAGACACATAGTAAGATACTTATTGCAAGGCTTAGGTGATTGTAGGGACTGGCTAGGCTAGTTCCTACATAGAGCAGACTGTCAAGAAAGGCAAGCTGGGAATTCTCGGTCATGGACGGAAGGTTCTGTGGAGTTTCTTTTTCTTGAGGGAAGCCTCAGCTCTACTTTTACCGCCTTTCAACTTACTGAACCAGGCCCACCCTGATTATTTAGGATAATTTCTCTCACTTGCAGTCTACTGATGATGGACTTTAATCACGTCTACAAAATCTCTTCATAGCCACGCTTACATTAGTGTTTGATTGCATAACTGGGGGACTATAGCTTAGCTAAGTTAGCACACCAAGACCATTAGTGTGTCCTATATTATACTTCTTCTACTACCCACAGCTGCGTCCTCACACATAACCTAGTTATTTTCATTTGAATGTTCAGGGTTTAAAGGGATTTATTCTCAGAGATGTCTTCAGAATCAAGATAAGATGTTTTCATCTTATTGGCTTGTTGTACACAATAGTTCTTCAATTAGCAGTTACACCTTCACAGGGGGCAAATTATTTCTCCATGAGGATTTAGAAGATTGATGTACATTAAATATCAATTTCTTTTGGTTGGAAATGGCACTGATAGTATTTAAATAATCTATTTCCTTGCTGGGGACCAACAGCATTGGTATCACCTGGGAGCTTATTAGAAATGCAGACACCAGGGCCCTACCCCAGGACTCCTGAAGCAGAATCTGTACTTTCAATATCCCTAGTTTGATTCAGTTGCACCTTGAAGTTTGACAAGCACTGGTCTACTACAATTGCCTAATTTCTTCTGTTACCCTTGCTCGAGGCTCATCTTTTTCTTTTTCTGCCATACTTTATATATGCAGGATGTACTTCTCTTCCTCCAAATTTGAAAACACAATTCTTGAGTCTAAAAGTTTGCAACATTTCATCATGAATAAAGGTTAAAATCCAAATCACCTTCAAAATCCCATATAACTTTCGATGTTCTTCCCAGTAGGTCTCTATGTATTTTTCCAGGTACATTTTTCTGAACATATCACGAGCTCGAGCTACACAATTTGCTGTCCCCTAGGGTACCGTGCCTTTTTCCCTCTGTGCCTTTCCTTCCACACTCTGTTTCTCTGCGGGGAGTGCCCTACACGACCTGGTTGAACTATGAGAACCCTCGCTTGACTCCTCTTGGATAAAAAGGACCTGTGCTGTTTGTCTTGGTCATCATGCCTGATATGTAATTGCTACTGATTATCTATTAAGGGAGCAATAAATGAGCAAAATAAGGGAGCAAAATATGACTACCCAAAATGGTTTCCAGAGATGTGAAGAGTAAATGAGATGATAATAAGCAAACATAATTGAGTACTAGGTAAAAGTACTATTGTAAAGGCATTATCTCATTACTTTTTATGACATTTCAGAGAGGTCATTATTACTATCACCTCTATTTTACACAAAAAGAAACAGACATGACCTGGTTGAACTATGAGAACTCATACAAGATCTTATCATAAGTTGCATAAAAACTCAGCAATATGGCCTCTGATAGATATCAAAGCATCTGGCAAAGTCCTTCACAAATGCAAAATTTGAGATTTGTGTGGTAATTAGACATATAATCAATAGTTATAATTATCATGTTATTTTAAAAGACTTTCGAGAAAACATTTAGAACACCACAGACAGGGTGAAGTGCTGTTTTAATTAAACTGTATTCCAACAAACCTTTCTGAGCATCTACGTGTATTGTAGTGGATATCTGTGCTTTTTTGTTGACTTCTTCAGTAAGAGCATCCTAATTTTATTTTGGGGTACCACTTTTCCCCTGCTAAGTTATTTGGTTAGGGTGAGATCAACTCTCCTCCCTTTCTCTGTTTTCATGGAGTGTACAGGTTACTCACACCTGGATAGTCATCGTATTCCAACTCTTTGGCCATCATGACCCAAGTAAGTTAATAAATAAGACTTGGTTTGGTAGTTGTTAACATATTGGTTAATTGTTTCAAATTGTAAGAGTGGAAGAGTGAGAAGGAAAGTCAAAGAGAGAAGAGGTGAACCAGGAGAGAGTCATGAAAATCGTTGTAAAGAGTTTCAAGCAGTGCTATATCAATGTTATGAAATTAATAGTTGAATAAGGTTTATGTATTTTGAAACTAACAACCAAAATACGTGGACAACCTGTTTTATTCATTGTAAGTAGCTGTAACTTCAGTCATGATTGATTGCTCTTCGCGGGATCTGTATCTGTGTAAATAGGCATATTATTGATTTTTTTTAAAAAAAGAGAAGATAGGCGATCTCATTATTTTCTTTTTTAAATCAAATGTTTCCTTTTAGTGATTTTTTTTTCCTCACTCAGGAATGAGTTAAGGTGTTAATCCTTTCTTGTTATCATGGAGAAGTTTTTCAATGTGGTAATAATTGCCTAATTGGTAGTGATTTATTTTTACTCATCTAATCAGTCAATAGCTCTTTATTGGCCTTCAGATAGGCAGCAGGCTTTGTGCCAGAGGGAATGAAATTCAAAGGTGTCCCTTAGCCTAGAATGTAACCTCCACAGGAGTTCCTGACTCAGAGCCTGATGCCTAGCAGACATTCAAGATTTGATCATGGTATCAGAAATCCATACACGTGGATGTGGGGGTGTATTTCTGTATTAATTTAACAATGGTAGCTTTGAGGAGCCATGCTTGGTCTTTAAGTATTGCCTGTGACTCAAACATGAATTGAAGGCTTGGGCCTTTGTAATTCTTTACCTTATGGCAGTTATTCCTCATAATACTCAGGTTTAATGATCCTTATTTTCAGTAGTTCACAATGAAATAATTTATGACAATGATGCTGGAATGACACCCTGATACCATAGTAGGTAATTTTAGTCCCTAATAGTTTACTAGCTTTAGTGAATTGAATGGTGGCTCCCCCTGCCACCCCCCCCCGCCAAAAAAAAAAAAAAAAAAAAAAACACAAACAAAACTGTCCACATCCTAAACTCCAGACTCTGTGAATGGGATGTTATTTGGGTCTTTGCAGATGTAATTAAGTAAGAATCTCCAGTTGAGATCCTCCTGGATTATCTGGATGGTCCCTACATCCAATGACAAGTGTCTTTATAAGAGACAGAAGAGAAGAAGACACAGACATAGAGAAGGCCATGTGAAGATGGAGGCAGAAATTGGAGTGATGCAACCACCAGCCAATGAATTCCTGGAGCTACTAAAAACTGGGAGGGGCAAGGAAGGATTCTCCACTTAGAGCCTTGGGAGGGAATACAGACCTGACTACACCTTGAGGTTGGACTTCTGGTCTCCAAAATAGTGAAAGAATAAATTTCAGTTATAAATGTTAAGTTTGTGGTCATTTGTTAAAGCAACCTTAGGAAATGAATATGCTAGTTTATACCAATTATCTAATTAAGGATTCTGCTGTGTTGTTTTATTTCATAATAATTTGGGAAAGTCAGTATCTCTATTCCAATTCCTGTCTCCGCCCAATGGAGACATTGGTCTGTTTTTTGAGGTTTGAATGAAAACTCAAAGGTTAGTGCTTCTGGGTTATTTTTGCCTTTCAAAGATGCCCCAGAAAGTCCATTCAGTGCACAAATATGAAATTTCTGCATGAAGTGACCTCAACAGGTGGTCTGGAGATCCAAATGCTATTCAGAAAAGTGACACTGGACCTGGGAGGAAATTTCTATAGGGGAAAAGTTCCATTTACAAAGCCCCACAAGTTGGCAGAGTGGCTGGGTCAGGGAGCTAGGAGACCTTGCTTACTACCATACCCATCTCTGGGTTACTTTCTCTCTGTGCCTCTGATGCCTCTTCTTATGAGGGTGTTAGGCAAGTTATTTCTAGAGACTTTTTAAAATTAACCGTTCATCCAACCTAGAGTATGTCCACTCCCCTTTATTCATTCTTCCTCACGCTGTTTCCTTCATCTCACCCATCACAGTTGGTAGTTATATGAATACTTGCGTGTCTGACTATTACAACTCCAAGTTCAAGGAACATAATAACTGCCCCTAGCATATTGTCTGGCACACAGTATGTCCTCAACAAATCCATGAGTGAACATTTTGAGTGGAGAGCAAGAAAATGTCTAATTACTTTGGGTTTGGAATCAGGCTGTTGAAGGATTTTTGTTTCCCTACATCAAAAGCCATTGAATTTCAAGATTGAAAAATAAATGGTCATTTAGTCCAACCCCCTACTTGGTGCATGAGTGGCCTCGTCAGCCTTCCTGACAGCATGACCAAAATGCTTGGCTGAAACATCCTTGGTGATAGGAAGCTCGCTACCTCCCTACTTCGGGTCTCCCATTCGTTCTCCTTTCCCACTCCTCCCGATCATTGCAATCTTTATGGTATCATTTTCCACACCTGATGGAGCAGAGACATGGAAGTCCGCAGGTGGGAGGAACAGAGGGAACCCTAGCCTAACTCCGAGTCTGAGAACCTCTGGCTCAAGGTGAGTGCGCTGTAGCTGACTGCAGGATGCAGTAGCGGTGCCCCCTTCCTGCTGGGTTCGTCTCTGCTCTCGGACTCCGGGAGCGGGTGCGGGGGCGGGCAGGGGGTCCTCCTTCTCAACATCTCCGCTTCTCCTCCTCCCCGCCCGCGGCCACGCGCCTCGGCGCTCCCTGCCCTCGCCGCTCGGGTTCCCTTCTGTCGCTCCCGAGCTGTCGCGGAGGGCGCGGGCACGCGGGCGGCCACCCGACTCTCTCTCCCTTCTCCCCAGCCCACAGGCCACCCCCACCCCCCGCCCCAACCTCCCGCCAGCTCCTCCTCCGCACACACTCTGCTACCCTTCTCTCTCCTGAGAGTTGCCTGGCATCTTCGGCGAGGAGTTTGGAGCGCCCCACCGCAGAGACCACGCCGGCTGAGCGCGAGCCACGCAGGTGCCATCTCTGCCTTCCATCTGGGTTGGATCCTGGCATCGAGGTGGGACCCGCTTCTCTCTCCTCCACTCCCTAACGCCACCTCTTCCCGCTCCCGGCAATTCCAGGAGTGGGGCGCTGGGCCGCCCGCAGCCTGTGGGCCACTTGGGGACCAGGAGTTAGGGCCGGCCTGGAGGCGCCACTGGAGGGGCGCCGGGGATCTCTCGGCTTCCCCGGGGCTGGGAATCGGGGGGCCCCGGGGCAAGGGGGTCGGCGAGCACAGCTAAGTGCAGCCAGCCGAGTCTGGGCTCGCACCTGCCGGGCACGTCCCGAAAGGACGTGCCACCCGGCCAACTTCTTTTCCAGGTCTCCTTCCTACTGTGGAAACTGAAAGGACTCGTAAACCAGTAAGTCCTGGGGCCCGGAGGAGGGATTTATGGGTTTGGATGCAAAAGAAAAAAAATTGTTGTACACCCGAGCCTCTGTTTTCCACTCTCTCTTGCTCTCCTAAAGCACATTAACAAACAAACAAAGAAGAAAACCCAATCCTAGCCAAAGCACTTATTTAAAGGGATTTATAGAGACGAGAAAAAGAGACCTAACTGAAGAATCACTTTGGAAACCCCAGGTACGGCGAGGCAGCCTAAGAAAATGGTTATTGTGGGTGCCATTTCTAGGACTTGTGTGTGTAAACGGAAGATGGCACTGGCTCTTGTAAGCCTGACGGAGTTCCTTATAGTGAGGGTGGTTCGGAGTGTCTTCTATTAACGTTTATTTCCATAAGTATTAAAGTACCTTGAAACAAGTACTCTTTCAGAGCTTTGGACGTGGAGTCAGAATTTTGGTATGATTGCCATTTATCTGTGACTTTGCTGTTAGCTTGACTTCTCTGGGCCTCAGTTTCCTCATCTGTCAAATTAGAGGGTTGAATTAAGATTCTGAGGGCCTTTTAATAATATCTAAGATGTTTCCCAACTTAAAAATTTATAATTCTTTAACATGCTACAAACATTGCTAGATTCATAATTTCACGACATTTAAAAAATCTATATTGATCTTGGCATTTTGTTTGTATGCATTTAGGAATTGTGCTTTTAGGGTATTCCAACCAAAAATTAAAGAGAAAAACACTTATAAAAGGATTCAGAAATACATAGTTTATATGTAAATATTTAGATCATCTCTCCCTCTTCCTCAAAGAATCCTGTTCAACTTTAAGTTAGTATTTACAACACTGCAACAAAAACATGTGACTTTAGCAAAGTACTTATTCTCTTTCAGTATTGTATAGTTGGAGGACATAAAAATTGTTTTGGAGGAAAACAAAAATTGCACCTTTCCTAGCAATTACTGCTCTTGAAAAGTGTTTGCTACTTTTTAGCATAAAGTTGTGTGCAAAATATTAAAAAAAATGGTTTCAGGCCACGTCAGAGCCTCTCAGAAATGAGCTCAGGAGCAGAGATGCCAATTTTAGTAAAGCATTTTTGTTGTCTTGGATTGAATCCCAGAAAATAGCAGAGGTTAACCAAACAGGTAAATAAGAAATTAGGTTTTGACACACACACAAAGTTTTATAAGAAGTGGGCACTATAAGTGTCAGCTAACCTTTCATTTCCTTTTGATAAAAAAATGACAACAAACAGCTTTTGGCTGAAGGAGATAGAGAATGTTAGAATGGCTTTTGTTGTTACTTGTAATTCAAAATTATTTGAGACTTAGTCATCAGACTTAGTCATCAGTCATTAGGATAGGTTTAGAAGTGTTTTGGCTCTTTTTGGTGGCTTTGATCTAAAGTAATGGGTTTGTACCAGCATGTACTTTGTATGCAGTTTGGGATAATGGAGTGGATTTGAAATACTCTTTTATGAACACATTTTAACTTAGTTTCAGTGCCTTTTCACTTTGGGGCTGACAGTGTCATGAATCATTCAGGCATTTGTCTTCCCTCATCTTCTCTGGTGAAGTAGATGGTCATCTCCTTAGAAACAGAGGCTCAAAACGTTCAGCAAATTGGTTTTTGAATGAACAGAGAGTAGTAGTAGAACTTAAATACCCTGGCTTCTCATTGCTGGTTGGAAAACAACTGAAAACAGTGGCTGGGTCTGACTGCTCAAAGGTCCACAGCCAACTCATTCATGGCTTAGAAGCCGTGGTTGGCAGAAGCTCTATTTCTCTTTTGTAATATGGGGACTTTACTCTCATGAATTTACCAAGAAAAAACAGGCATGTCTTCACACTTAGATCATTATTATATAACTAAATGATTTGTATTTGTGAAGTACAATATCTCAGGGGGTCCTGGAATAAAACTAAAATGTCCAGGGAAAAAAAAAGAATTGTCTTGGCCATACTGTACTGCATTTTTCATATTGAGAGCCAAACACACATGCGGTACTAAAACACATGTCCTGTGGAGTTAAAAATGAAGAAAAGGGCTTATAGTCTGCTCTAATTCTTAAGATCTTTGGAGATTTACAAATTCTGCATTTAATTAAATCAGAAAGTCACAAATGTTCACCTCCTGGCCCACTTTAGTACATATAACCTTTTAGTTTAAATTCAAATTTGGTCTGCTTATTATTTGGAATATTCCTTCTCAAATACTACCTAAAACTTTTGTGACAACGGTGACATTATCTGTTGTCTTTTCCCACACACGATCTTATTAATTAAAAATTTTTTAACACTTTGAAATATAATATTTATAGGGAGAAGTACGTAAAATAAATGTACTGGTCAACAAATAGTATAATAAATCATTATAGCAGATAATTGTAAGGCAAATACCCGACTATTCATCTAAAAAACAGAACATTGTTAATACTCTGAAATCTCTTACTTGTTCCTTCCTCCTCACAAGTTTAGTTTCAACTATTTTTTTGGAATTTTATATGACGACAGGAGGCATTCTTTCATGGATTCTTTTGCTTAACATTATGTTTATAAGATTAAGCCATTTCTTTGTTCCCCTTTAAAGCAAAAACTTTTAAAAAGAGATGTTTATATTCCCTGTCTCAAATTCATTTCTTTACATTCTCTCTTAAACCCATTCCTATCAATCTTTTGTTTTTAGTACCCAGCCAAAACTACTCTTGTGATAGTCACCAACGAAATCACCTTTCCTAAATCCAGTAGTCAGTTGTCAGTGTTGATTTTACTTCACCCATTGGTACGTTGTCACAGTTATCACCCTCCGCTCCCTGTAATATTTCCTGATTGATTTTCAGGGTTCTGTGTGCTCTTGATGTTCCTCCATCACTGGCCACTCCTTTCTATTTACTTTGCTGGTCTCTCCTCTCAGAGGTTTCAACCTTAGAATGCCTTAAGGTTTAGTTCTTGGGAGCTCTTTTTTCTATAGTCTTTGATGAGTTCATGCAATCTCTCTCTCTCTTTTTTTTCCTGCAATGTCTATGTCTGTATACTGATGACTCCAAAATGATAGCTGAAGCCTTGACTTCTCCCCCCAAACTTCCGACCCCTGTGACCTCTATCCAGCTGCCTACTCAGCATTTCCATTAGGATGTCTAGTAGACATCTCCAGCCCAACATACTCCAAATGGAATCTTCATCTTGCCCAAGTCTACTCTACCTGCAGTCTTCCCCATCTCCATCTTTCAAATTGCTTCGTCCCCAACCTTGGAGTCATCTTTGATTTTTCCCATTCCCTCAGACCTCAGATGTAATGTGACAGGAGATCTTTTTGCTCTGTCTTCAAAGTAAATCCAGAATATAATTGCTTCTTATCATCTCCACACTGCCACCTTGGTCTGAGCTGCCATAATGCCTAACATGGATTATTGCGAGGCCCTCCTAACTGGTCTCCATGCTTTTACCCTTTGCTTTCCAGAATCCGTTTTCAGAATTGCAATTAGAGCTCTTGTTTTTACAACATATGTTTGATCATGTCATCTTTCTGCTCCAAACTCTCCAATGGCTTTCCAGTGTATATGGAGTAGGAACCAAAGTCCTTAAGATGACCTACAAAGCCCTGCCTGATCTTTCCTCCGCCCCTTTACCTGTCTGATCTCATTTCCTACTGTTTTTCTCACTCAGTTCCAGCCACACTGGTCTCCTGCTGTTCCTTGGCTATACTGGAGATCATCTTTGCACTTTAACTTCCTCTGCTCTGGGGGAATGCTCTTACCCCAGACATCCACATGGCTTACTACTTTGTTACCATCACTTCCTTTACATCTTTGCTCAGTGGTCTCCTTTTCAGTGAGGCTTATCCGGAATATCATATTTAAAATTGCATATCTTCTTACCTTGCAATACACTCTTTCCATAGTACTTACCACCTTTTAAAATACTGTATGACTTCTTATTTATCGTTTTTTGTCCTGTTTATTTCTAGTAGAATTTAAACCCCAGGAAGGCAGATTTTTTTTTTTCTGTTTTGTTCACTATTGTATTCCTAGTACCTGAAATAGGCTGAGCCTATAAGAGATGCTCAGTAATTTTTTTTTTTTGATTGAATGCTGTTATTGACAGTGGCTATTACTTGTTTATTTTCATTGCTGGATATAGTTCATTGTATGAATACAATATCTTTATTGTTTACTGATTCCGATTACAGATAATTGGATCACCTCCCTTCCTCTCTTGCTCCTTCTTTCCCTCCACCTCTCCCTGCTGTAGTGTGGATCAGTACTCCAATCCTTTTTATGGTCAGATAATATTCCATTGTATGGATATACCACTTTTTGTTTATTCATTCATCGGTTGGTGGACATTTATGTAGTTTCCATTTGTAGGCTATTTTGAATAATATTGTCACTAACATTTGTGAACAAGTTTTTGTGTGAATGTATATATCACTCTTGGGTACATACCTAGTAGTGGAATTACTGAGTCATAAGGTAACACTGTGTTTAACATTTGAAAATCTGCCAAACTGCTTTCCAAAGCAGCTTCCGTCATTTTACATTCCCACCAGCAATGTACAAGGGTTCCAGTTTCTCCACATCCTTCTTAACACTTGTTATTGTTCGTACTTTTGAATATAGTTGTTCTAGTGGATGTGAAGTGGTATTACGTTACGGTTTTGATTACATTTCCTGATGACTAATGATGTGGAGAATCTTTTCACGTGTTTATTGGCCATTTGTATATCTTTTTTTGGAGAAATGTTCTTTGCCGATTTTTAATTGGGTTATTTGTCATTTTACTATTGTGTTGTAAGAGTTCTTTATATACAGATACAAATCTGTTGTAAGGTATATGATTTGCAAATATTTTCACCTTCTGTGAATTAACAAATGTCTTCTTCTTTTCCAATGTCTAGGCATCTTGTCAAAAATCAATTTGTGAAAAATGTAAGGGTTTATTTCTGGAATCTCAATTCTAATCCATTGATATATATTTCTATCCTTGTACCAATACCACACCATCTTTACTACTGGAGCTTGGAAGCACGTTTTGAAATCAGAAGTGTGAATCCCCTAACTTTGTTCTTTTTCAATATTGTTTTGGCTATTTCCTCCATATCCTTATGAATTTCAGAATCAGCTTGTCAAGTTCTGCACAAAATGTAGCTAGGATTTTGAGGGGATTGCACTGAATCTGAGATCAGTTTGGGGAGTACCCTGTTTCCCCGAAAATAAGACCTAGCTGGACAATTAGCTCTAATGCGTCTTTTGGAGCAAAAATTAATATAAGACCCGGTAATTTTTGCTCCAAAAGACGCATTAGAGCTAATTGTCCGGCTAGGTCTTATTTTCGGGGAAACACAGTAGTATCATATTAATAAAATCAAGTCTTTTAATCCATGAACATGGGATGTTTTTCCATTAATATAGATATTCTTTAATTTCTTTCAGTGATGTTTTATAGTATTCAATATACAAATCTTGCACTTCTTTTCTTGAATTTATTACTAAGTATTTTATTCTTTCTGATGCTATTGAAAATGAAACTACTTTTGAAATTTTATTTTGTTCATTGATAGTGTGTAGAAATACAAATGATTTTCATATGTTGTATTCTGCACACTTGCTGAACTTATTTCTTAATTGTAATATGTTTTTCGTTACTTCTTAGTATTTTCTATATACAAGATCATATCACCTGAGAACAGAGATAGTTTTACTTCTTTCTTTCTAATCTGGATAACTTTTATATCTTTTTCTTGCCTAATTGCCCTAGATAGAATCTCCAGTTCAATACTGAATAAGAAGTGAAAGTGAGTATCTTTGTGTTATTCCTGATCTCAGCAGGGAAATATCTAGTCTTGAACCATTACATATTATCTCGGTTGTGGGTCATTCATATGTAGCTGTTATGAGGTTGAGGAAGTTCTCTTTTATTTCAGTTTGTTGAATGTTTTTATCATTAAGTGATGTTGGAGTTTGTCAATTGCTTTTTCCATTGATATAATCATGTCTTTTACTATTATGATTCATTAATTCCTACATTGATTGATTTTCATATTTTATACCAAACTTGCATTCCTGAGATAAATCATATTTGGTCATAGTGTATTACTTTTATTTTTTAGAATTAATTAATTAACTAATTAACTAATTAATTAATTAATTAGTTTCAGATGTACAAAACAATGTAATAGTTAGACATTTCACCCCTCACAAAGTGATAACCCCCCTCCCCAATCTCTTGCCCCTCTGACATCATATATATCTGTTACAATTCCATTGACTATTCCCTATGCTGTACTCCACATCCCGTGACTATATATATATTAAATTATAGTTGAAATACAATATTATTCAGCTTCAGCTTCAGGTGTACAGTGCAGTGGTCAGGTAGGTTGGATAATACTTTTTATACATAGTTGGATTTGGTTTGCTAGTATATTTGCATCCATATTCATAAGGGATGTTGGTCTGTAGTTTTTGTACTGTGACGTTTTTCTCTGGTTTTGGTATCAATAATACTGCCCTCAGAATAAGTTGAGAAGTATTTAAAATTCTTGGTTTTATATTTTTCGCCAGCAACCTTGCTAAATTTTATAATTAAGTCAAACAAATTACAAATAGGTACTTTTGGATTTTCTTCTTTTCCTGTCACTTATGAATAATGACTGTTTTGTTTCTTCCTTCATAATCTTTAAACTCCCCCACCCCTTCTCTTACTGCACTGACTAGGACCTCAAGTATAATGTTAATTTGAAGTACTGACAGAGGGAATCAGTTCACCATTGAGAATGGTGTTTGCTTTGGGTTTTGGTAGGTAGCCTTTTTCAGACTTAACAAATTCCTTCTATTTCTAGCTTGCAAATAGTTTTGTTTTTGTTTTTTTGTTGTTTTTGGTCATGAATAGATGCTGACTATTATCAAATGCTTTTTTTATATTTGCTGATATAATCTGATGCTTTTTCTCCTCCAATTTATTAATGGGGTAAATTATACCAATTTTTAAAATACTAAATCATAGTAGGCCCCTGTTCCACTACCATACTCTTGCTATATGAGCTTTTTATGCATTGCAGAATTCCATTTGCTAATACATTGCCAAGGATTTTAAAAAGTCTGTATTCATGTATAAGATTGGCTATAATCTTTTTCAAATTGTTCTTGTGTTTTGGTATTAAGGTTATGTTAACTATAAATTTGAGTTATTAGTGTTGACCTCTTTTTAGTCTCTGGAAGAGTTTTTGCTGATTTAAAATTATTTTTTCCACTGTAAAAATCTTTGGTGAAACCAGAGTTTCTACCATGGATTGGACTTTTAATTGATTACAGGAACATTCTCCTCCCTTCCTTCCTTCCTTCCTTCCTTCCTTCCTTCCTTCCTTCCTTCCTTCCTTCCTTCCTTCCTTCCTTCCTTCCTTCCCCATTTTTTTTCTTTCTCCTTTTGTGTCAGCTTTGGTAAATTATATATTCTAAGAGTTTGTCCATTTCATCTAAAATTTCAAAGTTAACTGGCATAAAGTTTGTCTAATTAATTCTGTGTTTATGTCCCCCTTTCATTGCTAACATTGGTTATTTGTACCTCATTTCTTCAGTCTCATCACAAAATTTTATTAGTTTTACTTGTCTTTTAAAACACCAGTTTTATGTTTGTTGATTCTTATTTTTGCATGTTTGCTTTCTATTTCACCAATTTCAGCTCTTATCTTTATTATTTCCTCCATTTTACTTTTTTTGATATTCCCTTTTGCTGTTCTAACTCCCTAAAATGAATGATAGCTCATTAATTTTCAGTTTTTCTTTGTTTTGAAATGTTATTTATGACTCTGAATTTCCCTCTAAGTACCCTTTTGTCTGCATGAAGTAAGTTTTGAGATGCTTTATACACTATCATCTGTTAAAAATATATTTTGATTTTCATTACACTTTTTTTTACCCAGTGGTTTGCTCAAAAATATTTTTCTTAATGTCCTAATATATAGCATTTGTACAACTATATTTTTGCTATTTATTTCTGCCTTAAAAACTCTATGGTCCGAGAATGTGGTTTAATCCTTTGGGTTTGTTTGTAACATGCTTTATGTCTTTGTGCATGGTCAGTTTTTATAAATGTACCATTAGTGCTTGAAAATAATGTGTAATCTGCATTTTTGGGGAGCAGAGTTTAATGTATGTCAAATTGGTTAATGTTGTTCCAATGTCATTTGTTAATGTTCCAGTCTCACATATCCTCATGTATTTTGTATTTGCTTATTCTATCATTCTTTTGGAGAGTGGGTTAAAATCTTCCGCCATATATGTAGATTTCTTTTTCTTAGTACTCTGAATTTTCACTTTATATATTTTGAAGCTACATTTTAATATGCATATGTTATTTTGAAGTTATGTTGTATATTGTATATATATATACGTATATATGTATATACACACGCACATTTAAAATTATTATATATTCCTGGAAGCTTTTATCAATTTGGAGTGACTTTCTTGAGTTATAGTTCTGCTTTTGTAGGGTTTTATTGGGGGATATTATATATCTATATCTATATCTATATCTATATCTATATCTATATCTATATCTATATCTATATCTATATCTCTATCTCTATCTCTATCTCTATCTCTATCTCTATATCTATATCTATATCTATATCTATATCTATATCTATATCTATATCTAATCTATCTATCTATCTATCAACTTTTTTCAGTAGTTCTGAGTTATGATTATCTTCATACTTCCTGGTGGCTTCAACATGAAAACCATATATCTGTATTCTTGGATCCACATTGAACCCTTGAATCTACATTGCTGACGTGCCAAGCTTAAAGATGTGACTAATGTCATTATAATACTTTCAAGTGAATTTTAGTAAATATTCATAAAAATATCATACAGAGAAATGCTGGATATATAGTAAAAATCATTGTCAAACTTAAGTGCCATGAACTTGGAATTTTAAAATCTTTTTCAGAATTGTCAATACTTCATATGTTTCAAGTAGGCTCTCTGAAATTTTGGGGAATATTGATTCTCACCAAATGAAAGCCAGCAAGTCACTTATTCTTTCAAAAACTTAGTAGGCTACATTCTTCCCTCTTACACAATTTTATGGTACCAAATAAAATCTCTCAAATGTAAATACAGTCCACTTTCAGTTAGTGGCCGTTGAAATGATTAGGTAATCTACCGAGCTGGGTCCCAGTTGTGGCTCTGCTTTGCAATGCATGGAGACTTGCTGAGGAAGAATACAGCTGCGGGGAGCCATTGCCTGGTGCACTGTAAATGATTTGGAAGGAGAGAGTCATGCATTTGAGAACTATTTGAGAAAAATTTTATGGTACCCTATGGATCTCTTTAAATCCAACTAGAGCACTATGGACTAGCCACTGAAAATGACCGCACTGGAGACTCTTACGGGGCATTATGGTAGTAATATTAGTTTTAAAGTCTTTGCCAATTAGTGGGGAAAAATCCAGAACTGATATAGATTTACAAACATGTATATATATGTGTGTATAACAGTGAATGAGAAAGAGAGAAAGAGGAAGGGAGAGGCTCTACTTTTGTGCCAATAATTTCTATAAAGTTTGTGGGTGCATATAAGTATTTTATCTTGTTGGTACTAGATAATAGCTAAAAGTTTGAGCCAAATAGATTCTCAAGAGCTTCTATAATGGTATTACAATAAGCTTTAAAAATGTGGACTCATGTTGAAGAACAGCTTTTACCGAATATCTGTCTTGCGAAGGCGTAGAACAATTTTGTCAGAATTATATTTTCCCATTTCACTTTAACTAGCAGCTGTTATTTGGGTGTTTAAACCTATGAAAATTAAGAAACTATACACATGAGGTAATCAAACAATTAATTTTCTGTAAGCACCAACAACATTTCTGAACCAAACTGGCCAATGTTTAAGAGATGAAAAAGAAAATAAGTTATAAACATAGATAAACCCACACACATTTAGTAAACAGAGAAAATAAATTCTAAACACATGGAAAGAGAAAATAAGCTATAAACACACATAGATAAACAGAAAGCATACTGGCACATACATAATAAGCACCCCATAACTGTAGTTGCTGTTATATTACTAAGATGTTACCTCTTAGAGTTATGACGTACTTATCATATTAGACCTACCTAGGAGGTAGCTGGGTGACCTGGGTGTCTGGCAATAACACTGCTAGTCACAGGTTTGATTTGGGGGAGAAAAGGTTTTTATACAGAACAAACAGGACGTAAATTGTTCTTTCTATAAAAAGCAGTCATCTGGGCAAGTGGCTTCTTGGTATTTTGATTCTAAGTTTGCAAATCAGTTCTCTCACAGGAGTTCCTTTCATCTTTATTGATATCCTTTGGTTGATCTTTGTTTTCACTGACCATAAGTTCTGTGGGAATGTCTCTTGTAATACTTGCAATGCTAGTGTAATGCTTCATATCTTCCTCATTTTTCAAAGGGGCAGTTAAATTTTCACTCCTCGCTGGGATATGTTATGATTCCCCCAAACTAGAAGTAACTCTGATTTCTACTAGTTACCACTCTTTCTAGGTAGTTGTGATTCTTTTAATCTAGACATCATGGATATTTAAGATAAGCCACCATTTTTGTACTAATAAGAAAGAAAAAGCTCTGCCTATTTAACTATTTTACAATGCTTTCTCATCCTTTAGAATTTTTGTTTTGTACCTACTAAGAGAGGCTTTTAAGAATTATTTAAATAAAGCTTTTGTTGAACGCATATCCCCCTCATAAGGAAAGTATAAATCAAAGAAATTGGTTAAGAAATTCTTTTCCATATTCAGAATCTGGTTTTTCTTGAATCATTCTTCAACTCAATGCTGTTGATGTCAGTATTTTCCCAAACAATAACATACTATGGTTATCAAGAATATTGTGACGTAACACTTAATAAAAGACCGCTTCACTATTGTTCTTGAGATCTTGTAGGTTGGCCGATTTTGCACATTTGATTAAAGCTGGCTGTTTATTGACCTTACCGTAAGATATCAACATAAGGTTTCTAGACAACCCTCAGGGCTCATATTCCTTCATCAAATGTTCTTTAAATAGTTTGTTGACCAAAATATTGATGGGTTAAAATGTTACAGTCTGTCATGAGGAAAGTGCCCCAGTTTGTATGTATGCAATCAATGACTACTAGATCGCAGCCGCTACCAGGCCGCTGGTAATTGTCAGATGGCATCGATTTTAACAAAGATCCTGATGTCAGAGGTGTTAAAATATTTTGAACCTTAAAATAGAAGAAATAAAACACTATTCTCTTCCTTTATATTTCCTTAGAGTTCAACTAAAATTTCACTTCTATGAACCTTTTGTTGTTCTCTATGATTTTGTTAGTACGTCGCTATGTTTTTCTGAAAACGCATAGCACTTGAATTGAAAGGACGGAATAATAATTTTGCATGAAAATAATCAATGTACATGGTTACAAAAACCTACTGTCATAAAAGAAAACTGTAGTCCCCTGACCTACTACCTTCACTATGTCAGTCCCGACTGTGGGAACAACTAACGAACCATTTCTGGTCTTGGTTCTTAGACCTGTGGCTATCCGTCTAGGGCTAAATCATATGCTTACACCGATTCCTTTCTCACTTCTCTTCTCTTCTCTTCTTTATTTAACAACTGTAAACAGACACTGTGGTAGAAGAGAAATTAGCTTACTGATTTAGCCTTCTTTTTCCCTTTTCCACATATAATTATATTAAATTTCTAAGCTCTTTTATTGGTTACCTTTGTAATGCCCACCACTATTTCTTATTCTATTCACTACAGTTTCTCTTGGCCCCTTACTTTATAAGGTTGGTATATTTTAACTTTTGACTTCTCACTATCTCTCCTTATATAATTATACTACCCCAATTTTGACAACTATATAGTGGAGAATGTTGATAACATTTTATATTTAGTATTTTGATTAATTAAATCTTTCATTTTGTCTATTGGTTGAGCCCAAAAGTTGAAAAATCAGTAAATTGGGATGTGTTGCAAATAAGTCATTTTTTGTTGTTGTTGTTAAATAATGGATTTTCTTTCAACTGGATTCTTTAGTTCCAGCATTTGCTCAGAATTATTCCATATTTTATTTTTGTTCATATTTAGATCAGGACTTTTTGTAGAGCTTTTTTCAATTAATTTTATTTCTTCTTACTGGGAGAAAATATGTGGGCCTTCCTCTTTATATCTTTAATTTCCATTTTTTTTTAAACTTGTTCTCTTTACTTTTTGGAATCTATTTCATTCTTCTTTTTGAAGACCACTGAATTCATATTCATATTTGGACTTGTGGCTTCAATTTTGAACTATAACTTCCTTTTCTCGTTTGTGCTGTTCTGGGTTTTGTTTTATTTTCTGTAGCTTCAGAATCATATTATGTCTCATGTTGACTCCATTCCCACCTTCCTCCTAGCTATTTCTTTTCGCGAACCTCTGTATTCCAGCTGCTATCTGGACTGGTCATTCTCAAGTCTGCAGAGCAATCAGCTAGGCTGCAGTCATGCTTTCCTGAATCCATGTTTTCCTTTTTCTTGGTTTACTCATTTTGCTGGAATTTCTTGTTAATGTAGTTCTGAGAAAGAGATTCATAAGATATAAATTTCCTAAGTCACTGTGTTATTGAAGATATATTTGTTTTGCTCTGATACTTGCTTGACTGGCTAATAGAATTTTAAACTGTAGATAATTTTCCATCAGGAATTACTGGATTGTCCTCTAGCATTCAGTGTTTTGGTATGAAACTCTTATTTCCATTGTTTCTCATTTCTTTAGTGATTTTTCCCCCTTGGGAGAATTTTTCTATCTTCTCTTCTTTTTTGCACTTCTCAATTTCTTAATGATATGTTTGGAAATGAATTGGATTTTTCCCTATTCCTCCTCCTTGGAAATTGGTAGACTTCTATTTTTTCCAGTTTAAAGACTTATGTCTCTTATTAGCTCTGGGAAATTTTCTCATTATTTCACTGATCATTTTTTCTTTATTCTCTTTTTTTGGAAGTACTATTGGTTGGACATGGCTCTCTTGACCTTTTTTTTTTAAAGCATCTTTTCTCAGTTGGTCCCCCCACCCCGCCCCCCGGCCTTTGGGAGGAATTAATTATGCAAATGTGCTTTCTAAACTTTCCATTGAAAATTTTTTTATAACTATGCATTTAATTTTCCAAAGCTCTTTCTTCCTCTGATTATTCCTTTGTTAGAACAATCTTTGAATTTATGGATTCAAAGTCTTCTGAAATGTCTCTGAAGATACCACTAACATTTGTTAAAGATATTTTTTCTTCTCTGATTTATCTTTATGTTCCTTGTGACAGGTTTTCTTTTTTCTCATAAAATTTTCCATTATATTGAAGACTTTCTTCAAGTTTTAGTTAATATCTCCATTCAGCCAGGCTGTTAGTGAAGAAATAGGAAGACTGTGAATTCTGTGCATATCGGCAGTGTTTGCCTGAACCTTCATTTCAGGCACTTAGTCAGGAGCTGCCATTTATGCTGAAGGTCTATCCTCCTAAATGTCTGAAAGTGTAAGGTCTTTACCATGTTGGTGCTATGTATATACTTAAAGCCCCAATTCTCCTCCAACAACAGTCTACATTTTACTCCTTAACATATAAGAGTATATAGGACAATTTTTTATTGTCTTTGGCTATTTGACATCTTTGAATATTTTGCTTATGTTTGGGGAATTCACCACTTTATAAATCAGTGGCTTCTCAAGTTTTCTGGCTGCTTGCATGTAGACTGTGAACCAGGCTTTACGAATTAGAGGCATTCATGCCAGGTTTTAGATCAGAAATGTGGGATATGAAAGAGCAGATGTGCTCACAGGAACTCAAAGGTAATAGGCGTTGAGGTTTCAGTCATAACATGCAGTGTCTTGGGCAGGGCTGTCTTTTCTAGACCAATCTACGTGGAATTTTGGGTGTTGTTTTCAGCTGTGTGCTTTATTAGTCAAGTTCTCTAGTCCTTGCTGAGGTAACCCCAAATCTTTAGTGAATTCCTTTGTACTTAAACTAGCTAGAGTTATTTTCAGTTGTTTGTAAACCACTTGCCTGACTGTTACAGGGAGCTGGGTTTGGCTGCTGTGAATTGTCTGTAAGTCAGATATTACATACAGAGAGCAAAACGTCCTCTTCTTTCAGCTGCACCGCACACTGCCCTTCTGCCCTTTACCATTCAGAACATCTCCAAAGGTTTGCCAGGTAAATTTGTTTTCTCATTGATGACAGTTCCTTCCCCAAATATTCTAAGTAGTTACTTCCTTAATTCTATTTCATTAGTCTTTGCTTCATCTTTCAGAAATTTCTTTAAATCTCTCTTTTGCTGCTGGTTCCCTCTCATTCTCTCTGTTCTAATGGATTGATATGATTTACTTTAATTCTCAGTGCATCTCAGAAGGAAGAGAAGATCCATTTATTCATTCAGTTTGCCATGTTGAATATGAAGAGTCATGGTACTTTATTCATATTGGTATTGTAGTACTATGCAATGTAAAAGTCATAAAATAATGTTACTTCTTAAAGTAAATTATGATTAAGTAAATTATTAATTTGTGTATTTCTAGCACCCTGTGTGGTAACTTACATTTTACTAAATACTCAGTTAATATTTAAATGAATTGATTTATGTACCTAGTTTTAAATTACTTTGTAGGTAAGATGCCTATTCTGACCCAACTTTCTTGCTTTATGGCACCCAAATTTATGAATCATAGTTGATCCCGCTGCATTTTTAAGCAGTTAATTTGTGACAAGGTCACACAATTAGAGTCATATCAGGAATTAAAGTACTTGAAATTATGTTTTCTAAGTGACAAATACTTATGACAGGATGGTGGGAAAAATATATATTTTTTTAATTTCAAAAATAATTTAGGTCTTTAACAAGCACTTGATGGGAAAAACAAAACCAATTTCTATCCTAAGTGAAGAAATAAAAGTAAACATACTTAAAATAACATGGTTACTAGAGATAGACCAGGCTATATTTATTTTGTTAAATTTTCCACACTTGAAGAAATAGTGTTTTTCATTTATATTTAAACAAAATGCTTAAATGTTGCTATGTAAGTGAAAGACAGATGGCTATTTCTCCAGCAGAAAGGAAAAGCAAAAATTAGTGGCAGATGGAGCTTATTGAGTTTATTGGTCAAGGCAACAGAACTGTCAGAATTGCTTTTCTTACAAACCTTTCTACAAACCTAGAGACCTTTTGTTATCATTGGAGCAAGTTGTAAATAATTTCCTTCTTGCCTAATCACTCATTCAAACACTGAGACTATTCTGTTTTATATTTAAGTAGAATTTGATACATAAAAATAACACAAAGAATTCTCTCTGATAGAAATTAAACAGTCTGGTTTTCTTCTGAAAACCCACAGTATAATTCAGTAGAATATAGATTTTGATTTTCCTATTGTTTAAAGTTTATAGTAATAACGAAAGAGTTAGTGATATGTTGAATGTGATTTGAAGAGTTAGTGATACCGTGTTTGGTATGTTATGCAAATGAAATTATTGCCTGCACATCCAGGTATCATGGATGCATCATTTAGATCAGACTGTGGATGAGTCTTTGTATATTTCATAAAGATTTCTTTAAATATTTCAAATAAGACACATTTCTTCTTTTAACTGTCAGCATAGAATGACTACATTCCAGGGGAATGTAAGGCAGTATTATCTCAAATTCCTCAAGGCTTGGTGTGCATCAATTCAGGGAGCTATACTTGTGGAGGGTTGCCTGAGGAATGAGCACTCCATTTGTTTATCTACATCAGGAATTCTTAACCTGGGAGTTTTGGATAAATTTCAGAGAGTTTGTCAATCCCCTGAAATAATAGCCCTAATTTTGGGTGTATGTGCCTCTTCCTGGCAGTTGGTACATTGCTCTCCCCAAATTCTCAACAAGGTCCATATCCAAAAATGGTTAAAAATCACAATTTTGAAATTCTGTCTGGTGTTAAGCCAGATTCCCAAAGAGCTGTATATGGATGATATTAGAAAGCCTTTTTTAAAGATTGCTTTTATTCAATTTTGTCTTGGTGTGATGCCACCAGCCTATTTTGAAGAATATTTTAAGAAAGAGTCATATTTGCCATTCATTCATTCATTCAGTTAATATATATGGAGTATCTATTATGTAACAGGCAGGCTAATATGTGTGAAGGATATAATGATGAAAAGGAAATAGTCAAAAAATCCCTGGGTCTGGTGTAGTTTACATTCCAGTGGAGAGAATTAGACAATAAGCAAGAAAATTAACAAATCATATTCATGTTAGTGTACAGTAATAAGCAGAAAAAAATTAAGCAGAAGAGCAGATATGACATGTTGGGGTCGGGCAGGTGTTGAAATTTTAAATAGGCTGGATAGGGAAAGCTCCTCTGAGAAAGTGACTTGAGCAAAAGGGAGAGCAGTGGTTGATGAGGTCAGAGAGGCCTGGAACAGAGATCCAGGACCTTGTAGTTCTGCAGAGGCCTTGGACTTTCAGTCCGAGTGAAAACGGGAGTACTGCCGTGTTTTGGGAATGTGAGACAAGATCACTTGTCTGTATGTTATCCAGATAACACTGTGTGTTATCAAGATCACTCTCGTTGTTGCATTGGGAATAGACTGAATTAGGGTCGCAGTAGGGAGATCAGTTAGGAGGCTCTTCTGATCTTCCATGGAAGAGATAATGGTGGCTTAGAATGGGGTATTGGCAAAGCAGGGGTTGAGAAGTTATTGTATTTTGAAATTCCCATGAAACTCTACTACTCTTAGGATGTTCATGAGAATGGTACCTGTTATCTTATAGAGTTAGTAAGGCAAAGTTTCTTTCTGTTCTTAGTGTTAAGATGATTTGTACATTTCCCTTAAGGAGTTGGTTTTAAGTACTCTGAATTTATAATTGGATAATTTCACCATGAGAAAGCTTAAAGCAAATTAATAGCTCATCCTTAGGAAGTGAATTCAAATTAATGGCATTTTGAATATTAGACCATTTTGGTCACCTTACCATTACTTTCCACTTCACATGATTTTTTTTTCCCCTCACAGTTTAAAATTTTCTGTCATGTTTTTTCTGTATTATTTCTGTTTTTGTAAACCTCCTTATGTCCTTTTCTGGTACAAGTCAGGGTGCATATAAATATTTCTCTCTTTGAAGCTATGGGAAGTACCACCTTTCACATTCTCCTCAAGGTTGCATCTATGCCCTTTTCATACTTGTGGTTGTGTTTTTGTTATACAGAACAAAACCTGAATGCAAGATTTCAAACCATAAAAATAGTTTGTGTTTTTCATGGAGCATTAAATAAAAGAATGGTTGTCTTATGTAAGGAAAAACAACTGATCTATTTTGTCACTTAGCTAAGTGGATAATCATTTGAGTTAAAAGTGAGTCAAATCAATTGTTGGATTAAATGAGTAGTCACTAGTCAGTTCATTTGAAACACTTAGTCTACGAATATGTTGTATCTATGACACATCTTGATTATGAAACTTGCCCTTGGGTTTATTTCATGAGAAAATTTTGTATCAGAAACAGGTAACATAAAAAGCTAGAAGAAATTTGTACACATTTCATATGATTAGATACTGAGGATTCCAAACTAAACCAATTTTTAAAAATCCTAAAGAAACATTGCGATGTCAGTATTAAAGAACCCAAATTCTGCTGAAAAACTGATAGTCTCAAAAACAAATTTACCAGACTACACAATGTTTATACACACCCATTTTCTTCCCAAGAGTTATTAAGTTGTGAAATAAACAAACACGTTTTTCTGTTTGCTGATCACGTGCTACCAATTCTCAGATGAGACATATTTTGTACTTAATATTTTATAACATTCTTTGTCGTAAAGATGTGACTTCTATTTTCAAATAAAATCACCCAGAATTATGGGCAGTTCTGAAAGGGATGGGAGAGATCATCCATCAGTCTGACTTGTAGATGAGGAACCTGAGGTCTAGAATGTTGATGTCCCAAGGCATACAGTGATTAGTGAAAAAGTCTAGATTGGCACCCCGACTCCTGACACCTAATTCAGGGTCTTTTTTTTTTTTTTTTAGCCTCAGATGAACTTGCATGTAGTGAACCTAATCCCCAATTTGAGATAATAAAAACGCTTGGACTATAAAAAGCCTTTAGTGTTTCATTATAAACCTAAGCCCAAATATATTAAAATAATAGTAGCATTCTAATTCATGACATATTGGTACAAATAATCTTGTTCATGATGTGTTTCGAATTGAATAGAATTCATGGGAAAGCTTGTCTCTAAAATCACCCTATCGTTTGGCTATATTACACCATTGAACTTTTCTTAAATTACTCTGATAACTCTCCTAAGTGAATATTGTCTCATCTGCAAATGAACAGTGGGTTTCCAAAAGCATATTGGGAAATTTCCTCCTTTTTATTGGAAATAAATATGCAGTCATTACCTATGTTCTAACCATTTGGCTTTGTAGTATCATAGGAAGGACAGACAATTTTTTGATTATGTCATATGAATATATGGCTGATTTTAACTATGTAAGAAAACATGTGCACGAGAATAAGTCTATAACATAATTATACTTTAATGTGAGATACTTCTCTGATATTGATCCAGAGTGTTATAGGTAATCCAAATTTAAGAACTGATTTATAATCCTTTTCCTTTTATATTTTCTATGGACAGCTTGTATATATGTCAGGGTTTTTAGTTTTTTAGATTTACTGTTTTTCAGGTGTACTTCTCCGAAGTAAGATGACGTGTCAAAAATTTTTTGTGGCTTTGTTACACTGGGGTAAGTCATTTGCCTTTTATCTGTCTATAAATAAGGTAGAAATTTTTCCCTTGGAGTTGCTGTTTACTTTATTGGCTAACAGAATTTCTCATCTCCAGTTAGGAATTCTCATGCTCATGCTCACTAAACAAAAATTTAAGAGTGAAAATCCCTTCTAACCCTTTGAAAAAGTGAGAATGAAAATCCTTCTAACCCTTTGAAAAAGTGAAAATGAAAACCATTTCCAACCTCCTGGAAACAACCTGATGTGTGTCCTTCCAGAACTATAACACTAACACACACACAGACACAGACACACACACACACACACACACACACACACACACTTCAGCTTTTCAATGTGTCATGACAACTTTTTTCAGTATTTACTGATGTACTTATTTGTTTAATGATTACACGGCAGTTAACTGTATGAATGGACCTTAATTTATTAATTTATTTGATGTTTCCCATTGGTAGATATTTCTTTTTCTGTAACAAATCATGCTGCATTGAAATCCACATACATATATCTTTGTATATTTGGGAGAATATTTCTGTAGATTAATTCCTAAAGAGAGATTCTTATGTAGAATATATGCACATTTTTGAATTTGATAGGTACTGTGAAATCTTTTCCGTAAAGCTTTGTACCATTTGCAGTCTGAATGTAAGTATATGAGTGCTATTCCATTGCATTTCTGATGCATACGCCTTTAAGATACATATGATTATTCTTTTACCTTTTTGACCTGTCAGGTACGCAAAATATGGAATCTCATTTCAGTTTTATTCATTTGATTATTTGTGAGGTTGAACCCTGTTTATTGACCATTTACATTTATTATATGATTTTCTAATTCATATACTTTGACCAGTTTTCTTGTTGGATTTTATTGGTCTTAGTTGATTTTTAGAAATGTCTAAAATGTAATAGATATTTAGCTTTGCAGTATCAGTCAGTGTTCTCCACAGAAACAGAATATATATATATATATATATATATATATATATATATATATATATATATGAAGACATTTTAAATTTATTATAAGGAATTGTCACATAACTTTATGGAGGCTGAGATGTCCCCAAGATATGCAGTTGGCAAGCTGGAGACCCAGGAGAGCTGATAGTATAAATTCCAACCTGAACACTGGCAGGTTTGAGACTCAAGAAGGATGGATGTTTCAGTTTGAGTCTAAAGGAAGGAAAAGACTGATGTTAGTCAGGCAATAGGAGTTCCCTGTGACTCAGACTTTTTGTTCTCTTCAGCTCTCCAATTGATGGGATGAGGCCCACCCACATTAGGGAAGGCAATCAGCTTTACTTGGTCTGCTGATTCAAATGTTAAATTAATCTAGAAGCATCCTCACAGATATACCCAGCAGAATATTTGACCAAATGTCTGAGTACCCTGTGGGCCTTGACAAGTTGCCTCATAACATTAACCATCATAGCCCTAACAATTTCTTATGTTTTGCACATTTTTCCTTTTTGCCCATCATTTTCTTTTAACTTTGTTTTCTTTTACAGTACAGGAAATTTATATATACACATTAACACCCTTATACATACTTAGAAACAAGATACAATGACCCTTGAATATTTTAATTTTATTTAGCAAATGTAGCACTATTAAGTTACACATATATGTATATATGTACATATGTACATATACATGGTGCCAAAAAGTTGTGTACACATTTTCAGAAAGGAAAGAACTATTAAAATTGTAATACTCAATATATACTGATAACAACAGATGAATACAAGTCACGTTTGACTTCTGCAATTACAAGAGGTGCTCGAAGTGGTTACCATCAGCATCCAGACACTTCTGATTACGGCAAACCACTGCTTGAGCAACGTTGACCAAAGTGTCCACTTGTACACGCTTTTTTGGCACCCTCAGTGTATATCTATCTATCTATCTATCTATCTATCTATCTATCTATCTATCTATCTATCATCTATCTCTATGTCTATATAGATATAGCTCTCTCTCTATATATATAGATATACAGCATATCTAGGTCTATATATATATCAGATTGATACTAATCCAAAGTGCATGTGCCCAATGCTTCGAAAGGCCAAAACTCAAAACTTCAGAGTTTGGAGTAAGGAAAGTTTTGTTGCTTGAGAAGGAGCCAACAGAGAAGACAGGAGACCTAATCCTCAAATCCACCTTAAGAAAGTACAGAGTTCAGGCTTCTTTTATGTCAAGGGAAGGAGAAATGGGAGGGGCTGTTTTAGTAAAACTCAAGCTGCAAGCAGAATTCCTCTAATGATTGGCATGTATATATGCAAGACTAAGCAGGAGCTATGATCCTGAAGGCCCTGGGAACAACCCAGGCTTGAACAAGATGGAGTCAGAGAGACCGAATATTTCACTCTGTTACAAGATAATAGTCAAATCTTTAATTCTCTGTGTCAAGGAGCAATTTACTTGGTGATCATATTTAAAATAAATGACTATGACACAAAATGATGGGTTTATTCTCATATGGAAAGGAGATGTCATTTGAAATGCTATTTTGCATTATAACTCTGATAAACAATAACAAATATGTTATAAAGAACTATTATCAAGGGATGGTGTATACTTTGGAAATTTCCATCTTGAATAACACCAGAAGAATGCTTTCAGAAATTATATGTGTATTAGTCTTTCTCCTTCCCATTACAGGAATATCCTTAAGAGAAAGCTTACAGATTTTTTTTTAACGTCTTCTTATTTTTAACTGCCTTGAACTATAGCAGAAATCTGTTTGAAATTAATCATACATTGCTGATGACTTTGGAGTGTACCATTCTCATTTGTTTCTTACCACGTTCTAGTTTTATTCTGATTAAACAAAACAAAACAAAACTTCAAATCATCTAATTTGTTCTGTGTTCCAAGTTTTTGAAATTAAAGCCAGGCTATCTTTAACGAAACCCACTTTATCTGTCAGCTATTACCTGTGTATTTAGTTCTGAGCATCTCCCCAGCTACTCCAATCTAAAGGTGCTCTTATGAGCTTCTCTACCAGTCTCGTTGTACACACTGTTCATTCTCATTTGCAGACATGTATATATTTACAGAAAATACTCAACAGAACTCCACTGTTAACCAATTTCAACAAAACAAAACAAAACAAAACAAAACAAAACAAAACAAAACAAAACAAAACACTATGCCATAAGGGATCAGAAAGTGATAACATACTTCTCTCTCTTATATTATCTATCTAATTTTTATTAGGCTCCAAATCTCAAATGTTTCCAAGATGTTTGTGGTTTGATCAAGTTTTGTGAATCAGAAGAGTTCTCAGGATATTGTTACTCTGATAATATATGCTTTCAGATGCAAATACTAGACTCCTTGCTATTTAGGGTTCATTTGGAGGGAAAGAAGTATCATTTGCAAAGGAAGCATGTAAACAAAATAGAATCATCATTTAATTAAGCTGATTCAATAGTTGCTGTTTCTATGACATTCATGATTACATTTTAAATTTCAAATACTTCTTTGAAGAATTTAGGCTAATTTCAGTTCAGCCAACTGAATCATTCCTCCATGTACAGCCTGAAAATACAATAGTTTTAATTAGTAACATTACATATTCACGGTTTTGTAAAACGAAAGAAATAACTTAGTCTCTTTTCATTGAGATATTCTGATTTTAGAAATGTGTTAAGAAGATTGAAGTACAAAGGAACACAGTTGCAATGAGAATTCACTTTTGGCTAATTGTTATCACTGTGGGCAAAATCATATCAGTCATGTTAATTATTTTTGTCTTAATTTTTGCATCTGATACATACTTATATTTATAGAAAGATTTAGAAACCAAACTGTGAACTGTCATTACTTACATATTGTTTGAATATTTTTACATATATTATTTTTATAATTATAATGATCATGAGTTGATTTTTAAAAATTTCTATTTTCTTACAATTTTACATTTACCTTAATCCTTCAAAATACTTATTCCATATAAATCCACGTAAAATTCTCAGAATTCTCATTCTGCATTAGTTTGTATATGAGGTAACACAGCTGTTGGGTTATTTGCATAATTTGTAAAAGAAAGAATTATGGAGAATTGTGATTTTATTTTTAAAGAATTAGTTATTAAAACACAAATGTCACTTTTGAGGATTCTTTTTGTACAGAATTATATAATTGTTCTTAGTTTTTATATGTCTAAAAAGTGATAATTGTCTTTAGTCAACAATGGAAGTCTGTGTAAGAAGTCTGTCAATGTGCATCAATTATTGGAGAATGCATTAAGGACATGTCTTATGTAATGTCCTATATCTGGAAGATTATGGGCAGAGTCAGGAGATCATTTAGTTGTCCTGATGTTGAAAACAAAATCTTTCTAAAAGCACTCAGTGATAGTACTGTTAATATTTTGGTGTTATTCTCTTTAAGAAATATTAAAACAACACTTTACTATTTGTTTATATAATTACACATCCAGATATTTCTTATTTCTGCTGAAGTTCATTAGAATTCTTTTTAGGAAAGGAGATTGAAATATTTAACTATAATTCCCTTTCATTAAAATATAAATGTTAGATTAATGAAGAAAATTAAGCATAAATTTCCAAAAAGGGGTGCTAGAGAGTGACGTTTTCTCTATAAATAAATGCACCCTCTTAAGTATAACACCCTGTGCAGTCAAAGCATAGAGCTGTGTAGTAGGTGCTGATTGAGCACTTGAAAAGTTAAATCATTACTACTGAGCACTGTATGGTTTAATCTTAGATACTTCCTATGTATGTTATAGTCAAAATGATTAATTATTTTCCTATGTGTCTTTTTAATGTCCTAGCAGAATTTATTTATGTGATAACAGCGTTTAACTTCTCATATCCAATTACTCCCTGGAGATTTAAGTTGTTTTGCATGCCACCAAATACAACCCATGACGTTGTCTTGCCTCCTGGAATCTCAAAGAATACTTCAGATTTGAATGGACAATATGAGGCAGCTGTTGAAGCTAAATTTAATTCAAGTGGTACCTACTTTTCTAACTTCTCATCCAAACCAACTGTCCACTGTTGCTTTTGGAGTGAGGAAGATAAAAACTGCTCTGTACATGCAGACAACATTGAAGGGAAGGAAGTTGTTTCAACAGTAAACTCTGCAGTTTTTCAACAAATAGGTAAGTATTTTAACTTTCCAAGATTTAGCTTTTATTTAACTGTATTGAACCAAATCTTTTCATTCTCTGGAACCTGTATGAAATAGATGTCTTATGGATGGGATTCTTAACACATACCATCATTTTATATGAGTAATAAAATCAGGATTCATCATGGGACCAAACTAATAAGCCCCGAATTATTTTATATCCTATAAAACTAAAATAAAAATGTAATGAAGGAACTCTTTTTATCTATAAATACATTTGGTGTAGACTTCTAATTTTGCTTTAAAATAGAGAAAGCACACCTGATTTTGTTAAATAGATAAAATACTTAAAATATTAAACTGTTAAATTAGTTCAATCTTAAAGCATTTGTGAATAATATTAGTTCAAGCAAAGAATCGCTCTGCAACCAATATATATTTGAAATCTTGCATGTAGCTAGTGTAGTTAATAATGCTGCATCTGGAAATCTAAACAACAAAATTATTTCCAAGCCTCCTGGAAGAACTAATGGAGCCAAGTCAATTGACTCAGCAATCTGAAGAAATCTTCAGTGTGGGAATAAAGACACACACAGTATAGCACTCCTTTGTAGGGTTAATCAGGATTTCTCAACCTCAATACTAGTGACATATTAGACCAGATAATTCTTGGTTATGGGGAGCTGTTCTGTGCCTTAGAGGAGATTTAGCAGCATCTCTGGCTTCTACCTACTATCAATAGATGGCTATACCACTCTCTCCCCACTTGTAGCAATCAGAACGTATCTCCAGACTTTGCCAGCTATTTCCTGGCGGGCCACCAAATACCCCCCTGCTTGAACACCACTGATTAGATGGAAGAAACACTCCAGTGTGTTGAAATCAGTTTAGGAATAAGGATAAAGCATAAATATGCAATAAAAATCAGAGTTCTGGAACAAGTTAGACTAGCTCCGAGTGTCTCCCATTGAGTCTAGTCATGTAATTTAATTTTAAGTGAAGTGCTTTTTTTTTTTTTTTTCAATTTGTAAGGGAAATTAACTTAGCCATTTCAGTGATTATTAAATGTACCAAGAATGAACTTAAGAAGTCAGGGTCCTTGGGATAAGCCTCGAAATGATCAAAAAATGTTAACACTTTCTTCACTTAAGAGGCATGATCATGATGCTGTAGGTTTTAATTTTATATACTGTATAAATAAGGCTAATACCTAGTTACTTCTAAGTTAGTTTACGTTTTTATAACTAAAATTACTAGTTTAAATGGTGGTTACTGCAGATTTCTATTTAATATTCTGCCAAGTAGGTGGTTTATTTCATTGGGGTCAAGAGTGCTGCCAAGCTAGAAATCTTTTAGGTTTGGGAAAATGTGTTAGTGTTGCCTTAAGATAGTTTTAGTCTCGTCTGAAGTTAGTCATGATTTTCAGTTGTTGCTATTCTTGGCTTTCTAAATTAAAAATCACCTATAGTTTATCTTTCGTTATCAGGTAAGTTTTTCGGTGTGCAGTGAAATAAACTTTCATCAGTTGTGTTTGGAGCCTGTAATATTACAATAACAAGAATTTAAGGCATACATCATAGTTCAAATGTGAATCACCATGCTTTTATTGCTAAAGTAGACACATAAATACTGCTCCAAATTTGCTTGTACTTTGATATTTAATGTTCTCTTTTCTCTTGGAAAGTGAGCATTAACCAAGCTATGTGAGTTTTGAGGATTTGTCCTTCTTAAGTGGTTCAGGATAAAAAAGTTTGAGAAGGAATAATTGAATTTAATTCTCTTACTTTACAAAAAAGGAAACTGAAGGCCAAAGGAACGGAATGACTTGGGCAAACACATACCACTAGGTAGAGTCTGTTTTTTTTCTCTCAGAATGGGCAGTGGAAGTTGTATCAGAACACTGGTAAATTTAATTTAGCTCTTCTCTTTCACTGAGTTGTTCAGAATGTTTTTCAGATTTAATGTAGCTTATTTTTAATTCAGGTGCAAACTGGAACATACAGTGCTGGATGAAAGAGGACTTGAAATTATTCATCTGTTACATGGAGTCATTATTTAAGAATTCTGTCAAGAATTATGACCTTAAGGTCCATCTTTTATATGTTATGTAAGTACCAAGTAAATTAATTTGGACAGTTCAATTTTTTTAAATTTAAATGCAAGAGCTTCCATATGCAGAAGTGGACTGTGAAACCTCTCTTATCCCTACATTTCCTTTCATATCTCTGTATATTTCTAAGAGGATATATATACATATATTATATATATATACATATATACATATATAATATATAGTATATATACATATATAGTATATATATATGTGTGTGTGTGTATATATATATATATATATATATATATATATATATATATATAATTTTTATACAACTTTCTTTTCCATTAGGTTTCTTCTTTTCTTTTTCTGTTGATTTAGGTAGAAAGACATTGTAGATAAGAATGGGCATATATTCTGAAAAAATTGTGAGGTGAGTCTCACCTCAGCTTCTGAGTATTGAGAGAAGGAAGGAAGTACTGTTGTTCATGAAGAAATATTTGAAGTTTGGGGCAGAAATAGATTTTATTGAGCAAAATAGATTTTAGCTCAGAGAAATAAATTCTTTTGCAATGCAGTACATTCCTACAATGACCTAAATACTTGGGATGGTGATCAAAAACTCTCTGGGTGCCTATTCAAGAGAATTTCAAATATTATTAGCAGGTTAGAGCAATGTGCTCCGTTTTAAAACTCTGTGGCTATGTGTAAAGTCTTAAGTTTTAATGTGTATAGACTATAGTTATGTCTTGAGTTCTGCACTTTCTGAAAAAGGTATTCTATATAAATATATCAGAGCATTACAAAATAGCATAGTAACTTAGCTACTACAGCTGAGACCTTTAGTTAGCTGAGTAGTCACTGGTCTATGCATCTAAACGGTAGAACCCAGAAAAAAGAGAAAATTATGATAAATTAGCTAGATTTTTAAACTTGATCATAGGATTAATTTTGCAGATTCTTTTGACCTGCTTTTATTTTTAACTCAGGTTTCTAGAATTATTAGAACAGGAAAACCTGTTATAAGTGCATGCAATTTGAGAAACATTCTCTTTTCTTTTCCCCACATTAATTGTTCTATCCTTTGTATGATTTGGTTAATATGTATATTTTACCAATTGTTACATGCTAGTTCTGCCTCGAATTCTACTTTAGTGCACATCTTTGGGCAATGTATCTCCAAGTAATTTAAATAAGACTCCAGATCAGGAGGAAGAGCTGGCCAGTATAACAAATGAGACCTCCATGGGAGAGAAAATCCATAATGGTGGTTACGCCACAAAAGTTTTAAATCAAAATCACCTTCTCTGGACATTAGGGAATTCACAAGAGAAAGCTCTCAAATGCTTCCATGTGTAAATAATTACATTTTTAAAAGGAACTAAACCCTAATGTTTATAAGGGATTTAAAGCCCTATAAATATGTCCCTTAAGGAAAAGCATTGTTTGAGCTCAGATATTAATGTTTGTCAGAGGATTTGAAGGAGAGGTAGCATAGAAACGTGCTATTCTGGAACAGCTTTAGACATTTTATCTTAGACCTAGGAAGGAAATCTTCTTCCTTCGTAAGGTGCAGACTCTGTGTACTAGGCACTGAGCTGAGTGTGGGAAACACTGTGAAACAACTGAGACTCAGCCCTTCCCCTGGAGCTAACAGTAAAGGCAAAGAGCAAAACAACAAACTTTGAAAAGACTGTGATGTAATAAACACAGGGACTTGGGGATCATATGCCAGAAATATCTGCCTAGATTATGAGGGGCACAGAAGAATGAGCCAGATCGAGTGAAGAGCATTTGCAAAGGTCTGTAGTCACATATAGACACTTGAGGACTTGAAACATTGCGTGGTTGGGCTGGGAAGGAGGGGAATGATGAGAAGTCAGTGTGGATGAACAAGCAAGGATCATCCAGGGAGTTTGGACATTTGTAACTGCTGACACCTAGTTGACTTTGTTTCTTCAGTATTAGTCCTATCTGCGTTGTTAGTGATTCCAATATCCACATGGATGATATTCAGTTTCTTGAATGCTTTATTTTTATTCTTATTTTTTTCACTCCACTTGGTTCACCCATTCTCATGAACATACTCTAAACCTTGTCATTACTGATAAGCATGTTCTTTATATAATCTCAGTTCAAGGATCCCACACTCTGACCATCTCTTCTCCTACTCCTTTTGTTAGGCTTATTTCCTCTATTATCTCAACCTCAGAAGTAATTCTACATGTTTCTTGGCTCTGCGATCTGGGCATATGTTTCTCCTTTTTCATGACAAGGTGAACAACTCTGCAGCTGAGTATCTTTGTCAGTATGCTTACAGTAAGCACGGTTTGGGGAGTCCAGTGGCTTTGTTTCATTTTGTATTCTTTCAGTCTAAGCTATTGTGATTCTGCTATTCTAATTCTCTCATAAGACCACACGGCTCCTGTGAATCTTCCTTGGGTTCACTCCATTAGACAAAAGCTCACAGATTTCTTAGAGATAAGCCCTTCTCTTTGATCTTTGCTTAAAAGCCATTTCTTAATTTTAATATCTTTTGCCATCTGGAGAGGCTGAGTATTTCATACGTAGCTCTAAAGTCCTGGTTTCTTTTGTTTCACAGCCCTTTCCTCAATGTATATCTCTCCTCTTGCAGCAAGAAGAAACCGAGAGGCACCTTCACTCTTGCTTAAAAATGTCTTGAAGTAGGTGACCCAGTTCAGTAGGCACTTAGCTTTGTGCCAGTACATAAGAAAGATCCCCTTTCCTCCAGTTTCTATTAGGTTGGTGCAAAAGTAATTGCGTTTTTTGGAATTATTTTTAACCTGTTAAACCGCAATTACTTTTGCACGAACCTAATAATATGTTCCTCACTTTCTTTTGTTCCCTCACTTGCAATGTCCTCAAAATCCAGATTTCTACCAGCAGTCCATTCAAGGCAATTTAGGCATTCTCTATATCATGCTTGTCCAAATCTTTCTAGCTTCTGCCCATCGCCTGGTTCCAAAGCCACTGTCACATTTTTAGGTATTTATTATGGCACTATCTCATTTCCAGGTACCGACATCTGCCTTGGTTATCTATGCTATATAATAAATTACACAATATTTTGTGGCTTAAAACAACAAACATTTATCATCTTTCAGTTTCTATGGATCAGGAATCCCAGTGCAGCTTACCCGGGGAACATCTGCCTCAAGGTCTTTCACAAGATTACAATGAAGATGTCAGCTAGGATTGCAGTTATTTCAAGGTTGAACTTCAGGAGGATCTGTTTCCAAGCTCACTTCCTGGACTTCCAAGGTCCTCATAGGTTGTTGGACTGAGTTCCTTCCTGCCTGTAACTGCAGGCCTCCTTCAGGTGCTTGTCACGTGAATTTCTCCATGGAGCACGTTACAACATTGCAGCTGGCTTCCCTTAGAGAGAGCCAGACAGACCTGCTGATGACGTTGTATTTGAGTTTCACCAGGAAAAAAGGAGCAGTGGGAGATTCTCTTATGATTGCCCTTCTCCCCAAATCTATCAGTCTACTCATGCCAGTGCCTAGGCAGTTTCCTTTGCTTCTTTCATTGTAGATGAAGTCTCTGTGTTCCAGTCTAAAGTGAACCCTTTCTCATGGGTTTTGAGTCCCATCCCCTGTGGCCTATTCAAGAACTTTGATCTTGCAGTGATCCCCTCTCTTTCCTGCATCTTCAAGTTTCTCTCTCAATGACAGACATGCTGGAATAACTCCCACTTAAGACATGGATTTCCTTGATCACACATTTTCATCAAATAACTACCCCCATTTCACTACTCCCTTTAAAGAAAACACAATTTTGGACTGTGCGAATACATTATATCTTCCAAAATTAATATACAAAGTCAAGAAAAGTGACTTCTGGCCATGAGGGAATGATAGGGTCTGGGATTGCTCTTCCATCATAAACAATTAGGAAACTTGATAAAATGTAGGAAGCATCCATTTTCAGATATTGGACAAAGACAGAACAGAACTGCAATTCCTGAGAGAAGGAAACAAAATGAGTCCTCTGTCACTCAGGCTGTCTGAAGAGGCGATTTCCAGAACATGGCATAGGGTTGCAGAACTCAAGCAGAGCCCAGAAATATTGGTGAATCAATGAAACATAGATAGAAGTTCAGAGAGTGTAAGAGGGCTTGAATCCATGAATCCAGGAGGTACAGAGGGGGTCCCCTTGACTCTTTGGCGGAATACCATTCTGCCCATGATGTTGGGTAAGAAAAACTTCTAGGAAGATAACAATTACCAGGAGCTATAAGCTAAACAATTCCCAGAAGTCACACAGGGCCAGGAATAATTAAAGTTTCCATCAAACAGTTTGGTGAGACCTTGTTAAATGTCAGTGACATTTTTAGAAACCCCATATAATAGCTATACTTTAAAAGTATAGCCCGAGAGTCAAGCCTAATTAGCCCGAGAGTCAAGGCTACACTATGCTATCCCAAAAAGAACTTAAAAGAAGCTTAAAGGTTCAAACTGGTGCCCAAGTTACTAACCGACTGCCAGAATTTTTTTTTTACCAATCTTTAAAGCTAAACAGTACAATACACACTCAAAAATGTAATATTCACAATCTGGCATCCAGTAAAAAAAATTACATATGAATATTTGTATGAAGGAACAGGAAAATGTAACCGATAATCAAGAGAAAAAAGAAAATCAATCAATAGAAACAGACCCAGAAACGACAAAGTTGATAGAATTAGCAGACAAAGACAGTTATTAATATGCTGCACATACTCAATGATATAAAGGAAAACATGGATATAATGAGGAGAGAAATTAATGATGTAAAAAAGGAGTGACTGAAATTTTTAGAAAAAAATTTGTGAAGTAAACGAAAGTACTCAATATTAATTGCGACATTTTAGGAATAGTGTTCTTCCACTGCTACAAAATGTTTCACGTTGGTTTTATATTTTGCCTGCTATAATGCTGGAACCAGCAATTTGTCCAACGAGCCTTGATTCCTTTTGATTGGAGAATAGTATTTACAAAGCAGTATGTCAGGGCTAGGTGCTCATTGTTACTTGAGTTGCATTGTTTCTAGGCTCTCTCAGCACAGAGCTAGTTATACTTATGTATACACATAATATGCATATGTACACACATAATATATACATGATGTATATATATTAAAATACACAATTTATATCTCTCCATATAAACATATATTAAAAGCTTGTGTCCATACTAATATCTCCCATTCTAGTCCAAAACAACAGAATTCATTCTAGCCTTCCCTTTCTTTCTTTTTCTTTTCTTAACTCGTTTCTCCAGCAGTGAGAAACCTGGCTTCCCTTTCCTGCAATATATTACTCATTTGCTCAGTCCTAGAATACATGTAGTTTTGAAATTGCTAATCCATAGCACCGTGAAAAACAAACATATTAGCTAGAGTATAATATTTGTTTAGACTTATTTTGTCTTTGCTAAGGCTAAAGGTTATGATCAAAACACTATGTTCCAAAGTTAATTAGGATTTCCTCCCCTCTGCCCATGTAGTGATATTGTGAACTTGATGTACATTAAGGGCCATTCATTCTTGTTTCATTCCTCTTTTTTTTCTTCTTTTCTTCCTCTTTCCTATCCTTGTTGATTTTCCGTGTGTGGTAATATCTTATATGTGAAGAGTACTTTGTGTTTTACAAAATGCTTCTTAAATTTGTCTCCTTGATAAGATTTATCTAGGTCAATACTTCTCACCTGGGCTTGATTCTCAAGCTCTGGGGTGGAGCTAGTAATTTGCATTTCTGTCAAGTTCCAGGTGATGATGGTTACTGATTTGACAACCAGGTTTTGAGAACCACTGATTTATGACACTTATTAAAAACAGATTCCTTAGCCCCAGACCTACTGAGTTCTTCCTGGATGGTCTAGGAATCTATTTTTTTAACAAGTCTCCAGGTAATTCTTATGAAGAAACTAGTCTGGGGTACTAATATGGTCTTTGAAATAGTTTGGGATTAGCAAAGTAGATTTTTTTGGGTAACATTTATATAGATAACCACTCTGAGATTTAAAATAATTGACTTGATTAAATGATATAGAAGGCTATACTAAATTTTCTAATTCCTGTTAACTGGTTTGTCTACTATGTTTTGCTCTTAGTTTGTGTCACAATCAGAAATTTGGAGGGTACCCATTTGGTCTTATTCCTGTAATAACTTAGTATAAATCTCTTAGAGAAGTTTTAACATCTTCATAGAAAAATGTTCTGGGAACAAATAATTTGACCAAAGGTCAGAGGACAGAATGTGCTTTCTATAAACCACTGTGTCTGCCGAAAATGAAATTTCAATACTAAATCTTATACATCTAATTTCTGTGTAGAAAAATTGACCAAATGGTGAAATTTGTAAAGAAGCCATTTAAAATTTATTTGACAATTTTTTTTTACTGTCTTCACTTTCAAGTAAAGTTTACTCATATATAGAGAAATTAAATAAATAGTGGCAGAGAGAGAGAAAGAGAGAGAATTGGGAAGGGATAAAATATTTTGCTGCATAAAAATTTTTGAAGAATTTCAAAAATTCTTAAGTTTTGGTTATGTTAAACCAATGTATCTCTTTCTTATTTTAAAAACTTGATTATCACTTTAATCCTTATATTTAAAATGATCAATTTTTTAGGGTATCATTTGATGTTCATAAATACTTAAAACTTTTAAAAGTCTTTTGGAAGTAAAAAGTTCTTGTTCTGACTTTGGCAAATAACAAGGCTTCACACAAACTTGGAAAAACTGCTGTCATAAATATGAGAAATATCTAATGTTTTCCTAAAGGAAAAATATGCTTTGAAATAATTCTATAATTCTCTAATGTTCCTATTTATAGAAATATTAACATGACACAGTTAAAATATTGTTTAATTGGAGCCACTAATGTCTTTATTAATCTCCTAAATAAAATGACAATGGTAACAGTAAAATTTATCATATGATAATAAGACATGTTGGATGTAATGAAAAGAGCACTGAACATGGGAGCACAAGACTTCAGATGAGTTCCAGGTCTATATTTTTGGACTATTGCTGGGGTTGAAAATTGCATGACTATGTTTATGGACACCAAAATTTGAATTTCATATAATTTCCATTTGTCATAGAACATTCTTTCTTTTTTTTTCTTTTTAAAAACCAGTTGAAAATGTAACAAACCAATCTTAACTTACAAGCTGTACAAAACAGGTATATTTGGTTTGTTGGGTTGTAGTTTCCTAACTCCTGCTTAGAACATCCAAAAATTAGTTTTAGATTGATTCCTAGGGTTTCATGATGGGGTTATTTGTTGTGGTGGTTTGGAAATTTTTAGAATGGAGATGCTTCAAGAAAAACAAATTTTGAATTACTGTTATATATATTATATAGTATATGTTATATATAGTCATTATATACTTATGGATGTATGCTATATGTTTTATTTTCTTTGTGTATATTGAAATTATAAAGAAAATGAAGATTGATTAAATAGTGAAATTGATTAACAGTGAAATATTAGAGAAACCACAGAGTTAATCTAATTGGTAATCAAATTTATTCTACAAATGTCCACTGTGTTTAGAAAAGGATGGCATTGGCAATATCATCTAAATTAACACAGTGTAATTCTACCTTTTTTTTGTTTTAGAAAAGAAAAATATCACTAGAATTTCTTATCCTTTAAAAAGTAGTAGTTGAGAATATATGTCTTATTTTCTCTTCAGTTCTATTTTTGCCTTAAAATTTGGGAGTTCCTCAGTCAAAATTTCTGACATAAAATACCACAATTGATTCAATTTACTTTATACCCTTTTGATAAAAGCTTTTATTTTAATATTCGAAAAACTCATAAAAGGCATGGTGTGACGTTTTTAAAAACTGTATTTTATTGTCTTTGTTTAAACATTTAGATAAAATTGAAAATGCTAAGTCGTTTGACCGTTGCACCTCTGATTAAAAAAAGTATTTTATGGGTGTACAGGACTTACAAAAATATTTTCATATAATTTCCTTTGATATTCATAACCACCTTGTAAAATAGATGGTGCAGGTGTGTTCTTTATTTTATTGATTAAGGAAACGGGGGTTCACAAAATGCCCTTACATGTCTGTGGTCTTATGGCTCCTAAGCAAACGGAAGAACTTCAGTTTAAATCTCGGTGTTAATTTAGTGTGCTTTTCTCATTATCCCTTACACAGTACCCAGTAGATGGCTTTGCACATTAAAAGGTCTGTAAATGTTTTCTGATTGATCTTTTTAGGACTAAATTAATACTAGGGTCTATGATAAATTATGAAAGTGTATCATAATTCAAAACATTTAATACTAGTGGGATGTGTATGGAAAGATTAGGGCCCATTTCTTTCATGTTGTGTTTATATCTGAATGCTCATGTATGTGCTAGTTAGCACAATTTCTAAAGCAACACTTCCTCCACACTGAATTTTTAATTAGTATATTTATCACTTACAGTTTTTCCCCCCAAAGAATTGCAAGATATCCGAAGGCAGTGATCATGCTTAAATATGAATACTCTCTCCCTATCTCTAAGTTCTTTAAAAAGCATAGAGTGGTTTGAATAGAAGGCAAGACATATTTATGGACAGAATGGGGCTAGCTCAAGCAAGACAGGGGAATTTGAGGCATTGTATTCCCCCCTCCCTACTCCCACCCTGAAGTCTTCTCATTTACAGCAAGGCTTAGACTAGGGGACCAAGCAGATTAAAAAAAACACTAAAAATCAGAAATAACAACTCTCTGTGTCTTGGTTGCATGCTATTATTCTTCATGTCTTGAGTTAGGTAACTTTACCCAACTAATTACAATTATATTTTAAGGTTAACCCATTCATTTGTAGGTTTACAATGATTGGCAAAGTATTGCTTAAGTTTCTTTTCCTAGATTTTTGTTGTTGTAAACAACTTTAGAGAAATAATTAACACACAATAAACTGTACATATTTAAAGTATAAAGATAATTTTTGATAAATGAAACCAGTCATAAAATCATCATTATAATGAAGAAAATGAATATATTGCCAATCACAAAATTCCTTCCTGCCCCTTTTTAATCTCACCCTCCACCCCTACCTGTGGTACCCTACCACTACCATGCCTGCCCCCCACTGTCCTCAAGCAATGTCTGATCTGCTTTCTGTTACCATAGGTTACTTTGCATTTTCTAGAATTTTTTTAAAAAATAAACTCTTCTTTCTTTCTTTTCTTTTTAAAAACTTTTACTTATTTAAGTGTGTTTTTCCGGGACCCTTCAGCTCCAAGTCAAGTAGTTGTTTCAATCTAGTTGTGGAGGGTGCAGCTCACAGTGGCCTATGTGGGGATCGAACTGGCAACCTTGTTGTTAAGAGAACCACACTCTAACCAACTGAGATATCTGGCCGCCCCTAGAATTTTTTATAAATGCAATCATACATACTTTTGTCATTATTTTATATGGCATGATTTTGAGATTCATTCATGTTGTGTGTATTTACTGGTAGTTCATTCTTCTTCCTTGCCGAGTAGTATTCCGTTATATGGATATAGCACAATTTGTTTATCCATTTACCTGTTGATAAACATTTTAGTTGTTTACAGTTTTTGGCTATTACAAATAAAAGTGCTACAAGTCTCTGTACTTATTTGTATACAAATCTCTAAGGAAATATGCTTTCATTTCTCTTGGATGCAAACCTGGGAGTGGAATGTGTAAATCATATGTTAGGTGTATGTTTAACAACTTAAGAAATTGCCAAACTGTTTTCCAAAGTTGTATTATTGTACTTTCCCACCAGCATTGCGTTAGAATTCCAATTCCACTACATCCTGTTCAATACTTTGTATGATTAATCTTTTTCATGTTAGCCATTATAATATGTGAATAGTGGTATCTTATTGTGGTTTTAATTTGTGTTTCCTGAATAACTAATGATATTGGGTTCTTTTCACATGCTTATTTTCATTCTTCTATCTTCCATGGTGAAGTGACTGTTGAAATCTTTGCCTATTTTTTAATGGGATTTTTAATTTTAGTATTAGTGAGTTTTTAGAGTTCGTTGTATCTTCTGGATACAAGTGCTTTATCAGATAGATGATTGGCGTATTCTCTCAATCTATGGCTTGTCTTTTTGTTATCTGTATCTTTCAAAGAACAGAAGTTTTCAATCTTGACAAAAGTCCAATTTGTCAGTTTGTTCTTTTATGGATCAAGCATTTGATGTTGCAGCCAAGAATTTTTACCTAACCCAAGGTCACAAAAATTTTCTCATGCTCTCTTCTGGAAGTTTCATAGCTTTAGGTTTTAAATTTGAATTGATAATCCGTTTTGAATTAATTTTTGAATCTGGTGTGAGGTAAGACTTGAAAGTTGTTCTCCCCCCTCCCCCACCGCCCCTGGCATATAGATATCCCATTGTACCAGCACAATTTATTAAAAAGACTACCCTTTTTCTACAGAACTGCTTTTGAATCTTTGTAAAAAATTGGTCTCTATTCTGTTTTCCATGTAAGTGTTGGTCTCTATTCTTTTCCAGGAACCTTATTTTTTCTATCTTTACACTAGTAGTCCATTGGCTTGAATATTGTAGCTTATTAATTATAACTTCTTGCATTATTATGTTAGTCGTTGCTTTAGGATTTATAATATAGGTTTTTAACTTATTATAGCCTGATATTATACCTCGAAGTGATATTATACCACTTCACTGCATGCTGACATATCTTCCTCCTCCCCAAGCTTGGTGCTAATGTCATACATTTTACTTCTACCTATGTAAAAAAACCTCACACTACATGGTTTTTATTTTTGCATTAAACAGTAAGTAAATATTTACCCTCTTAGTTAAATTTTATTTTCTTTGTGTGGAACCAGACTTCATCTGCTATCATTTTCTTTTTGCCTGAAGGTTTTCCTTTAGCGTTTTTTTATAATGCACGTCTCATAGTGATGAATCATTTCAATTTTGGCATGTCTGGAAAAGCCTTTATTTCATGTTTATTTTGAAAGATATGTTCTCTGGATATAGGGATTAGGATAGCAATTTTCCTTGCCTTTCAGTACGTCCTCGTTGCTCACTATTGTCTTGCTTATATTATTTCTGATGGCTCACCTGCTTTAACCCTTATCTTTGTTTCCCTGATATAATGTATCTTTTTGCCAGATGCCCTTTAAGGTGGGTGTCCAGAGCAGTTTATCTCAATTTGGATTTTGTGTCCTACATTTTCAATATGTCCAGTACCTTCACAACTATATTAATATTTAGTTCTTCTTTCTTCATATAGGCCGGAAGTGTTAGAAGAGTCGCCCCTGGTCCCCCAGAAAGGCAGTTTTCAGCTTGTTCAGTGCAACTGCAGTGTTCACGAGTGTTATGAATGTCGTGTGCCGGTGCCAACAGCCAAACTCAACTACACTCTTTTTATGTATTTGAAAATTACATCTGCTGGAGTCATTTTTCAGTCACCTCTGATGTCAGTTCAGCCTATAAATATCGGTAAGTTATAGGAAAGATCATAGATCTAAACAGGAGTCATCCAAACAGGTTAAAGATTGATGAAAAGTTTGTCACTAGCTTACCTTGCTTTAACCAACACTGTAATTATGGTAACTGTAGTGCTGGGGTGGGGGTGGGGTGTATCAGGAGCAGATTCTGGAATGATTTAACAGTGGTATTGTTATCTGTGCAGTTATAACTAAATTCTTTCTTGTAAACAGTTTGATTTTTTGAAATCCTGGATCTGTCTAATGGATATGTATTGTTGGGTTATTACTTTTTCACATCTCAGACAACTATTTATGAAAATAATTAGAAGCCTTTTTTTGGCTTGAATTTATTCCTTCAATAAATATTTCTTAGAGGCTCATGATTTAGGGTCTGGGGAAACAGTGGAGAATGAGACAAAGCTCTTGCCTCAAAGGGCAGGGACAAATAATAGCAGGCAGAGATAAACAGCGAAAAAGTAAACAAGGAGTAATTTACTATACAAATCTGATAACGAGAAAAACTCAAATAATAGGCAATTTTTTTAGTACAAGGATGCCCCAAATTTCTTTTGATCAACTTGAATATATAACTACAAATGTGAATAGAACAGGTACATGTTAACTTAAAGTATTTGACCCATTAATTCAGTTTTGTGTGCATATGTTAAATTCGATATTACATATAATATATAATTTAACAGTGTTACCATTCTGCACTTACATTTCCTGAAATAATTATATATAAATGCTTTATATGCCGCTTTTCATCATTGTTTTTGACATCACTAGAGCCATTTTTTAAGGTATCTGACATAATTTTCCACACAATTTCTTCTTTGCTTCTTTCTAAGTTACCAGGGATATGACAATTTTTGAATCTGCACATAGCATTATATTTTAACATTAGGGCTTTCAAATAATTTGTCATCTAGGAATATATTTATGATATTCACAACATAATTACAATGATATCCCAGCAATTCAGTCACGAAGTTCTACCTCAGGAAAAAAGATGCAAAATGTATATTAAATATCATCATCATCTCTTTTTAAAACCAAATCTATCAAGTGATTTTCAGAAGCATTTGGCGCCATCATTGAATTGAATTGTGTTTTTTTTTTTAAATAAAGAGAAAGTGCTATGATAGACTTTATTAAAAACTTTAAAAAGAATTTTGTCTTTTTCAGGGACAATTTTGGGGAATTTTTTTCTTGTATTTAGGTGTTATTATAAAGTATACTGTAAAGTCCAAAAATTGTTAAGTGCCATGAAAGAAATGGTGTGATGGAGAGTATTAGGGGTAAGGGTTGTAATTTCAGCTATGGAAGTCACAGATAACTTCTTTTAGGAGATAACATTTGAGTTGAATAGAGATAGCCATGCAAAAATCCAGAGCAAAAGGTACTACTACAAGCAGAAAAAATAGCGTTCACAAAACCCTTGAGATGAAATGAGCTTGGTTGTTAAAGGAACCAAAGAGAAAATCCTTGTGTTTGGAGTGAATGAGGTAGGAGAATAGTTGGAGGTGTGGTCAGAGTTATCCGTATCCAGATCGTATCATCGGCTATGGTTTTGGAGTTTGGATTTTTTCTAGTTGCAATGGAAGCTTTTGAACCAGGAGAGTTATATGATCCGGTGTATGCGTGTGTCTGTGTGTGTGCATGTACGTGCATACATGTGCATATTTAGTAGTTACTCTACATGGGAAGAAGAAATTGATGGGGAAGAGGGGAAGGATAGTTGCAAGGGTGGAAGCAGAGGGTCCAGATAGGAGGCTGTTGGAATTGTCCAGGTGGCTTAGGGTTAAATCAGTGGAGAAGTAATGATCAGACTTGGGATCTATTTGGGAGATGGTGCTGACTGAACTCCCTAGTGGATTGAGTTTGAAGTGTGAAGGACAGAGAGGAATCATGGATAACACTTAGGCTTGGACTTGAGCATACCAGTGAACGGTGGTACTAGATACTGAGATAGGAAAATTTGGCGGGGATTAGGTGAGTGACACATTATGTTTGACACGCTTTTTAGAAACTGAAGAAATGTTGAGTAGGCAGTGGGATATATGATCCTAGAATTCAGAGGAGATAAATATTTGGGAGTCTCTATCATATAGATGTCTATGGAATTGTATAAATCACCCATTTAGAGTTCAGTGAGAGAAAGACTGAGGAATGATCAGAAAAAGTGAGGCGTAAAGAAATGTGGTGATCTGGAAGCCAAGTGGAAAAAGAATTAAAGCTTTTCTTTTTCCCCCCACAATGAGCAGGTGTGTGGAATGCTTCTGAGAGGTGGGGTAAAATGAATCAGATAATTGACATTGGATGTGGCAAAGGGTAGTGAACTTGATAAGAGCAGTTTCAGTGGACAGTTAAGGAGGGAGACATGATCAGAGTAGGTTGATTAGGGAATGGGATGCAAAGTGGAGAGAGTAATGCCAACTTTTTTGAGGAATATTGCTCTGAAATAAGCTGATAGATGGGAGTGTATCTGGGACTGCATATATAGGGTGGCCTGGGAAAAACTATTTTTAGATTTCGAACATTAAGGAATATTAAGGCAGTTAGGAAATGTACAGTAGTTTATATTTTATGATTTGGTGTTTTTGTTTTGCTTTTTAGTCATGGAAACTCAGTGTATTTCAACTGTTTTTTTTAGACTTCAATGTTTAGCTGTCCCTTCTTTAAAGTAACTAAAATTTGTAATATGTCACGTAAAGTAAAACCTATTAATTTTGACTCGAGGAAAAAGAGAAAAACTATATCCAAATTTCTGAAAACATAGAATGTGAAAAATATTTATGTACCATTTTATTTCTTGAAAATAAAATTTAAATCAGTCAGTGTTTCAAGTTATGATTATTTCTATGTGCATGAGTAATTCCTATTCATTGTAAAAATCTTGAAATAGAAATACACTAAGAAGAAAAATACATCATCTATTTTCTATCTTTTGGCATTTTTTTCTATTTTAATACATATTTATACATATGCTTTTCATTTGTTAGTTTTTACAAATCAGGAATGCAAGTATAGTGTTGTTTAATAAACTTTTTTAAAATTAAAGTTTATTGGGGTTAATAAACTTTTAAAACTAACAATATTAAACATTTTCAATATTCTTCTCAATATGATTTTTAATGGCTGTATAGATTTCCCTTGTAGGGATGAACCATAAATTTATTCAATCAATCCTTTATTGTAAGATGTTTACATTGTTTCTACAAATAATTTAAAGGTTTTGTTAGTTTAAATCTATACACATAGCCACATATCTCCATATTTATATACACAAATGCATATGCATACATAAACACATATGTATACATATGAACTCAGAAATCATTTAGCAGGTTAAACACACCATTAGGCTCAGAAATTTCATCCCCATTTCTGGTGACAAGCTAGGGCCTGCTAATACTGTTTATGACATTTAAAATATGCATGCTGTGTGTTATTTGAGTAGGTGTGTCTGGATTGTTGTTATTCAAAATTAAATGCTTTGCTGAATTTTGCATGCATATTTGCATTAATTCACATTCATATTTGCATTAAGTTTTGCATGCAACATCTGTATACATTTTCCAAATAGTGCTCTGCAAAATTCTTTTTTGTTACCCACTAAAACAAATGGGTAGGTGTAGTGGGGAAAGGCTTCAAATAAGTTTGGGAAATGCTAGGTTAAGTAAAGTTAAGCAGACTTTTTAAACAGCAGGGATTCACGTTTATCAAAATAACCTCGTTTGGTGATTTATGGTTTTTATCACTTAGGGAGAAAGAAATGAAATTGCTATGGTAAGGTATAAGAGAAGACCCAATATTTTGTTTATATAATTAGCCCTTGAATAAGGTCATCCTTTAAATAGTTGAAAGACCAGGATATGCTAAAAGTTCGATTTGACTTCATTTTATGATTATCATAAAAATTGCTTGACTTAAAAGTGTTCTCTTTTTTCCTTAAGTGAAACCTGATCCACCACTAGATTTGCGTATGGAAATCACAGATAGTGGTCATTTAAAGATTTCTTGGTCCAGCCCAACATTGCTACCATTTCAGCTTCAATATCAGGTGAAATATTCAGAGAATTCTACAACAAATATGAGAGAAGTAAGTACACTTTACTAAATAAAAGGAAATGTTGAAATGTAATTAAAGTAAATGTGAGATCCCCAGGTCCTGTAGAAAGTGCTGCCCCCGCCCCGCCACCCCTCCTCCTGCACTGCCCCCCTTCCCTTACCAAGTGTGCACATTCTTTGTGGAGCAGAATCAGTTATAGTTTAATATTATATTGCTGGCTTTTATTGAAGATCAGCATAGGAAATGACCATATAAACAGCATTTCTGCATCTTCTATAAAGTGCTTTTAGAAAATTGTTTGACATTACGCAATATCTCTTATGGATCCATGTTACATATTGAGGAGCATGACTAATTCCTCCAGAATTTAGTGCCAGAAAAAGTTCCTCCTCTGAAAAAAGGTTATATATATTTGATTGTGATCTTGCTTTCCTCTTTCTTCTCCCCTCTTCCCTTTCCCCTCTCTTCTCTCTCTCCCATTTATACACACACGCACACACACACAAACACACACACAGAGTTAAATGGCTACAGGAAGTCCAGTTATAGAAACTCAAATTCATAATTATAATTTTTTTTCACCTACAGATATCCTCTGGTTTCTGATTTTACTTTTAATCTTTTTTTTTATTACTCAATATATTTATTTACATGCAGTGAATGCATTTGTACTGTTAAGTGCAGTAAATCCTTTTCTCAGTCTTTTGGTAAATATTTATTGAGCACCTACTAGATGTCAGGGACTATTCTGCTCTCATCAGGATACACTGGGATAGTAGAACAGGATAAGAGGAGTTTGGTCATGCCGGTGGGACATGGTGGGTTGTAATAGTAAATGGAGGTGGGGAAGATCTCATTGAGAAGGTGACATTAGAGGGGGGAATGGGGTTCCATATAGAGAAAACAGCAATTCAGAGGCCCTAAGTTGGATGAGAAGCTGGAGGCCAGGGGAGTGAGTGAGAGTAAGAATAACAGTAGATGCATCAAAAAAGAGTAGGGGATAGTAGTCTAGTTTCATTGTGTTTGCATGTAGCTGTCCAGTTTTCCCAACACTATAGAATGTTATTAATGTTATCCCAGTAAATATGAATAAATGTGCAATTAAAAAAAAAGTGGGGCAAGGGAGGAGAAGGAGGAAATTTTAATGAACCTCCTGGACCTGCAAGGACTTTGGCACTTTATGAAACTAATTGTTATGTCATTTAGAGGTAAACAACTGTTTTTTTGTTTTGTTTTGTTTTTTTTCGATATTGGCTAACTTTGTTAAGAATTTATTTTCGTAAGGAGCAGGATAGGTATCCTTCATGTTGAGCATGGTAAAGCAGAGTGAAGACTTCTCTGGGCTTCAGCTTTCTCGTCTGTGAAATGGAGAAAATAAGACTTGAAATGCTACCAGTATAGGTGACCTGATACTGTTTAATGTGTTCCTCATCCTTTTCCCACTTTCAGTCTGTGGCACCCCGCAGTCTCAGAGGCCGGCGAGTTTTGGAGTATATCATTTGAAAACTGAATTTATTTGCTAAGCACTTTTTAGCTAGTGGTTGTTTTATGCAGCGTTAGGTCTCTTAGATATTTTCCCTCTAGTTTGTAAACTGTATTTTGATTCACTGCATCTTATCATCAGGCCCAGGTTCTTAATATTATTCATGCCGTTCCTCTGTGATGTGTTCCTCTAGGAACACTTATAGTTCTGTTTACCCTGCACGTCATTTTCTAACATGTGAGTTACACTTGTCAGCAGTGGCTTGAAGCTTCCCAGCAACATTAGGTATATGTCTCAAAATTTGAAAGGTCAATATTCGTTATCATCCAGTTAAAAATATTTGCTGGTTATCATTGTGATCGTTTTCTTGAACTTATGCACTATTTAAAATTTTTTTGGCTAATGCGACAACATATGTTCTTTGGTTATTGATTTCTGTTTAATTCCACTGTGGCCAGCTAACTACTCTCAGATTTTAATTCTTTGAAGTTTGTTGAGACCTGCTTATGATCAGTTTTGGTAAAGGTTCCACGTTGACTTGATGTTCTCATGTGTTTTTTCCAATAATATTGAACAGACTGATGAGATTGTTTCAGCTACATCTCTGCTAGTAGGCAGTGTGCTTCCTGGGTCTTCGTATGAGGTTCAAGTGAGGGGTAAGAGATTGGATGGCCCCGGCGTCTGGAGTGACTGGAGTAGTCCTCTGATTTTTACTACACAAGGTAGGTTTTATGATAATCCCTGCTATTAAGAGGGAAATGTATTTCTAAAGTTACTTTTGGCATATCATAAGAATCTTAAATTTTGTGGTACTAAGAAACCAAAAGGAGGAACACAATATTAATTTTCTATTTAAATTCTATGTTAATGAAAACTTGCATAAGTTTTCCTTTGCAAGTTCCTATGTTAATGAAAACTTGCATAAGAGCTCCCAGGTTTATGTGCATCTATAGCAGTATCTTGTTGAATTACTTTCTTATTAAAAAGATGAGTTAATATAAAAGTTCCAAATCCACACATTCAGAACACTACTTGTGTTGATGTTTCTTTAACTTATAGTTTGAAAATCAGACATATTTATTTATTTGACGTTAATTTTAAATATTACGATTTTATGTGAATAGTACGCGTCATATAATAAAATAATCCTTTTGCTCCTGGTACTTGGTTTTGAGAGTTTTCACTTTTGTTTTTCATATTTTAAAAGTTATCTTTAGCATCAGAAACACTGAGCTTATTCACAACTTCCTTAGAAGTTGAGATGCAGTGTTTTCCATAGGGGCCCAGGTGCCTTAGAATAAATAGTCCTCGCCCTGTCACACGCTCAGCTGTTACTGTAGGATGACACTTCATGGTCCCTTGACAAGTTATCTGATCTGTCACATCGGCAAAACTATTCCTACTCAAACTCACTCGGGTTGATTATGAACATATGGAGATACCAAGTACTGTGTCAAACACAAAGCAGATATTCAACACATTTAACTAAATACGTTTAGTTTTTGATTACTTAGTATTTAAAAAGTAAGGATTAGTCAAAAAGTAAGTAGCATGAGTGGTTTCAGAGATCTGACAGAATTTTATAGAAATCCTGGCCTCCTCACTTATTTGGAATGTTTCTTAACCTTTCTATGCCTCAGTTTCCTCATATGTAGAATAGGGATGTTTTTATATGGATGGAATGAAATAATGCCCATAAAGAACTTACTGCAGTGGCTTACTTACCCTTAGTAACCACTCAGGAAATAGTAGATACTATGATAGTTTATAAATCCCCAATCTCAGTATTCAAAATCTCAAAGTCTAATGAAGGTGAGAGATTGGCATGGTCCATAACTAATTGCTTAGCACCAGTAAGATTGTGAGAAGAGCTTGACAAACTGCTAAGCAAAGGGAGTGATCAATTCTCACTGGGAAAGTCCTGGGCCTTGCATGAACAGATTTAGAAGACATGCATTTCTCATCTCTATTCCTCAAATAATTATTGGGTATCAAAATGTGTATAACGTGATGCTGACAAGCTTTTGGAAGGAAGATTAAAATTTTATACCATTGATTTATGGGCCTTAGTGATCAGCTGTGAATGAATTAACAGGAATGAATAGACAGGAATGAATTAGCATCAAATTTCAAAGCATGTCCCATGGTGGTTTTTATACAGTGGGATGTGGTGAAGTGGGTGGTGAGGAGGGAAGTTTGACAAAGATGGAGAGGCAACAGCCCCTACCCCCAATCTGAGCGGCCTGTGGCTTGCCGCTTTTATTTAATCATTAGGTGAAATGTTTCTCATCCACAAGAAAATGGATTTATTCTTTATTGCTTTACTTCTTAATTAGATCTGAAAACCTACCCTCTCTGCAGAAGAGGGAAATTCTGAAAGACTCATCATTGTTTTTAAAGTTTGCTAATATTCAAATTATACCTTTCTAAAATAATGGTTCTTAGCAATGTTATGTATTTAGCTGGATTAAGATGAAAATTTTGATTCAGTATAATAGTTATTTGTGTTACATTTCACATAAGATTTGTTTTGCTTTTAGACCTTTGAATAGACATATTTTTAGTTCTATTTTACTTTATATAAAACCCTTTTATACTTTTTTTACTTCCCTAGTTTATGTCAATGTCCATAGGGTTAAATTTGCTTGGTTTCTTAACATGTTGGATCATATTTTTATGTTTTCATACATAATATAATCAACTTTATTAATATATACTATAAAGCACATACACATATATGCCTTCCCATATGCAAATATTTAGTGTTTGTGTACATGAAGGTAATAAAGATATGTTTTGCTGCAAAGAAAATTTGTCAATTTATTTGCTTGTACAATATCCAACAATATTACCATTAATAGCTAACCTTTTATTTATTAACTACAAATGTCCCTTTAGTGACTTTAGACATCCCAAACAGAAAAATCTGAAAATATGTGGAAAAAAAAAATCTGGACAGTGAGTAAATAGCTGCTCCAAAGGGTAGAGTTTATTGACTTAGCAATGAGTATGAAGTCTATTAATTCAACAGTCTTGGATAGTTTAGATGCCACTGAGTGGAAACAGATGAATATTAAGGGAAAGATAGAAACTTGCCAAAAGAAAGTATGCTAAGGGCTCCAAGAGTGGGGATAAAAGCTTACAGCGCGTTTGTCTATTACAATGTCATCTACTGTAATTGATGTGTGCTGAATTGCAAATAAAATATACAATTAGGTCATAATTCCCTATTGAATAATAGCAATGATGATGGTAATGATGAGAGTTATAGGGTACTTCCTGTGTTTCCGGCACAGTTCTAAGTACTTTATATATACGTATTATCTTTCTATTCTTTCAACAATCCTTAGTGATAGGTGCTGTTGTTCCTCTCTTATTGACAAAGAAATTGAAATTTAGAGAGGTTAAGTAACTTCTAAAAGTTGATACAATTAGAAAGTAGCAGAGCTGCTGGCAATCTAATTCCAAAGTTTATGTTTGTAACCACTAATATGGTAATAAGGGGATTAAGTGCATAATGCATAATTATGCAAGATTTCCAGTGGCACTAAAAATTGATATTCAAAGCTAATAAGCAGTAAGCTTAGTTACAGTAAGCTTAGTTACATAAAGTATTTTAGTGTAACACCTCATTTCCTTCATGATTCCTGCCAAATGAGGTTTCGGTGTTTGCTTAGGTTTTTAAGATTTCGTTTTGCTGAATTACCTTTGCATCAATTTCCATACTTCCCAGTGCTTACCACACTTGATCCTTGTTCCCTGAACGGTGTGCATCAGCAAAGGATGTTTTTCCAAACTTGGGTACTTGCTATTCTTTGCGCAAAGGGATTTGAATCTTTCTCCCTTAAATCTAGGTATTTACTATTATTAGCTTCTCCTCCATTGTTCACTGATAAGTGCTATAATGCCATCTGCCAAACAGAAACATTTTGTACCATTGAGGCATTGATTTATTTAGAATGAATCAGAACACCTGCTTTATCATTTCCAAATACTTTGGATTTTCCTTTTTTTTTTTTTGAACAGAGGTTACCTGGTATATTGCTGCCACAACAAAAAGAATGCTAAGTATCAGTTACTTTATAGTTACTACTTTTTATTCATTGATGTTAGTGATATTAAAGCTGTACCTACCAAGTGCGGTTAAGGAAGCATTGCTATTCCTAATCAAAGAATTCTTATGGATTCCTATAAAATGAATTGGCTAAGTTCTTTCTCTGTAGTTGTTGGGAAGTCTTGACTTTTAGAGGAAAACCCAGGACTCTAGCAGAACTTATGAAGTCCAACATATTGCATTGAGGTTGTTATGCTATACACTAAAAACAACTTTAGAAGTGCTGAATGCTTGTAATACCTTTATTAATATATTCTTCTTGTTATGAAAGAAAAGGATAAATATTATACATAGTAGATAATTTCTGCATTTCACACTTGGCAGCTCTTATAGTGGGTTAGAGGAAATATTTTCCCCTTAAGAAAATTAGGTAATCTCCAAGAATTAAAAAATCTGTTTATGGAGCTATAATAAAGAAACACATTTTAAAATAACTTTATCTAAAATGTTTTGATTTATGTTCTTTCGAGTAATTCACTAATATTTATCAATAGAATTTCCTCTTTTAATAAAGTTTAATAAAGTTTTAATGTAGATTCTGCAAAGGTATTGCTACTTGGCCATAAGTAGAAAATCATTATTGTTTTCTTATCTTACAAATTAAATATTGTAGAGTATCTCATGTGAGAATAAAATATATGTATTATTTTACAACTTAAATATTCAACATTTACCTCATCAATTTCAATGTATTTGTTCAAAGCAAGTTTTATAAATTGTCAGGTTTTTAATAAATTGTTTTTCTTATTTTTAAGCTAATATTTCAGCATTTAATAATGCCAGAATACTTTGACTTTAATCTTATTCCTTAATTAAGCCTTAACTATATGCATTCGATTTTGAAGTGAAATGCTTTGAGTTTTTGTTGTCTTTAAAACTAAAAGCTTCAACTTCATTTCTGAAAGCTCATTTGTGCTCTTTTAAAAAGTGGATTAGTCTGAGACTTTTGAAGCACTTCAGTAATGAGGTGGGGAGCATATTCAAGGTAGGTTAATCATCTCTCATGTCAGTGCTAGGTACTTGTGCACAGCATGTAATGTACCAGTGAGGCTCGAGTGCCATCCTAGACTAGCTTATAAAGCTAATGGACTGGCTTCTGTCCAGTAATTTCATGCTATTAAGTTTTCCTCCTATTTCTGTTTCATTGTAGACATACAAAATGCCAATATCTTATATGGATTACAAATACAAAGACATTGCAGCTCAGCATGTTATTACAGAAAACAATAAAAACCAACATAGATTTTTAATTCTGTTTTTGGAGGTAATCCAGATGTTATGTATGGAAACAGACATTCGTATTCTAACAGCAAAACAAACAAACAAACAAAAAACGGGTTACCTTAAATTGTACAATCGAAATAGACTGATTGTATAATACACTCTGGCAGAAATAATTTCTTCCTATGTTAACAGTCATTTACTTTTATTCTGTTTCTAATTTAAAATACAGGCAAACCATGTGTCCAGCAATAGGGAACTGAAAAAATAGTATGGAATCGTGTATAGGAATTAAAAATACTATTTTAGAAAAATACTTGTTCCCTTGTTCTTAGCCACAGGAGACTGGCATTAAATAACTCAAAATGATACTACAGACCGGTAATATACAGACTTGCTTTGTATATTGATGCATTATTAATTTTACATTTCCTAACTAGTTTTCTTATTTAAAGTTTATTTCTCCACTTTACCTGCTAATTTGAAATTTTCATATATCCAAAGGAGACGTAGCAACCACCATTTTTCTTTCTTTTCTTTTTTAGGATTTTGTCTTATAGTGATTTAAAAACTTGCTCTAAGCTTCACTGATTTCTTTTTTTGGCTTTATGAAAATACATTTTTATTAAAACCAGTAGAGTCTGAGCAGGAGACAGCACAAAGGGTGTAAACAATGTAAACCCTACCTTCAGCTCAGCCTGATTGAATGCTGAAAGACAACTCAAATGCTCTATGTGGCCTTAGTGGCAAGATACATTAATTGTATTGTACACAGAAGACACACTCATGGTGAATAGGGAAAATATTTTATCGAAGTCGGTCCCAAAGCTAAATACTGGCATCATCACAAACAGCTATGCGAAGGCTGCTATCCCTACTAAACTGGTTTGTTGAATCACAGCACCACATCCATGATGAGTCAGTGTGGTACATTTGGCTTCATGAGGATCTTCTGCTTCTAAATCCCAAACGTAAAGTTTGCCAACCTGATTACCCACTGCAAGCATCTTTTGCCAGACATCCATAGTAAACCTCATGTACCAAATGTCACACTGGCTGTAATCAAATTGCCCAAGAATAGTCACTTTAGACTCACTGGGCTTAATTTTATCTACATCATATTCCATTTTACTAGCTTTCCAGCACACAATGTTGTTTTCACAAATCACCTAACCAACACACACAATCGATGTAATGCCTATGGATATCTCTGGTAGAAAAGTCAGGAAAGTGAGTTTTCTGTTCGTTTTATTTGCATTATAATCATAAGATCCCTTAATCGCATTAATCATCCTCTGAATTGATCCTCCAAAGTTTAAGGAAGTGATCCGCACCACAGGATGTTATTATTTTTCACCCAAAGAAACATAATGAGCACTTAGAACTTCATCTCTGTGCCCTTCTGCACCTCCAAATATTGCCACGAGAGTGTCCGTTTGCATATTCCATACTCGTAAAGCACGATCTTTACTGACTGACAGGAGAAGATGTGGGTCTCTTGGGTGGAATTTCAGCTCATTGATAGCATTCCCATGGCCAACACAATGCTTTATGCACTGCACTGCTATGGGATTAGTTATCCTAATTATGCCTCTAGATCCAGCTACAGCCAGCAGAGGATGGCTTGGATTGCTGTCATGTCCATGCACAAGTGTAAACGTTTTCATTAGCACGAGCATCCACATAGGATTGCAACAGCTGGATTTCTCCTTGTGAGTGACATTCGTATAAAGTAAATCTACAGTTGCAAACGCTAGTGGATCTCCTTTTTTACTGTGCCAGCTAAACTGAACTTCAAACAATGGTTGATTATGATCTTCCTTGAGAGTTTTATACATTTGAAAGAATATTTGCATTTCTTTGACTTCCATTTCCCTTTCCCCCAACTTTTCCTTCCAGGTCCACTTGGTATGTTTGTACCACTTTCTATATTGACATCATCATCATTCTCATCTCCGGAGAGGTCTGGGTGGCTCTAAGCTTCACTGATTCTGAAAACAGAGTCTAGGCATGCCATTGTGGAATGAGACTGTATTTCATTTTCATTAATTTTCTACCTATCAGCTAGCAAGTGACCATTACTCACTAAAACGTATTTTATAATAAATGTCTCTATGTTTAGAAAATATGGAAGACATTTGTGCAAGCTCAGGTCATTTGAGAATGGGAGTGCTTGGGACTCTAACTGTACACAAACAATTCCAGTTTTGCAGTATCTTAGCACACTCATTTTATTTTGGCCGTGTAATCCTGAATGCGTTGTGAATCTTTTTTACATATAAATTGCTTACATGATGATTTCTGCCTTCATCTGACATTCTACCTTTCTTCCTTTATTACAGATGTCATATACTTTCCACCTAAAATTCTGACAACTGTTGGGTCTAATGTTTCTTTTCACTGCATCTATAAAAATGAAAACAAGATTGTTTCCTCAAAAAAGATTGTTTGGTGGATGAATTTAGCTGAGAAAATTCCTCAAAGCCAATATAATGTTGTGGGTGACCATGTTAGTAAAGTTACTTTTCCCAATGTGAATGCAACCAAACCTCGAGGAAAGTTCACCTACGATGCAGTGTACTGCTGCAATGAGCATGAATGCCACCATCGCTATGCTGAGTTATATGTGATTGGTAAGAATACTGAGGTTTTAGTCGTTTTGTTCCACAAGATCAATTTTTATTATGGGCCCCGTGTTAGGGTCCCATTGAAGATATAAAGAAATTTTGTTTTCATTAAAATTTTTTTGGTGTTTTTTGCTTTGTATTAATCTTGTAATGTGTTTTAAATAGATGTCAATATCAATATATCATGTGAAACTGATGGGTACTTAACTAAAATGACTTGCAGATGGTCAACCAACACAATCCAATCACTCGTGGGAAGTACTTTGCAGATGAGGTATCATAGGTATGTATTATTTTTACTGTTTTATTTTTCTGCGGATATGGTGAAATAACAACTTCCCAGAGAACTATCGCCATGACAGTCATCTCGTAGATTTTCTTCTTGAAAGAGGAAGGTAGAATATACTTAATTAGGAAACAGTAACTGCTACTGTAGCCATGTAATGACATATTAAGAGCAAATAGAGGCAGAAGGGCTATTTCAAAGAGGAGGAGAAATGCTTTGTGTATTCTGATATGGAGTGTTGATAGGGACTCATTTATAAAAAAGGGATTTTCTTCTCTGAGAAAATGAATGATATATTTGATATGTGATTCATATAGGAACCAAGAATTGGTATTTTGAAAATTATATTGCTTTGAACTAGAAAATATCGACACTGTAATTAAGCTGTAATTTACTATCAAGTACATTGTCAGTTTGTCATGGAATTTAATCCATATTGAAAGTGTAAGGAATTTACCTTCCTTCTCATCTCAGGAATGCCCATTACTACTTTTTATCTATACTTTTTAAATTGCATCACTTTTTAAATAATAGCTTAGTTTTCAGTGTTATAGGTTCTATCTCTCATTGGGTCATGATATCCATGCTATAGCAATGCTACTTATTTCATTTGCATTCCCACTTAGTGTTTAATGAAATATTTAATATGGATTAATGTCTGTTTCTATGGAAAGACAAGATTGGGATATAGCTGGGAATTAAAAAAATAACTGTCTAATAAGAAAATCTATTTTCAGATTCAGATGAAGCAACAAATGTACCTTTTAACATCAAAGCAGAATTCTCAGATATCTTACTGCTTTCATCAACATTGCATATTAATTGACTGTTTTCATATCTTTTAAGGAGCAGCCTTTACTGTGCTGATGTTCCATCTATTCATCCCACCTCTGAACCCAAAGATTGCAATTTGCAGAGAGATGGTTTTTACGAATGCGTATTTCAGCCAATCTTTCTATTTTCCGGCTATACAATGTGGATTGGGATCAATCATTCTTTGGGTTCACTTGCTTCTCCCCCAACGTGTGTTGTTCCTGATTCTGTGGGTATGTTAAACTGTGTGGTGTGTCTTCATTTTTATTAGCAGATTTGAATTTAGGTTGATACAAGGTAACTGTTCTATTTTACCATTTTCTAATCACATTGGATTTAAATTTTTCCCTGTTTTCAGTGGAATTAAAAAGACAATCAGCCTTAGAAAGTTTCACAGTTTTGATATCATTTTAAATTATTTATAGCACCATGATGTAGCAATAGGAATATTTTCAGCATACTATTTGATGAATTATATTGGTCACTGTGAATGAAATTTAGTAAGATCATTCTGAATAATGCACTACTTTGTGTTTTTCTCCCAATGTACTTATGAAAACATTTGGTATTTTCAATCTGGAAGTTTAATTTGGGTATTCTGATGGTTTTTCTAATCTGAGTAGTAATCACCCAAGGCATTCATTTATGAGGCTGCGTAGAGAGAAGAATTCAAAATAACTAAAGTGATGTGAAGAAGAGAAAACAGACAAATATGATGACATCCATTATGATATTTTAAACATTCTTTTAAAAATATATTTTAATTTCAAAGGATTAACAGAACCCTGGGGAAACTTGATATATCCTTTTGGTATCACTGTGAAATCTTTGAGAAATTATCCATTTATGATTGTGCAGCAGTGATAAAAGAATATGTTTTGGTGCTACATACTATTTTGTTGGGAGATTATGCCCAAAATCAATATTTGATTCATTATACTTTCAAATAATTAGAACACATCTGAATTAAAACTTGTATTTCATTAAAAATAAGATAGCATTGTCATAATTTTTAGATTTTTAAAAAAATTTTAGTTTTTGTTATTAGTTTCAGGTGTATAAAACAACATAATGATTAGACATGTACACACATCACAAAGTGATAAACCCACCAAGTCTACTACCTGTCTGACATTGTACATAGCTATTACAATACCATTGACTATATTCCCTATGCTGTACTTTACTAGGTTTTTTAAACATAAAGTCTCAATTAACACCCACACGCACACCCACACACACTATTTAGTTTGATTCCGTTTTAAGTGATTTTGCTATAAGAGGTACATATCTGGTACTAAATATCCTTGTATAGGAAAGAGCCCTACTACGTCCCTACCCCACAAACATGCACAGATGTACCCTCACATGTAACATATGACAAATGCAACATGTATTCAATTCTATATCTGAATAACCTCAATGTTATTCTTTTTAGTACTTAAATAAGGAGTTTAAATTGGGTTCATATTGCCTGCTTAGTACCAGAAAACAATGTGGAAATTAAACTAATGCAAATGCCAGCTCCACCTCTTACTAGCTTTATAAACTTGAGCTAGTCACATAAGCGGTCTGTGACTATTTTATCACCCGTTAAATGTGGAAAGCTCTTCATACCTCCCCAGTGTGGGTTTTATGGGGACCAGGTAAACTATTGTACTTAAAGCATCCTTTCTGCAAACTGAACATTCATGGAGTCATGGTATCCACGGAATGGAATCACATGATATCCATATAATTCAGTCACGTACGATCACAGATTTAATGTCTTAAGGTCTCTCAAACATTCATACTTCCTTTCTTGAGAAGGAATTATCTTTTCAAGAGATGAAATATACATCATCTTACTGGTTGGTGAAGAATGTCTTCTTGGTATCTGAAGAATTGAATATTCGTGAGAAACTGTACTAATGAAAAAGTTTAGTTTTGGTTATCAACAGTTTAAAGTATTATTGCTGATGAAATGTGGAGCTTCAGAGGCTCACACTGTTGTGCTTGGGCATTGGGACTTTTTGTTTCCAAATGCATTGAATTTCCATACTATTCTTTACTATTTTTTTAAAACGTTCTTACCATGCTGGTCATCTTTGCTTCTCTGTTTCTGCCCGTTAAAAGCCGGTTTTCTTTAGATTATAGAGAACCAAGGCTTTACTCTGCAAGACTGACTCTGAACTTGGCCTAGAAATACTTAATAATAGACAGCAGGAGAAAAATTTGAAACTTACACATATGGAAATGGATACATTGCATATTTTTGCCTTTAATTAAAGTTCTATGTAGAACAGTGTGCTGTTGATATTTATCATGTGTTCAGTATGATATCTTTTGCGGGCAGAGCCAATAGCTCAGTTTCTAATTAGGTCTTAGTATTAACTTGCAGGGTGGCATGGACAATGTATTGTTTTATTATTATTTTTAAATCAACCTCTCTATTTGCAAAATAGAGATTAAACCCTTTCATATGTATCACATAAAATTGTAGGGGATTAAATGAGATGAGGAATGAGAAAGTTTTGAAAAAGAAATCTTGCTTTATAAATTTAAGGTATAAAGAGTATAACATAATAATGGCTTTTAAACATTATGACTGTCATATCATACTGTTTTTTAAATTTCTAGTGAAACCATTGCCTCCACCCAGTGTGAAAGCAGAAATTACTGTAAAAATTGGATTACTGAAAATATCTTGGGAAAAACCAATTTTTCCAGAGAATAATCTTCAGTTCCAGATTCGTTATGGTTTAAGTGGAAAAGAAGTACAATGGAAGGTACCTTTTACCTAGAAATTTCTTTAGCTTGCTTCACTAAATGTATTTTTTATATTGTTTAAGAATTTTATTGCATAAGATTTATTTTATTGGCATAAAAATACATCCTTCTGTATTCTGTAGGTATTTTTGTTAAATAGATTGCTCTAAGTTTAACCCTTTTAAGGAATGAAATATCCTGCAATCCACCATTTCCAAAATTGAGTTTTATAGAATGTTGGCCTCATAAAATGTTCCTTGCAAAGAGAACATATGGCTCAATAAGTTTAGGAATTCCTGTACGTCCCTAGTGTAGAGGCACAGTATATTACATATTAAAGGTTTAGAGAGGTCCTACATTAAAGGAACATTTGTGACTTTATTTCATCCTGTTTCTCAAACTTATTTTACCAAGGAACCCTTTTCCCTCTAACATCTAATAATATTCCTTAGTACACATATGTTCAATGGAACGCATTTTGGAAGAAGCTGCTTTTATGAAAAAAACAGAATCATACCCATAGTGGCAAGTGTGCACATGATGACTTGCCATGTCAGTTTTCTGATGGCAGCCTGCAAAGACCTAGAAAAATCAGGAACCCTAACTTTGTCATTAGATCATGATTTCAACTGAAAAGAATGTGATTGTTTACCTGCTTATTCAGGAGACTGACTATCAGAGATGCCTTCTATATAGCAGGCCCTACTAGCAACTAAATTAAAATTCTTAAAAGTTTTTATGGATAGAGGATTAGTGGACAGAGGTTAGTAACAGAGTTAAGAGAGCAAGTGGGAAGTGAAGTTGTAAGTGAACCCGGCCAAATATTGTTATGAGAAGGAAATAACTAGAGGACTAAGACAACCCTTAACTCTAAGGGGCTCACGAGCCAAGTCTAATGTGATTATTTCCAAAGCCAGAAGTCAATTACCTCTTAATTTTGGAATAGTGTAGTGGTAAGGTTTAAAATGAAATGCACTTCAGGGTCTGCTCAGCTAGATACGAGTGTGTGTCAGTCATGGCCAGTCTAATGCATTGACTTACGTTGCAGATACACGAGGTGTATGACGCAAAGTCAAGATCTGCCAGCCTCCCAGTGCCAGACCTGTGTACTGTCTATGCTGCTCAGGTGCGCTGTAAGAGGCTGGATGGACAGGGATATTGGAGTAATTGGAGTAGTCCAGCCTACACAGTTGTCATGGATGTAAAAGGTCTGTAGAGGTTTTGTAAACACGCTTTAAAAATGCATAAGTGTGTGTTTCAAATATGACTGAAAGATAGTCCTCCCAAGAACATATATACAACTTGGGCTCCTTGTTGTTTTGCAGTTCCTGTCAGAGGACCTGAATTTTGGAGAATGATTGATGAAAACACCACTAAAAAAGAGAGAAATGTCACTTTACTTTGGAAGGTATTCCTGCTTTTTATGTTATTCTTGAAATTTATCTTTCTGCTCTTGAAAGATTTACTTCATGGTTCATAATTTTGTCATTTTAAAGCTCTTCAATCTCATATTTCATTTATATTTTGCGACATGATTACAGAGAGCTAAGATCCATAGTGGAGGGAACACCAGGATAGAGTTAGGATAATTTAATGCTGTTCTCAGCTGAACACATTATACAGGGGGTGCCAAAAAAAAATGTATATACACTTGAAGAAAGGAAAAAAACTATTAAAATTGTAATACTCAATATGTACCAATTACAAAAGTTGAATACAAGTCATGTTTGACTTCTCCAGTTACAAGAGGTGCTCAAACTGGTTACCATCAGCATCCAGACACTTCTGATTATGGCGAGCTACTGCTTGAGCAACACTGACCAAAGTGGCCACTTGTATACATTTTTTTTTTTGCATCCCTGGGAGTTATGTCTGTACTATTTTGGCAAAGTATTTCACCTAGACTCTTTAGCCTCAGTTTTCTCATTTGTAAAAATGTAGGATTGGAGTAGATGATATTTAGTGTTCCTTTCAGTCCCAAAATTCTATTTATATTTAATCCTAAACAAAGCAAATGTGGACTTCCCTACATACCTCAAGGGCATCTAAAACAATAGATATTCTTTTTGTATGATGGCATGTAAACAATGGATATTTCCATAAACAATGGATATTCAGCCTGGCAATTTTCAAGGCATTCATTCTCTCTCCCAAATGAATTGACTTCTATCCCAAGAGAGTGGAGTTTTTTGGTCAGAATTTTGGGGACACACAAACATTCAGTCTGTAGCAAACATCATATGTCATTAGGAAATTACAAATTAAAACAACAGTGAAATGCCACTACATACTTAGAATGATTACAATACATGTAACTGACAAATTGATGCAAGGATGCAAAGCAACAGGCACTTTTCTTCTTTGCTGGTGGGACTGCAAAATGATACAGGTACTTCGGAAGTATTACAAAGTTAAACATAGTCTTACCATATGATCCACTATTATATTATTAGTTATTTACCCAACTGATTTGAAAACTTGTGTCTGCATAAAAATTTGCACGTACATGTCCATAGCAGCTTTATTCATAATCACCCAAAACTGGAAGCAACTAAGGTATTCTTCTATAGGTGAGTGGATAAACCAACTATAGTACTTCCGTACAATGGAACGTCATTCAGTGTTAAAAAAAGAAATTGCTATAAAGCCACAGAAAGACCTAGATGGATCTTAAATGCATGTAGCTCGGTACTAGAAGCTCGTCTGAAAGGGCAACATAGTGATTCCACTTATATGACATTTTGGAAAAGCACAACTCTAAAGATGATAAAAAGAGTAGTGGTTTCTAGGGGTTTGGCTAGTGGGGAATAAGGTGAAGTATAGGGGATTATTTATGGTGGTGAAACTATTCTGTATAATATTGCCATGGTGAGTACATAGTACTACGTATTTGCCAAAACCCATAGAACTTTATAGCACAAAGAGCAAACCTTAATGTATGCAAATTAAAAATAAATCATTTAGGAGGTTGGAGAATCCCGGGATGGAATTCAGACTGTGACAAAAGAATCTCTAACTGTACTACAAGTGTAGGAAAAACCTCACTGTACGAGGAGGGAGAAAAAGGTACAGGCCTAAGTCACTGTAAATGAGTGGATTCTTTAAAGGCAAAAGAAACGGTACATATGCACTGGGTTCTAGTTGATAAAGTTCTTTATCATGGGGTATGGGTTAACAATTCTTGTACCACTATACATATAAACTGAATTGAATAATTAAGGAAATTAATGTGGATGGTGGGGCCCAGATTTCTCACTGTTGGACTAATTATAGAGGAGCAAGGGGGAGAAGACCAGAATAATCCATGTGATAATGGGTTAGAGTGGAAAACATCATATGAACTCCTGTTTACCTTAATATGGCTACAGATGGATTCATTTGGAACTATTTCTAGATATGTATAATACAGGAGTTAGTATACACACATATATTTCCTTGATTTATAAGCTGAGAGGGCCTTGAAGTAACAGTACTCTAGTAGAAGGAGCATACCCAGATTTGTTTCTAATACCATTCTCTAATAAAAGGACCTAAGGTTCCTTGAAAAATGGATAGAGCACCTTTATAGTACCAAAAAGTAAGGAAGTTTATCATAATTTATTTTTAATTAAAGTTTATTGGGGTGACAATTGTTAGTAAAGTTACATAGGTTTCAGGTGTACAGTTCAGTAATACATCATCTATATATCACATTGTGTGTTTGCCACCCAGAGTCAGTTCTCCTTCCATCACCATATATTTGATCCCGTTTACCCTCGTTTTTAATTGATAGTTGCAAAAGTAAATATCAGTATATGAAAACTGACGTAGATTTTTAAAATAAAAAAGCAAAATTTGCATGACTTTTCAGACATTTCTTTCTTGAAATGGCTGCAAAAATCTCACCCCCATTTACTCAGATTATTCCAAACCCACAGAGATACATGTCTATGTGTTTGTGTTTCTTGTTTTCTGATATTTCTGACTTATAGGAATCTCAATTACAAAAAAAGAAAGAAAGGAAGAAATTGAGAAGCACTGTTCTAGTCTATTGCATAGAGTCAAGCTTTCTAGGGGTTTACAAGGGATTGGCAGCACTTATTCTTACCTGAAACAGGTGAAGGTGATGTGAGAAGTGGTGTATTCTGTAGAATGGAATAATAGAATTGGAATAAATACAAGGCCTGATAATTAAGTTGGAGAACTCATCCTAGAAAAAGTGCTACATACCTCATTGTTGAATATCACTACTGTCACCTTCAAAGTACTCCCCTTGGGAAGCTATGTATTGATAACTGCACCTCATCCTCCCTTCAAAGCAATTTTTGGAACTCTGTTTTTAGAATGGCCATCAGATCTGTCATATTACCCTTGATGTCCTGAATGTCATCAAAATGTCTTCTTTTCAATAGTTCCTTTATCTTCAGGTAAAGAAAGAAGTCGTTGGGGGCCAGATCAGGTGAGTAGGGAGGGTGTTTCACTATAGTTATTTGTTTACGGGCTAAAAACTCTCTCATAGACAGTGCCGTGTGAGCTGGTGCATTGTCGTGATGCAAGAGCCATGAATTGTTGGCAAAAAGTTCAGGTTGTCTAACTCTTCACACAGCCTTTTCTGCACTTTCAAATAGTAAACTTGGTTAACTGTCCAGTTGGTACAAATTCATAGTGAATAATCCCTCTGATATCAAAAAAGGGTTAGCAACATTGTTGTAACAAGTTCGCGAACTTAATTGTCTGACCTTAGCATGTATTTTACACTGGAATTGTCAGTGACCTGGTATGATTTTTTTTTTAACTTATAAGAACCGAAATTCTGGGGTACCATATACAGTATCCTGATAGCCTGTGTTATGTTAAGTGGCAGCATATCAAGGGAAGGGAAAATGAATGACAAATCTTACGAGGTTTGACAATTAAGTTTGTGAACTTGTTGCAACGATGTTGCCTTCATCAACAATTCATGGCTCTTGCATCACCACAATGAACCAGCTCACACAGCACTGTCTGCGAGGGAGTTTGTAGCCAGTAAACAAATCACTGTATTGGAACACCCTCCCTACTCACCTGGGCCCCAATGACTTCTTCCTTTACCTGAAGATAAAGGAAATATTGAAAGGAAGACATTTTGATGACATTCAGGACATCAAAGGTAATACGACAGGTCTGATGGCCATTCTAGAAACAGAGTTCCAAAAATTGCTTTGAAGGGCGGATGAGGTGCTGTCATCGATACATAGCTTCCCAAGGGGAGTACTTTGAAGGTGACAATAGTGATATTCAACAATGAGGTATGTAGCACTTTTTCTAGGATGAATTCGCATACTTAATTGTCAGACCTCATATGTGATGATTAACATCTTTCATCTTTCTTGTTTCTGTACAGAACCAGAGAGCGTTATCCTTTTTTTTTTCTCTCTCTCTCTTTTTAGATTAAAAAAAACACACCTTTTCTTAGAGTGAAACTTCTTGGTAGAAAAGCATTCTGTTTGTACTCATACTTCATTGTCTTCCAATGATTTATTCTCTGAATCTTAAGGATAAAAACACCCTGAAGGGAGAAAATAAGTTTCCTATGCTCCATACCCATTCAGACACCTTCACTGAGGCTATATTCAGAGGCAGGCCCTACTCTATCTCCCTCCCCATACCACAGCCTGGAAATAGGCAGTGCTTGCTCCAGTTTCCCAATGGGAAATGAATGGTAAGAGCTCCATGAGGTCAGTTGGTATAAAAAGCACCGTAGCCTTTAAACTAATCAATTTTTATATTTACTACAGCCCCTGATGAAAAATGACTCATTGTGCAGTGTGAGAAGATATGTGGTAAAACATCACACTTCCCGAAATGGAACATGGTCAGAAGATGTGGGAAATCACACTAAATTCACTTTCCTGTGGACAGAGCAAGCACATACTATTACAGTTCTGGCTGTAAATTCCATTGGTGCCTCTCTTGCAAATTTTAATTTAACATTCTCATGGCCTATGAGCAAAGGTAAGAAAAGGTACAGGCCAATAAACCAATGTCCCTTTTAATATTTAATCTTTGCAAACTCCTCCCCTTCTAAATGTCTTCCAAGAAGCCTGTGACTCTCTGAATCAGAAAGTCTCTCTTTCACCTTTGTTTCTTCTTTGTCTGAAAAATAACAAACTAGATTATACTCTGATTATATAATATGGTTCTTGGGTTCTCATGTGGTAGAGCATGGTTGAACATGGTTGAAATGGTATTATAATAAGAGAGTATTCTAATAAATCTAATATTTAAATCTTTTGGAACAATGGGGGAGAAGAGTTTGGAGGGAATTAAGACGATCTATAGGCTAGTGGAGAACACCTTTCTGACTATATCCAAAAATCACTTTTTTTTATTTTAGGTGGAATCTTGTTTCTCCTCAATAGCGTGTATTCCCACATCTTTCTGCTTATGATATATGACTCTTATAATATTATACAAAAATAATTGTCATGTGTTACATCTGTTTGTGTATATGTCTGCCTTCTTTTCCTTCTCCCCTTTTCCAGTAGATTATATGTTCTTCAAAGGTATTAGGAGGTTTTCATTAATTTTGATTTTAAAAATAAATTTCCTTCTTTTCCCCTCAGTAAATATCGTGCAGTCGCTCAGTGCTTATCCTTTAAACAGTAGTTGTATGATTCTTTCATGGACATTGTCACCCAGTGATTACAATCTGATGTATTTTATTCTTGAGTGGAAAATTCTTAATGAAGACAATGAAATTAAATGGCTTAGAATCCCTTCATCTGTTAAAAAGTATTACATCCATGGTAAGTTTCCTGTACTTTAATATGTTTCTCTTATGGATTAGTATGATACTACAGATTAATAATTTAATTAATAAGCCAGTTAATTTAAACTTCAAAAATATGGATGATATTCCTATCTTAATACATGCAATTTTGTCACTTTACCACAAACATTTCATTCTATTTCATTTGATCCTTTTCCATTTAAATATTTTACACAGTGGTCACCATTTCATATCAGATACCACTTTCCTTCTAATTTGTTCCTAGGATATATCACAAGCATGTTTCTATTTTGTCCCCAATCCCTTTAACCATCATTTTAGATGATCATATAGCATTTTATCCCAAAATCTACTTAAACTATTTATTTGAGAACATTTATGTTGCTTCCAGCTTTACCTTTTCCTTTAAACCAATTTGTAACGGTTTTTGATACCTATTGCCAAATTTTCCCAAATTGTGTACCAGTTTATAAATCCCACTCACGGTGAGTGGGAATGCCAGGCTGAAGGCCTGAGGATCTCGGACCTGGTGGCACAGGCCAGTGTAAACTCCCAAAAGTAGACCAGTTGCCCCAGGAGGTGTACAAAGTATAGTCTAAGTGCCCAGTACAGCATCTCCAAGTCTGAGTAAGGTTTAAGTATAGAAAAGCTAAGGATTGTCATGATCTTGTTATACAACATCATTCCAAAGACTCATACTTGTATTTTACTTCAAAGACCTAGAATTTAGCATTAGGGTAAATAGAAACAAATTATTGATAGAGAACTAAATTCATTTCATTACCACTGTTGTCCAGATGCTTTTCTTTAACCCATGTGGATATAGAATTTAGGCTTTGAAGAGATTTATCTCTTATAGAATAATATTTATATGTTAATAGCATGTAAAAATGATAGATCACTGATAGATTCGTTTTGAGCTTTTCTATGGTAATGGTCATCCTCCAGGAATCTAAACTCCTCAATATTGCAAGGAGATTTCTGGACCTTACCCCCATCTTCTTTGTATAGAATTTTGCAAGACTTTAGTCTCTCAGCTGCCTTGAATGGAGAAACTAAGTAAGCTAAATTCCTATGTAAGGGGAATATTGCTGGCTTTGAGGATATGGGAGAGGAGGTAAAGCATATTGTCCTAGACAGGTAAATAAGACAACTCATTTACCCTGAACTTGAATAAAGTGGCTACCACTGGAACATGCCTTTGAAAAATTGCTGTATTCTATCACTGGGTTAGATTTTTAAAAGTTATTTGTAAAATTATTGTCAGTTCTAGGAGAATTTGGAGGGCTTAAGTTGTTTCTGAAGCTCCCTTAATCATAAGTATCAATCTATAACTAAAAAGTAATTTCTATGTTTGGGAAAATAGGAGGGTCACTTAAAATTTTTTTTTATATAGATTTCTCTCATTTATATTAATTCAGTAGGAATGACCCGTTAATATGTTTTTATCCTCAGATCACTTTATCCCCATTGAGAAGTATCAGTTCAGTCTTTATCCAATATTTACAGAAGGAGTGGGGAAACCGAAGACAATTAATAGTTTTACCCAAGGTAAAAATGTTAACTTTAGTTTCTTTTTATACAGATTTGTGGTTTTCTACTTAGCAGTAATGTTGCCATCTGATTATTCTCCTTCTGATGGAATCATGGAAGAGTCCAGAGTCTTATGTAGTAGATGTGTCAAGGGGTGCATGCAATAATGATACGTGGTTCCATGGTGGTAGTAAGAAGGAGAATAATCAGTCATGGTATTGAATTCTTGTATTGTATTCTTGTATTCCTGTATTGAATTCTTGTAAAATTTTCAGTCTCAAATTGGGTAAAAAGTAGATGGAAACGAAATAAAGGGAAATCCACAGCTATATAATAAAATACATCTTCATAAAGATTAATTAGAAACATATTAATATTCTGTACAACTCATATAAATGCACTTTCCCGAAACATTATGTTTTGGAGCATGTATTTGTGAGTCCACAAATTTTAATCAGTCTTCTAAAGGAAATATTTTTTTCCTCTAAAAATAAAACTGGAGGCCGGCCCGGTGGCTCAGATGGTTAGAGCTCCATGCTCCTAACTCTGAAGGCTGCTGGTTCGATTCCCACATGGGCCAGTGGGCTCTCAACCACAAGGTTGCCAGTTCAATTCCTCGAGTCCCGCAAGGGATGGTGGGCAGCGCCCCCTGCAACTAAGATTGAACACGGCACCTTGAGCTGAGCTGCCTCCTGGATGGCTCAGTTGGTTGGAGCGCATCCTCTCAACCACAAGGTTGCCAGTTCGATTCCTCGAGTCCTGCAAGGGACGGTGGGCAGCACCCCCTGCAACTAAAATTGAACACGGCACCTTGAGTTGAGCTGCCGCTGAGCTCCCAGATGGCTCAGTTGGTTGGAGCGCATCCTCTCAACCACAAGGTTGCCGGTTTGACTCCTGCAAGGGATGGTGGGCTGTGCCCCCTGCAACTAGAAAAATGGCAACTGGACCTGGAGCTGAGCTGTGGCCTCCACAACTAAGACTGAAAGGACAACAACTTGAAGCTGAACGGCACCCCCCACAACTAAGATTGAAAGGACAACAACTTGACTTGGAAAAAAAGGCCTGGAAGTACACACTGTTCCCCAATAAAGTCCTGTTCCCCTTCCCCAATAAAATCTTTAAAAAAAATAAATAAAACTGGAGAGATAATATAGACATAAGTTCCCTGGGCCTCTTATATTTCTGATTCATCTTACCATAGTTGACGTATGAACATTTTGCTATTACTTTTCAAACTGTCTTCTAATCCAAGCACCCCAATAATGAAGTTTCAAGAGAAATATTTTACATGGTTTCAGAATTAAAATAATTATAATAATTCATTTATGTATTATTAAACAAACATATATCGAGCACTCTTCTAAGCACTGGGGATTGAAGAGTAAACATGAGTCTCTGCCTTTATGGAGCTTAACCTCCAGTACGCTAATGGGAGTGACAGCCAAAAAACAAATCATGTATAATGTAATGTCAGATAAAAATGAGTGCCACGAAGCAAAATAAAAGTAAGGTGAAGGGATAGACTTAAAATGTGGTACTTCAGTTAAGATGGCCAAAATTGTTGTTTTCTCTGTGCAGGTGATATTTGAGTAGAGCCCTGCAAGTTCAAAGGGAAGAACATTTCAGCAAAGGGATAGCATGTGCAAAGGCTCTGATGAGTAAGCACGCTTGGTACCAAGTTCAAGAAACAGCAAGGAGGTCAATATGTCTGGAGTGAACAATATAGAGACTGGCAGGTGTTGTAGGTTGGCTTGAGACAGAGTCATCATAGCAACTTTCATTGGTACTTTGACTCATACAGCCTGAAAGTGATCAGATGGAGAGAACTGACAAATAAGTTGTTTTGAAAAAAATATTTTGCTAAATTAAGCATAATTCTGAACAAAATAATAATTTTATTAATGTGATCACGACTATACTTTTATCTTTTTATTTTTATATTTTAGAGGTAATACAGATTTATGATGAAATCAGAAAAACAACCTATGCTAACTTTTGATACAGAAAGATACTATTTCTTCAAGCTTCTGAATTGTGTGAATTATATTTCTTTTTCAGATGATATTGAAAAACGCCAGAATGACTCAGGTCTATATGTACTTGTGCCAATAATTATTTCCTCTTCAACCTTGTTGCTTGGAACATTGTTAATATCACATCAAAGGTACTGTAGTTGTTGTTAAGTATCTTCAGCATATTTAAACCTTGATTTAAAATACAAATCAGAAACATTAAGGTATTCTAAATTTTTTTGGTACAATTTAAGATGGCATAAAAATAAAAGGACTGTTTTCAGAAAGCCAAATTCCATTTTGCTAGCACAGCATAAACCTAATGGGAGAAATTCGTCTTTCTGAGTATATACATTCAGGAAATGACCAGCCTATAATAGGAAATCATAGGCAGTATGTTTTTGGAGATGGCAAAAATGGCTTTCAGAGTTGTGCAATACAGATTGAGGATATTAGTGGTGACAATTTACCTGGAACAGTCAGTTTACTTAGGATCAGTAAGCATTCTGCTTTTTGAAAATCAGCGCTGCACGGCTCCAGATTGGTTTGGCAAACGGCCTTGACTTTCTTACGGTTCTATGGGTGCCATATTACTCTGTGCTGAGAGGTCTGGACCAATGAGTTTATTTCACAGATGATGAATCTCTACAGAAACTTTTGCCTTCTAGCAAAAAAGAGGGAGAGTAGATTTTAGAATCTGAATTTATCTGTCAGTCAGTTGAGCTTATGGGGCCATATCAAGTAGAATTGTTTCTGAAACTCAATTGATGACCATTTTTAATATTTTATTTATTCTGAGAAAAGCCTATGCACAGTGCCTGGCACCCAGCTTTCAGTAAGTGTTGGCTAGTTTTATTATTATAATGATTATTAACTTTGGTCTAGAAAGCTTGTTGGTGGAAATCTTCATGTAATAGCATATGAAAATGAATCTGACCCTACTGAGGCATTAATTTCTAATTTATACATTTGTTAACTGTTAACGTTTTCAATACGAGTGTTTTTCTCTAATTCTAATGCAATATTTATCCTTTGTAGAATGAAAAAGCTGTTTTGGGAAGATGTTCCAAACCCCAAGAATTGTTCCTGGGCACAAGGACTTAATTTTCAGAAGGTCCCTTTTTCACTATTCTTAACCTCAAATATATAAGATTGCATTTTACATGTCATATGCCTTCTAGAGCTTTAAACATTTTTAAGGTTTAAAAGTTCTTATTTTATTCAATTCATTTTAATATATCTGTTTAATCTACCATATATTTTTAAGAGTAGCAGGATTCAAGTATTTGAAATCAGGGGAAACAAAACTCAATAGGCAGTTTAGCATATGAAAGTTAATAATATGCATATCTTTTCTGTGTCACAGTATATATTAAAACAAATATTAGAATATTAATGATCAAATCTGATGGAGAATGGATATTTGGATACCTTTTAAAAATAAATTGATTGTCCTTAGGCTGGAATCAATATTTTTAATACCTATAATTATTTCTGTAATTATTTAAATCAATTAAAAAACTATGTAAATAATTCCATCCTCAAACACTGCAATATGAAAAATGCAATTTTATCATAATCAATCTTACACTTATACAAATAGTTTCTTTCAAGCTGAAGAACTTAATGAAATAATTAGTCAACTATAATAACTTAATTTGTACCTATGTCTATAACAGAATTCTTTAGAAAGCTCTAGAGGTTAGCAAATGTTTTATTAACTCTCAAAATTTGAAGTGAGATTGTTTTTCTACCCATAAAACTGGAAAAATAAGGATTTAATTTTCATGTCAAAATGTATACACGATGGTTTAAACAATCATATGGAGGTTATCAATGCAGTCTCAATATCTTAACTGTTGTATTTATCATACAGCAGTGTTTAGTCACCATGTTGTACATTACATCCCTAGTACTTGTTTATCTTATAAGTGGAAGTTTGTGCCTTTTGACCAACTTCACTCAATTCCCTCTCCCCACCCACCACAAATCTGATCTTTTTTCTATGAGTTTGAAATTTTTTGGATTCCACATGTAAGTGAGATCATACAGTATTTGTCTTTCTCTGTCTGACTTATTTCACGTAACATAATGCTCTCAAAGTCCATCCATGTTGTTTACAAGTGGCAGGATTTTCTCCTTTTTATGACTGAATAATATTCCATTGTATAGATGTATATTCCACAATTTCTTTATCCGTTAGTCTGTTGATGGACACTTAGGTTGTTTCCATGTCGTGACTATTGCCAATAATGCTGGGAAAGCAACGTTGGAGCTACAGTGTGGAAGATGACTAGGCATTAACTAGGTTTTATGGTGGAGGGGAACACAGGCAAAGCCTCCTGCGAATAAATACAAAGCCACGTGGCTGGAAGGACCTTAGCACACTCACAAATGGAACATGGGGAGAATAGAAGACAAAGAGTCAGGAGGAGCTATTTCTTCTTAAATGTGAGGGTTTTTTTTTTCTTTTAATCTGAGAGTTTTTTGGTCAAAAATATCTAAATATCTATTTCAATAGAAAGATGTAAAGCTTCACTCTCTAAGTACGTATTCATGTAGGGACTAACCATCTTACTGTTTCTTTGAAAGAAGCTAAACACTTTCTCTCTCTGAAATTTCCCCTATGAACCACCATGAAAATGGTTTCTCAGTGTTTACCAGGACAGGGAAATGATCGGGTCCACCTCAGCACCATGCAGTTTGAACCTGCAGCAAATGATCTTTCCCTTTCCAGGACAATGCCTGACACAAAGGAACCAGTTGGTAGATGTAGGTTGAGTCAGTGAATGCTTGTCCACTGCGTGGTACCCCACTGTCTCATGTACGCTCCCTGAAGATGATGAGCATTGTACCACAGCACGTCATCTGACAGACACTGTATACAAGCAGACTGAAATATCACCATTTCCCGCCAGGTTCTGGCAAACTAAAGAAGTGTGAAGAATTTTTAAATTACCTGCAGTGGGTGTGTGAACGCCCTGATTTGTAAGACAGATATTTTAAACCATAGCAAGTATTTGACTTTATATAATCCTACAAAGATATTCTTTAGGCACAAACAGCCCTTAAGGTAAAGCTTCGTTTGGCACTGGGGCTTAACAGGTACACAAATAACATGATTAGGAATAAATCAGTTTTTGGAATCTAACAGGAATATTTGAAGAATGGAAAATAATATAATTCCAAAGATCTTACTAATGATAAAAATCTTCTAAAATTCGGTATCTTTTTTGCATCTCGCTGCTTTAATCTCCTAAATAACTAAAATTTACTTTTTTAGGGAAAAATAATACCGTACGAAACATGTTGTATAAATAAAGAGTACAAGGAAAATTTACTGACTGCTCTGTGCTTTCACATTCATATTGTTTTATTTAATTCTGTCATAAGCCTCATAGCCTTATATTTTCTGATGACAAAACTGAGGCTCACAGTGGTTCCGTAGCGTGTCTTGCTCATCCCGCCTGTACATGTAGAAACCTTGGGTCACACCCAGGTGCATCAGGCTCAAACTGATACTCTTGCCATCAATTCCATATTAACAATTAATTGCTTAAGATACTTAGTGCTGCTAAATTGGACATTTAAATACAATTGAAATGGTAAATTTTATGTTATAAGAGTATATGTTTTAGTGCAATAAAAACAAAACAAAACCGGGCAATGGATTTGAATAGACATTTCTCCAAATGGCCAATAAGCAAATGAAAATATGCTCAACATCATTAGCCATTAGATAAAACAGATAAAAAATACAAGATATCACTTATCATTAGCTAGGGAGACTATAATAAAAAAAAAGATAGTAAGTGGTGGTGGAGAAATTGGAACTTTCATATACTGCCTGTGGAAATGTAAAGTGGTGTAGCCCTTTTGGAAAATAGTCTAGCAGTTCAGTAGTTAAACGTGGAATTACCATATGACCCAACATTCCACTTCTACATGTGTATCCAATAGAAGTGAAATCATATGTCCACACAGAAACTTGTACATGAAAGTTCATGATAGTCAAAATGTGGAAACAACCTACATGTCCCTCAAATGATGAATGATAGGCAAATTGTGGTATATACAATTCTAAAACTGAAGGAAACAAACAAACAGTTCAGTGATGGGTCTAGGGAAGGTCTTTTTTATTTACTTGGTCATCATTTAAAGACAATTTCAATTGTATGTCTTCTGTCAATTCTAAGAAATTATGTTATTACTTTGATAATTTCTTCTCTTCTTGTTTCTTTGGTTCTCTCTTTCTAGAATCTGTATTCATTGGCTTTTGGACACCCCCCCGCATAGATCCTCCATATTTCATTATCTCATCTCTGTTGTTTGTCTTTTTGTTTTACACATTGAGAACTTGCCATAACCTACTCTTTCAGTGCTTCTGTTGAACTTTAATTTGCTATTATATTTGTAAATTTCCAAGTATTCTTTTTCAGAGTATTCTGTTCTGGTTTTGTACATGCAATGTTTTCTTAAATCTTACTAGAAATATCAATTAGAGGATCGTTGCTTGTTTGTTTTAAAAATTCTCTTTTCTTTTATTCCCTGAATTCTCCATTTCTGCTAGGATCCTGTTCTCCTCTTATTTGTCTTGGCCTTTCTTTTTCTTTATCTCTGACTTTCCCCTAATATCTGGTAGTAATCCTTTGTTTTCCTTTCATATTTAAGAATGAAACAATAGACAGGCTGACTGGGAGCACAGTGCATATATATAGGCGGGGATTGTTGTCCTGGTTGGATAGACAGGGCTCTGGCTGGATGAGGAAAGATGTGCTTACAGACACTAATAACTAACACCCCATGGCTGCTTGGTTCCTCCCCAGATAGCTCCTTAGTTGCTTTTGAAAACAAAATCTGAATTTGGCTGTGGAAGGTGATTTGCCTATGAAAGCTCTTCCATGTGCAACTGTGGAGTAGAAGAGCCCCATTCTATATGCAGAATTTCCAGTTCTCAGTCTCAGCTCTCATTTTTTCCTGTGTTTTTACCTGCCATCTCGTCATCCACCATCTCTATTGTATTCAACCTGACAAACTTTCTTTCTCTTCAGCTACAGCCCACTCTGTAAACATTCTGGTCTGCAGCTTCCGTTCTGGTTTGCTCATCTGAGGTCTACACTCATCCAGTTGTTTTCCATTTTTAAAAAATGAAATAAAAATCTTAGTCTTTTTTAGCCTTCTCAGATTACCTTCTTTGTTATGGGTGTATATTTAATTTATTCATGTAGTTTCATTCTAACAGTCTCTACAGAAATGAGAAAGAAACATATATGCTAAATCTGCCATCTTGAATTATATTACTCTTCTACACTATTTTTCTTGATATTTTAAAAATAAAAATCTTTGAAAAATAAAAAAAGTGAAATAAAAATAAAGATCAGAATCTTAGATTAAATTTTTGTTGTAGGAAAATGTACCGTAGCCTTGCTTTTGTTCTAATTCAAATTTCACAGTGTTTAAAACACTGTTTTCATTTTTTTACCCTTTTCTTTAGCATTTTTGCCTAATCTGTGATTTTCTTCCTCTAATTCCAAATCATCTGTATTTAAAAAAATCTAACCCTGCTCTTTTGTTGTCTACATTTATGCCAGTTTTTACCAGCGTGTACTCCACTTAACAACCTGCTTTAGGAGTGTTAACGCTAGAACAAAATGGGTTTTTATGACACAAAGACTATCCTAGAGTCCTCAGCCTGCTCTAGGCCTCCAAAGAAGAAGCTCAGCCACCTATGGAAGAACACCATCCTCACAGATCTGAGACAGAACACCCTGGCATTCCTATAAGTGTGGAAGAGCTGGTGCAGTTTTGAGTTAAAGGTTCTATTTAGAAGTGTTCATAACTGAGCTTAGAAGTGTATCTTTCAGTTCCCTAAAATAGGGCTTCAGTTTTGTTTATTTTCTAGTTCTTAATATTTATGCATATGCCCTTGAGTTATAAAGAACCAGAAGAGGCGATGAATAATTAATCAGCTCAATTTTATCTCAGCAAGTAGGAAAAAAAAGCAAAACAAAGCATGTTCTACCTATTTGTGTTTGGGGTGTCTTTTCATCTGCTATTGTGTTATGGAAAGATTGTTGGACTGGGAAAAACAAAAAACAAAACCAAGTCAGGGTTCTCACTCTGCTCTAATTAGCTATGTAACTTTAAGCCTCAATTGTTTTGTCTAAAAAAGGTGAGAGACATAGATCAGATGATTTCTCTCTCTCGCTCTCTCTCTCTCTCTCCCTGTGTGTGTGTTTGGAATAGTTGTATATAGCTGTGTATATAGTTGAATAGTTGTGTATAGTTGTACATATATTTCAACAGGTGTATACAGTTATATATGCGGTTGAATAGTTGTATGTAGTTAGACATATAGTTGAATAGTTGTATATGAGGTCTGACAATTAAGTTCATGAACTTGTTGCAACGATGTTGCTAACCTTTTTTTGATATCAGAGGGATTATTCATTATGAATTTGTACCAACTGGATACAGTTAACCAAGTTTACTATTTGGAAGTGCTGAAAAGGCTGCGTGAAAAAGATGAAAATGACCTGAACTTTTTGCCAACAATTCATGGCTCTTGCATCACGACAATGCACCAGCTCACACGGCACTGTCTGTGAGGGAGTTTTTAGCCAGTAAACAAATAACTATTAGAATACCCTCCTTATTCACCTGATCTGGCCCCCAGTGACTTCTTTCTTTACCTGAAGATAAAGGCAATATTGAAAGGAAGACATTTTGGTGATATTCAGGATACCAAGGGTAATATGATGACAGCTCTGATGGCCATTCCAGAAAAAGAGTTCCAAAATTGCTTTGAAGGTTGAACTAGGCGCTGGAGTTAGTGCATAGCTTTCCAAAGGGAGTACTTCAGAGGTGACCATAGTGATATTCAACAATGAGATGTGTAGCATTTTTCCTAAGGTGAGTTTGCGAACTTAATTGGCAGACCTCGTATAGTTGTGGTATATTTAGTTGAATAATTGTATATAGCTGCATCTGTTGTTGAATAGTTGTATATAGCTCTACATATTATTGAATAGTTGCATATAGCTATATATGTAGTTGAATAGTTGTATCAAATGATTTCTTAGATCTTTTTTCTAACTAAAAAAATCATGATAATGATTCTGTGATTCTATTCTTCACTATTTCAGCTCTTCTTTCTGTTAATTTTAAAATTTTTGTTTTCACTGCTCTACTCTCACTTTTTCTTGTTCCAAACTATCTAATATTGCTGTTGTTCCCCCACACCCCTTTTTATTTTTACAGTTCTTTGTTTTTGTCTCCTTTTACTTAGTCTGTTATTCCTCTATAGTTTTTCCTTTTCTGGGGTAAGTAAGACTGTCCTTAGAGTGTGATATTAAGGCATGCATTAAGGAAGTGGAAGAGGCCAATTTAATTAAAAATTTTACCCTTTCCTAAAAAGATGCATTACTGTAACATAACTCAAGAATTTATAGTCCAGAACTCATGTCTGACAGAATATGTTTTGAAATCTTTTATCTTTTGTTTTCTGAGTGATTTTTTATTTTGCTTTCTTACTTTGTTTTATTTTATCTAAACAGAAAATGGACATTCTTTGAAGTCTAATCATGATCACTACAGATGAACCCAATGTATCAACTTCCCAACATCTAATACTTCTATAGAGTATTAGAAGATTTTTACATTTGGAAGAAGGGGAAAAAAATCTAAAAAAAAAAAAAATTGGTTGAACTATTGAGAACTAAACTATGATGGATTATGTTGATTTAAAACTAAAAAGAGACAAGTACATTTGGGGCCAAGGTATAGGTCTAAGTTCAATTCAGTTTGGATATATAATTACTTTTCAAGTCATCTAAAGTTAAAAAAGTAATATTCGTGATATCTGGCTTTTGATTTATCACTTGATCATAAAACATTAAAAAATTTTGACTGTTGCTCTTACCACATATCTATTAGCTATCATCAAATATATAGTAAACAATGCTGTAACTGGGTGAAAACTACAACTTCTGACACATAGCTTTGCAAATATAATGACTCTAATTACATAATGCAGTAAAGGTATTTAGTTTATATTTTTATGTCCAAAATTTTCTGTTTTATATTCCTTTATAGACACTTAAGTCTATAAACTGACCCATTTGGGTGTTCTTTTGAATTTCTTGTAGTTTTTATAGCTAACTTTGCTCAATCCGGGAATTTCTATTTTCAATAGCCTCAAAAATAGCTCAAGTGCTAACGTCCATTTCATTTCAAAGAAAGCCACAAGTTACAGTCTGTCCTGGTCACACGCCAATGGAAATTATAGTTCATATCAGGATGCCCTGACATATCTAGGTCAAGTTGACCACATCAGAAAACACATTGGCCTCCAACTCAACCTCTTTGTGGAATTCTTGCCTAAATGTAACTTATATACACTGAGCCTCCCAAAGCTTCTGGCAGGTAGGGAAGTGGATAGTGATGCAACAAGGGAGACTCTTTGGGGCTTTTACAAATATTTCATGATGAAGTTAGGACTTTTCTTTCTGAAAAAGACTACTTGCTGTTTCTAGGAATCAGGCATACTAATTGTGTTGCTCACATTCATAATGAACCAAAGTCTTTGTTTGATGAGCCCAAATAATCAAATTTAGGCTACATATGGATCACTTGTATTTAAATTTCATTCATAGTTTTGTTTGAATTTTAAAAAAAACCAAACACTGAAATTCAGGAGAAACGTGTCCTTTGCCCCCTTCATTGATTTTTAATAGATGTCATTGGAATCTAAAACCTAAGTGTGAAATTAGACAGACATTCTTTAATTCCTACCACCTGAATACATACTTAATGTGTTCCCAGACTGTTCTAAAATCTCAAAAATTAGATATAAATAGTAATTGAAATGATTTTTGATAAATACACTTTTAATAAATATTTGTGACCCAGTCATAAAATATGCTTCAATAATATTTGTGGGCATGTGATTTCTCTTTGACTATTAGTGAAGTCTTCCATCTAAATGCATTTGAAGATATGTAAATTATTTGGTATCAATAAATAGTTACCAATTATGAAGTTTTAGAGGGCATGAAATATGCCAAATGTCATTTGAAGAACATACACGAGTTTGCATTCTGTAGATTTCTATCAGAAAGAAAATCGGTATAGGAACAGTTTTTTCTTCATATATATGTTTATAGAATAAGAAAAAAGGTTATGTTAACATGGCATTTGTCACTATGTAGTATTTTAATATCTATATAAGTGTATTCCATTATTATTACATTTAATGTTCGGTATATTTATTTTATGGTTATAATCACCAATATATTTCATTTAAGAATTCAAAACTATGCTAAATGATTTATGGTTTTATATGGAATATGTTTGCCATTATGAAGAATAGCTGGGTATATTGTTACTTCAGGCAATAAATCTGAATTCATTTTATTAGTTTAAAAATTATAATATTCAAAAGTTCAATTATGTGAATGATATACAAATTGAACACATTTTCTATAGCACTTCATTTAGCTGTTAATTTTTCAATGTGATGTGTCCACAGTATTCTTTACTTTGCATTTATTTTCTCAATATGTTTACATTGTATGAGTTGAGCATTTTGCACACAGATTCTTGATTTGTAGCTGCTTGACAGGATTTTTTGTTGTGCTGTAATCACCATTCTTATAAAAAGTATGATGTGCATTTGTTTTGTGTCTTTGTCTTCATTCCACATGTCCCATAGTATGTATTTTTATATTAAGTTATTTATAAGAAACAGTAATTTTATTTTAAAAGTTTGTGATCATCTTTTTCACCTTCATTGTGTTCAATAAATAGGTATTCTTCATTCTTATGTTCTGATAGTCTAAAACAGATTCTTAGTATGATGTAAGGCAGATAAGTTCTTAACAGGCAGTCACAAGTATTTTACCTTCATATCACATCTTATGTCATGGAGTAGTTATTTTAACTATCTTTGGAGAAGCTTTTGCTCATTTGATTTTATTTCAATTTACTTTTTTTAGTAGATGTTTAAATTTTTCGTTTGGGGAAATCTAATTTGCTATAAAATATTACAAATTCTTTAGAAGATAGCACTTTCTAGTTACAATAATGACTCTTTATTGAGAGCTAAGCACTTTCAGACACTATTAATTTATTCCTCATCACAACAATGAAGTAAGTATTGAACACATCTTTACAGACAAAGAAGCTAAAAGGCATGAGGTTAATGTACTTGTCCATGGCCATAGAAGAAGGACTTAAACCTAAATCAGTCTCATCCAACTTTTGAACACTATCTTATACTGCTTCTCATTTATAATTTTTGATATAGCTGTTTCAGTCCAAAACTAGTTATTTGTGGTTGACTTAATGTCCTTTAGCATTAACCTTTCACACTTCCATTACTGCAAACATGTCATAGTGAAGCAAAAAAAAAAAAAAAAAAAAAAAAAAAAAAAAAAAAAATACCACAATTGAACATTAAAATGTGTCTTTTCTTTTAGCCAGAAACGTTTGAGCATCTTTTTATCAAGCATACAGAATCAGTGACATTTGGTCCTCTTCTTTTGGAGCCTGAAACCATTTCAGAAGATATCAGTGTTGATACATCATGGAAAACTAAAGATGAGAAGGCACCAACAGCTATGGTCTCTCTACTTTTGACAACTCCGGATCTTGAAAAGGGTTCTATTTGCATTACTGACCAGTGCAATAGTGCTGACTTCTCTGAGGCCGAGAGCACCAAGATAACCTGTGAGGATGAAAGCAGGCGAGAACCCTCTGTTAAATATGCTACCCTGCTCAGCAGCTCCAAATCAATTGAAATCGATGAAGAGCAAGGGCTTATAAATAGCTCAGTCAGCAAATGCTTCTCTGACAGAAATTCTCTGTCAAAGGATTCTTTCTCTAATAGCTCATGGGAGATAGAAACACAGGCATTTTTTATGTTATCAGATCAGCATCCCAATATAATTTCACCACACCTTACATTCTCAGAAGGACTGGATAAACTTTTGAAACTTGAGGGAAATTTCCTTGAAGAAAATAATGATGAAAAATCTGTCTATTATTTAGGGGTCACCTCAATCAAAAAAAGAGAGAGTGATGTGTTTTTGACTGATGAGTCAAGTGTGTTGTGCCCATTCCCAGCCCACTGTTTATTCACTGGCTACAGGATCCTCCAGGACAGTTGCTCTCACCTTGTAGAAAATACCTTCAACTTAGGAACTTCTGGTCAGAAGACTTTTGTATCTTACCTGCCTCAGTTTCAGACTTGTTCCACTCAGACTCAGAAGATAATGGAAAACAAGATGTGTGATCTAACTGTCTAATTTCAATCAAGAAACATCTCAGATTATGTTATAATGAGTCATATAAAGTGTACATATTCCGCTATAGTTGTGGATAGGGGAGAGAAAAGAAGACTGAGTCAAATTTGAAAATGATTGTTCTAAAATTAAAGTTATCTGTCCTCACTCAGTATTACAAGCAAAAAAAAAAAAAAAAAGTGAGAAAGCCTTCATGAGCCTAGCCATCTAGACTGACTCTTCTAATGATTCTCTGAACAGCTGCAGTGGGAATGTCTCCAGTGACTTGTTTCTAGCTAGAAACAAGCCCAACAAATATCATTTGTGAACATTACACCTGTGTAGCAAAAGCTAATCTGAATTACACCTACACCTGAAAGAAGACTTCAAACTGACACTTGTGAGATATAACTGTTTTTCAAGAGTGTGATTGTTTTACCTTGAGTTGTGTTTGTTTTGCCCTAATTTACCCACACAGACACACACACTTATACTTACTAGGCATCCTTGTGCATTTTTAAAATATGTGATGTATTTGTATTTTGTGCTACTACACTGTGTTATCTGAAGGTTTTTCAATTTAACAAACTTGCCTTGAGCACTTACTCTGTATTAGGCACTCCGTTAAATGTTGCAGATAGTGGATTTAGCCCTGGATATACTTGTGAAGATTGACAAGTCAATCTTTATGTATCAAATCTAAGATGTGTACCATAGAATGAAACCGCTTACTAGAACGGCAATACCCACAATCAGTATTTTGAGGACAGCACAAGCACTTTTGGAAAAACACAATGTCTGTCTTAATTCTTCTCTATAAAACATGTTGAAATGGTTACTTTCTGATCCAGAGAGAATCCGGATACAGTTAGGTTGCTGAATGTTCCTGTGTGTCACTCTGGAATCATTGTCTTCCCCCATTCCCACTTGCATGCACACAATTTTTTTCTCACTTAGCATTCTCTCTATATGTAAACCCACCACTGTGCTAATACTTTCCATATTTTAACTCAATTTATTATTAAAATAATTGTATGAAACATGTATTACTATTAGAACCCTTTTAAAGGTTAAGAGATTAAGTAATTTGCCCAAAGTTGTAGGGTTAGTGGAAGATGGAACCAGAATTTAGATTTAAACCCAGATTTTTTCAATGCTAGTGATTGTGTTTTTATCCTATACCTTACACTGCCATCCGGTAAACACACACACACGTGTGCGTGTGTAATCAAATAAAATGTGTAATCAAATAAAGTGTATTAAGTAGAAATGTAATACTGCATGAAAATTAAGTGAGAATTACACAGATGCTGTCTTTACCTTTAAAGACTTTAAAGTTTATTGTTTATTTCAGCTTTTTGGTGTGGCAAAAAAACCAGAATGACAGCCTATTGGGCAACAAACTAAGTTAAGAAACCTGCACAGATAGACGTTTAATGGCAATAAGTAAGAATTTGAATATTATCAACATCATCAAAAGAAATACTTTAGTCCTCAAAAATATGCCTATGGGTTGCTAAATCTTACCAGTTTCGTACTTCCAGAGGGGATTCTGCTGATTTTACTGTTACCTTAAGTAACGTCCTACAGGCCATCTCCATTCCAGTTGTAGCCATATGAAATGAGCAGTTCTAAACAATAACAAAGATCTCAGACCCTACCTGACAGATATCTCTTCACACTTGCCACTTAGAAATCAATCCATCCATCCATTTCGTGTCTCAGAATCTCACATACTTCAATTGATAATCCTCTTAGAAGAGAAAGATGGAGGGCCCATATCGACTCATGGAATAATTAGTGTGGTATGAAAGCTTTAGTTCTATACAAACACAAATTGAGGGAAAAAAATATTTTTCTCACTGATTTTTAAGTGGTTTACCAATTCAGAAGAAGAAATAAATGGTTACATATATGGAAGTTTTGGTAAAATGGACCATTATTTTTAATGTCACTCATAGAATATAGACATTTAATTTAGTGTACACTATAGAAGTGTTTGGAAATTACATTTTGCCCCATTCTGCATATCATTAGAGACAAAAGACTGAACATGTCCACCACGTAAGACACAACATCTGCCTGTGGTCTGGGACCCAGAACAACGTGGAAGAGAAACTGACATGTGCAGTTAGCACAAGGCTTCACCATGCTCTGTGGATGCTGTAGTGAATTCAGAGGTCCCAGGACCACTGGAATGCTGCAGGTCTGAGTTAAAGGAATTTAGTGACAGCACATCACCCTGAGATTATTGAAACCATCCTGGTGCAGCTTCAGTTCCAAAAACAAAGCATTTCAGAAATAATGAGATTCCAAGGGGCTTTCTTTCATGAAGAGGGCTGAAGTGGTACAGTTTAGACTATTGGTACATATAGATTTAGAGCAAATTTATTGTCAGTGTGCTAGGACTCTGATTTTCACTTTGAAAGTTCATTTCGCTGTATATTACTATATATTATTGGGTCTTTATGAAAAGTATGTGCCATTAAATAGTGGATTTTCATAAAACCTTAGGTCACATTTAGAATGTTTTTGTTTTAAACTTTAGAATGGTCAGATACTCTCCATTTCTTCCCAGAGATTCTGGAAAAGAAATTTTAAGGGAGAGAGGACCTGAACTTTGGATTTTTAAATTTAGGGTAATTTGGGAATTTTGAATATTTTATTTAAAGGCCTTAAATTACAACACAAGCTACTAATCAGTCTCTATAAATGTGAACTTCATGAAAAGAAACTCAGAAATTAATAATTTGAACTATGGCTTCAAGTTTAAACAGATTATTTGAAGGTAAATCATTCTTAAGGGTTAATGAGATTATAGGTTTCCTAGGTTAAACCCCTCAAGAACAAAGAGAAAAAAAATCAAGGTACACTTATCAGTAAGAGTAAAGGTCTTATTTTGGAGCCCTATATTCCCATTTAGAGATGAGCTATATATTGACACAAGGAATAGGAACAGATATTATTTTTAAGCACAGTCTCAAGCAATATAAAGTCATGGATAAAATTCCGAAATCAATGTGTCATCCTGGACCTAGAATAAGGTTTTATGACCCCAATCATGGCATTCTTTTACCTCCTCTCATCCCTTTCCAATAAAATCAATTTCCTCTTTACAAATATCAAACATGTGGTCATATTCCCTTAGGAATATCCATCTTAGGTACCCAAAAGCAGAGGGAAGATATATTTCCCCCGCAAATTGATTCCAGATTCCAAAGCGACTTTGGTTGGTACAGTGTACAGACTAGACTGTAAGAGTTGTGTGTAGGTGTTCATGTGGATTTGGACAGTGTGCTAAATGGATCATGACGTACTGCAACCATGTGTCACGTGGATGGGGATTAAAAAAAAGACCTCTCTCCAAATTATTTCTCATCATTTTTAAAAGAAATTTGTTCTGCTTTTCATCTTTCAAGTGTCATCTTGATGGTTACAAACTCTTCTAAAGTTTCCATTATTGAGAAAACACATTCTCAAAAATTTCAAACACAAAATTAAAATTGTCCACTCTAATATGATTAGAAGAAGTTGCATTTGAGAATAAAATTAAACATAGTTACCAAAAAAAAAAAAAAAAAAAAAAAAAGGAAGAACTAGCGCTAAAAGGAAACTAGATAGTCAATAGTTTTACTCTTTCTTGACCAACTAGTTTAAAACAGTAAAGCACTCCTGCACCTATTCATGATGTTGGAAGAGCAACTTACAACACAAAGGTCTGTACCGGAACTGAGACGTTGCATGCATTTGTATGAGCATCAAGAAGTGGTTTCCATGGGTTTTTATACTGAATGAATTATTTTGATACAAAGTTTATCAATTAATTTTTATTTTGGAAAGCTGCTGAGGTCTAGTTTTCTAAGTTAATTATGCTGAAGATCTGTGGCATTGAATTCAATTTCGTGAGGATCACTGACAGGATGTTTTAAATGACATGTTCATTCAAAAACCCGGAACTGAGAAAAACTTGGAAGATACTTAATTTTGTAGTGATACACTTATATTGTAGATATTGTACTTTTAAAACTTGTCATTAAGTAGTTGGTATGGAGTTAACACCTTCTTTTTAGTCACGATTGGTATGTTAATAAATCTTATAAACAAGTGCTGAGATATGTATCACTAATTGTTCTATAAAATTTAATTATCCTAATTCTTCTTTATGTTCCTAAAGTTATAAAGTATAAATTATGATGGTTAATATTTTTATTTTTGTAATTATGAATCATAAGCAATGTCAGAATTTTGAGACATAGAAAGTCCAAATAGAATCATTATGAATTTAAGTTATTTTAGGATTATTTTATCTACTGTATGATAACTACTTTCAGCAAAGATTTGAAAATATAAAGAAGTAATCCTTGTAGTTTATGTAAATAGTTTATCCATTGTTAGCCTTTGTGTCTTCAAAAATTCTTACAAACCTAATACCCTGCCTTTGGAAGGAATTTCAAAATATTTTAGATGCAGTTCTCTCCTTCTTACTCTTACTCTCTCTGGTACTTACTCAATACATCACCCCACACAAATTCTTTCTAGAATTGTAGCTATTTGCGATGAAAAATTACTCATTTTAAACATCAAGAGCTCTTTAGTATAATTCTTTAGTTTCTTAAGTAATCTTGATTTACAGTGATATGCAAACATGTGCTTTGTCACTTAGGTTTCTAGTAATTTGAGTTTTTAACCACTCTGTAGGCTGGTATTCAAAATACGTTCTTTCTTGTTTGTTTATTTATTTATTTATATTTTAGAAATGTAAATAAAACAAATACACACAGGAAAAATTTCAAACAGTACAGAGAAAAACAAAATAAAAAGTGCAAGTCTCCATCCGCTCCTTTAGTTCCTATTCTCCAAAATAACCTCTGGTATTAATATATGCCACATACTTTAAAAAAAATTCATATCGTTGAGATCGTATTCCACTTGCTGTTATAAAATTACCCCTTTCCCTTAATATATCTAGTTGATACTTCTAGATAAACCCAAATTACCTACTTCATTATTTTTAATGGTTGCCTAGTATACCATTGTATCAAAGTACAATTATTTGTGTAATAGTTCACAATTGGTGAATATTTATGTTGTTTCCAATCTATATTGTGGGCAATATTGAAGTGAGAGCATTCGTGTATAATATTATGTTGGCTCACTTTTGCAAATATACTTGTCAGGACTCTTGGTTGCAAGTGTAAGAAACCAACTCAAATTTTCTGAAGTATCTTTTTGATATTTTAATTTTAACTTAATGACATTGATCTTATTTTCATGTTTATAAGCCATTTGTTCTTCTCTACCTTCATATTCATTACCTAATTTTCTATTGGGTTATTATAATTTCATTGATTTCTTAGAATTCTTTATTACACATGTGATCTTAGTTTTTCTTAATTGAGATATAACTTAGATACTGTAAAGTATACAAGCCATCAGTGTAAAACTTAATACAGTTTTATACATTTCCCCCTGATAACCTACCTAGGAATAAAATTGCTGAATCATTTTATAGGTTCTAGTTTAGCTTTAATAGATACTGCCAAATAATGGTTGAACTAATTTACACTGCCATCAGTAAATTTAGAAGAGTTTTGTTGCTTCATATACCATATCCTAATCAACATTGATATTGTCAACCTTTTGAATTTTAGCCCTTCTGATGGTTGCATATTGGTTTCTTGTGCTTTTAGTTTGCATTTCTATAAAATATAATGAATTTAAGTAACAATATCTTTCCTGCCATTTTTGCTATTTTTGTCAATTATTTTATTTCTGTGTATTTCACAAACACATAAAACATTGTTACATTGTTGCTTTAAACACTAAATAGTCTTTTAAATTTGCCCTTTGTAATGCTGTTTATTCCTTCTTGTATTTTTGTGATTCCATCTGGGATAATTTCCCTTCCTCCTAAAGAACTTTCTTTCGGGTGTGGGTCAACTGTTATGGATTCTCTCAGGCTTTGTTTCATTTTACCTTCAATTTTGATAGGTATTTTTGCTGCCTATAGAATTCTAAGTTGGCAGTTTTTCTGCATCTCAAGTTGTCACTTTATTGTCTTCTGGCTTCCATAGTTACAGTTGAGAAGTTAGCCATCATTTTAGTTGTTGTTTCCCTTAAGGTAATTTGTCTTTTTGTTTGTTAGCTTTTAAGATTTTTCCTTTTACCTTTGGTTTGTAGCAGTTTGAGTATAACATGGTTTTCTTTTTAATTATCCAGATTGGTATCATTGAGCTTCTATCAGTGGGTGACAGGTTTCACTAGATATGGAAAATGCTCAGCCATTATTTCTCCACATATCAATTTTGTCCCATTTTATTTATCCTCCCCTTCTGGGATTCTTGAATTCACATGTTAATTATTTCGGCGCAGGCCCACATGTGTATTTTTCCCCTTTTTTTTTTTGTCTTTATGTTTAGTTATGATTATTTTTCGCTTCATCTATCTTTGAGGTCACCAATTATGTCATTTCTATGAAAAGTCTATAGTTAAACTTATCAAATGCAATCTTGTCCTTTTGATTCTTTTTTGTAGCTCTTAATTGTCTCTTGAAATGCTATATATAGTGTGCTGCTGATTCCTTCTAGTGCATTCTTCATTTCAGTTATTGTGTTCTTCTCTTCTGACTGGTTATTTTTATGATTTCTATGTCCTTTTTAATGCTTGCTATCTCCTTGTTGTTCTCACTAAGTTCCTTGAGTATCCTCATAACCATTGTTTTGAACTCTGTCTCTGGTAGGTTGCTTACCTCCATTTCGTTTAGTTCTTTTTCTGGATTTTTCTCCTTTTCTTTCACTTGAGATGTATTTCTTTATTCCCTCACTTTGGCTGCCTCTCTGTGTTTGTTTGTATGTATTAGGTAGATCTGCTATGTCTCCCAGTCTTGGCCAGGTGGTCTTATGTAGTAGGTGTCCTATGGGACCCTGGCACTGTCTCCCTGGTCACCTGAATCGGGTGCTCCAGGAGTGTCCCTTGTGTGGTCCTGTGTGCTCTGCTGTTATAGTTGAGCCTTGATTGCTATTGGCATGTCAGTTGGTGGGGTTGACCCTCAGGCTGACTGGTTGTGGGGTTTGGCCACATGCACAACTCATGCGCTGCTGTGCGGGGGGCTTACCCCACTGAGTGGGACTTGCCCCAGCAGGCTCTGGTGCCTGTTGAGACTGCCCTGGTGTGTGCCACTTGTGGGGCAAATTGGGTGGTACCCTGCTGTGGTCTGAAGCCAACCTCCAAGTGTATTAGTTCTAGGGCCTCTTATAGGAGGGGCTCTGGTGCAGGCGCAGGTCAGCCGCTGCTTGTGACTGGCCAGGAACTACCTGGTAGGAGCTACAAAGCGATCCGTGGTTTTCTGCTGCCTGTGCTAAACCTGGAGGTGCGTGGGAGAGGCCACACTAAAACCGAGGATGTCTGCCACCGGTACTGGGCCTGGGGTAGCTCTGCAAATAGCGAGGACACCGCGAGGCCTGCTGCCACCTGCTGGCTTTCTTAAATTCAGCCACTGATAAAGCCTTGTGTGGTATGCAAATTGGGTGAGGCAGTGTCTTAGGGAGTCACTGGAGTGGGAAGTGTTGTGATCGGCAGGTTAATGTAAATTCTGGTTTGGTGCCAGTTTTGAGCTGGGAGCTACTCAGCAAAAGTCTCGGAGCACACAAGGCCAGTCACTGCCTGCTGGGGGCCTGCCAGACTCCAATAGCTTTCTAAGAAAGAGTATAATGTGGGCGAGGCTGCCTGCTCACAGACAAAGAGTTTCCAGTGATGGGGGAGTTGGGTAGGGTAGGTTCAGAATGAGTCAGCAGGATGGAGCAGCAGAGCTCACCAGGCCAATCAGATTCAAATTTGGCCAAGTGTGGGCGGGCTCAACACAGGAAAGATGGCGCCTGTCTGCTGGCTGCACGGGAGAAGGATCTCACACAGGAAAAATGCCGCCTGTCCTCCTGTTCTCCCCCTAAGCCACACACCTCAGTCTGCCCTTGCTCCTGTATGTCTCCAAGTCACCATCCGTCCTCTGGAACCCAAGGTGAGTGCCTGCGAGCGAGTGAGTCTGTGTGCTGGCCCTTTAAGAGGACGGACGTCTGGGTTTCCTGCAGCCTTAGTCCCACCAAGATGGTTGGAATCCCCACTGTTTTCCACAGCCAGATGTTTTGGGGCTCCTCCTCCCAGCACCAGTACTCCGGCCTGGATAGTCGGGTGTGGGGCTGTGGTTCCTTGCTCTTCCTGGGGGAACCTCCATGGCTGAGATATCTCTCCTGGTTCTCAACCACCACACAGAGGTTTGAGAGTCTCCATCCCTCCCACCAATCTCGATGTGGCTTCTTCTTTATATCTTTAGTTATAAAAATTCTGTGCAGCTAGACATCAGCTTGTTCTCCAGGTTGATTTTCCTGTAATTTAGGTGTAATTTTAATGTGTTCACAGAAGGAAGCAGGCACAGTGTTTATTTACTCCACCATCTTGGATCTCCCATTCAATTTCTAGCATGGGTCTTGTTTTCTTATCCATTCAGGTACCCTATGTCTTTTGATTGGAACACTTAATCCATTTACATTTAAAGTGATTAGGTACATAGTTGTTCCCATTTTATTATTCATGTTTTGATCCTTTTGTTTGTTTTTCTCCTTCTGTTTAAAGTAGTCCTTTTAATATTTCTTGTAATACTGGCTTGGTGATAATGAATTCCTTTAGCTTTTTCTTTTCTGGTAAGCTCTTTATCTCTTCTTCAATGGTAAATGATAGCCTTGCTGGGTAGAGTACTCCTGGTTGTAAACCCCCCACACCCCCTTTTTTTTATTACTTTGAATATTTTCTGCCACTCCCTTCTGGCCTAAAAAGTTTCTGTTGAGAAATCAGCTGATAATCTTAAGGCAGCTCCCTTGTAAGTAACTAGTTGTCTTTTTCTTGCTGCTTTTAGGATTCTCTCTTTGTCTTTAACCTTTGCTATTTTAATTATAATGTGTGTTGGTGTGGACCTGTTTGGGTTCATCTTGTTTGGGACTCTGTGCTTCTTGGGCTTGTATGTCTATTTCCCTCACCAGGTTAGGGAAGTTTTCAGTGATTAGTTCTTCAAATAGGTTCTCAATCCCTTGCTTTCTCTCTTCTCCTTCTGGTACCCTTATAATGCGAATGTTGTTATGCTTGATGTTGTCCCAAATGTCCCTTAAACTATTATTATTATTATTATTATTCCTTTGTGTTGTTCTGATTGGGTGTTATATGCTTCCTTATCTTCTACATCATTGATTCCATCCTCTGCTTCGTGTAATCTGCTGCTGATTCTTTTTAGTGTATTCTTCATTTCAGTTATTGTATTCTTTATTTCTGACTGGTTCTTTTTCATGATTTCTATGTCTTTCTTTATGCTTACTATCCCTTTGTTGAAGTTCTCACTAAGTTCCTTAACCCTTCAGTACATTAATTGATTTCAAGTTTTTTTCCCCAAAATGTGTTAAAAATTCACACACACACACACACACACAAAGTTGATATTTTGACTATGTTATGCATTTAATAATAACATTTTGAGCTGCTTTGCACATAAATGACATTATTTTTATTTTAAATCTTTGTTATGTGGTAATAAATTTATTATATTGAATTTTAGCAAAAAATACTCAAAACATACTAAGTGGCATCAATTAGATTTAAGTATAGATAAATTAGAATTTAATTGCATTGATGACATAAAACATTTATTACAATATGGCATACAAAACATTTTTGTTTTTGATAGTGCAAGCCACAGGAAATCATACACAAATATCACAGCAAAAGTGTCAAGCATTCTTATAACCAGTTTTAAACTGTTTCTGGTTTGTTGGTTGTCTCCATTTCATTTGTTTTTTTTTTTTCATGGAGGTTTTTCCTGCTCTTTTATTTGGGAGATGCTTCTTTGTTTCCTTATTTCGGTTAACTCTCTGTGTTCCCTTCTATGTATTAGGTAGTTCTCCTATGTGTCTCAGTCTTCCTCGGCTGGCTGTATGTAGCATGTATCCTGTGAGGTTCAGTGACACAGTCTCCCTGATCACTCATGTGTGTGTGTGTTCCAGGAGTGTCCCTTGTGTGTGTTGTGTGTATTTACCTGTTGTAGTTGAGCCTTGCTTGCTTTTGATGCATCAGTGGGTGGAATTGACTCCCAGGCTGACTTGCTGTGTGGATTGGCTATTTCCACAGTGTATGAGTTGCTGTGTGGGGCTTAACCACTCAGAGGGGGATTCTCACCAGTGGGCTCTTGTGCCTGTTGAGACCACCCTTTGGGTGTGCCATTTGTGAGACTAAGCGGGTCGTGCTATGGTATGGTCTGAAGCCAGCCCCAGGGCGTGTGGCTTCTGGTATCTCTTGGCAGAGGCTTCTGTGGCAGGCCAATTTCAGCCTTGTCTGTGACTGGCCTGGGGCTACTGGTAGGAGCAACAAAGCTATACGTGGTTGGTTGCTGCCTGTACTGGACTTGGAGGCATGTGGGGGTGGCATCGCTGTGAACAGAGGCCAGCTGCCGCCAGTATTGGGCCTGGGGTAGCTTAGCAATAGGCCAAGGACCCCTCTAGGCCTATTGCCACCTGCTGGCTGCCCATACAGCTCAGCAGTTGAAGGAGCCTTCTTAGGTACACAGGCCAGGCTGGTTAACCCGGTGTTGAAGGTGTTGAAATTGTACCCAGTGATGTAGCAACTAGCTGGGTGGGGTAGGTCCCAGGGAGTCACAAGGTGTGGCCAGTAGTTTTCACAAAGTCAATGCAGATTCAGCTGCTGCACCAGCGCCGAGCCCATGAGCACCTTGCAAAATGCCCTGGGCTCATCATGGTCAGCCCCTGCTTGCCTCATCTCCATAGATCCCCAAGAGCCACCTAAGAGAGAATATAGCTTAAGTTGTGGCTAACTGCCCACCACCGAGATTTCCCCAGGCTACTGCAGGCTGTCTGCTGCTGTAAAAAGCTTTTGAAGCTTGTGGGGCAGGGCTGGCTGCTCAGGAACCAGGAGTGCCCTCAGCAATGCAGCACTAGCTGGGTGGGGCAGGGACCCAGGGCATTACCAAGGTGATGCGCACATGTGGGTTTTCCCAGACCAATTCAGTCTTAGATTTGGCCCTTTGGGGGAGGTTCAATACAGAAAAGACGGTGCCCTCCTGTAGGCTACACATGAAGTAGGCTCCACACAGGGACAAAGCCCTCACCATGAAGCCACCCAGCTGTCTTTTCCTGTATGCCTCTAGCACCTCTCGAGTTGCCGCCCCTCCACCGTAGCCCAGGTGAGCATTTGCAAGCGAGTGAGTCTATGTATGAGCCATTTAAGATGATGTCTGGGTTTCTAGCCGCCTTCTGTCTCACCAGGATGGAAAGAGTCCTTGTTGCTTTTTATTGCCAGATGTTGTGGGGCCTCCTCTTCCAAGCACAGGACATCTGGACTGGGGAGCCCAGTGTGAGGCTGGGACCCTTCCTCTCAGAGGGTACCTCTGCCACTGAGATGTCCCTCCCAGTATTTAACCACTACCTATGGGTTTGGGGTCAGTCCATTTCACATCTCTACCCTTCCTACTGGTCTCGATATGGCCTTTTCTTTAAATCCTTAGTTATAGGGGTTCTGTTTGGCTAGTCTTTAGATGATTCTTGAGGTTGATTGTTCTATAATGTAGTTGTAATTTTGATTACAGGCAGGCAGCAGGCATAGCATTTACCTGATACACCATCTGGGACCTCCTCTCTTTGTCACTATAATATTTAGTTATCCAAGATTATCCATCAATTTAAAAAGTTGGGGAGAAAAATTTTACTTGTATCTTCTTAAATAATAATTGAGATAAATAATTCATATCATGTCTGTACTATTAAATTCTTCCCAGAATCCACCTTTGACACTAGAGAATAGAAATGTAGTAGGTACTTTAAATTTATGCTTTAGATATAGGGTTATAAATAGGGTGACTATCCATCTGATTGCGGCTGGCCAAGTTTACCTTTATGTATAAATAATAACCCCTTTCACTGTCATATGTGTCCCAGTTTTGACAACAAAATATATGGTCATCCTATAAAGGACTAGCCCTCCTGATAATAATTGTTACTTTCATTTTTGTCTCTTTAATGCACTAGTCATTTTCAAATGTGTTCAGGTATAGAACATCTGGAAATCATGGTGTACTTTAAAGAACATCAACATATTCTCCTATTGTATCACCTGAAAACACTGTCTAGTAGCAAATAGCTATTATTTGTATTTAAGTATCTGCTTCTCAAAAATAACTGGATAAAAGCTTTCAAAATAAAAGCTTTGCTCAAAAATAACTGGATAAAAGCTTTATCCAGCAACATGGTAAACTAGATGTTCAAAGAAATCTCTCTCAACATAGCATACCTTAAAACAATGCTAGATTAGAAATATCATTTTAATGTACTGCTACATTGAAGGGACAGTAAGGAATTTCCAGAGGAGTGTGCTAACATTGGCATCAACTGATTTCCATGACCTATTGCCTCGTTTTGAGAGAGTAACACAGAGGGAGAAAAAGAGGGGAGACCTTCCACAAGTGGAGGACCTCAGAAGTGAACAGGATAAAATTGTACCCAGCAGAGGAAGATGGCAGGGTGTATGTTCCTATCTCAGCCATTGCGCTGGACTGAGTTGAAAAAAATAAAAGAGAAAAAAGGGCTTCCTTTGAGATTCCCTACCCTCAGATTTGTATTTTAAGATTTTCATTTATATAGATTTTGGGCCAGAATTCATACTACTTGTGTGGTCCAGAAAAGCACAAGCAGAATATTTAGTTTTAAGAATCCCAGATTGGTTGAGCCTTTAAGGTACATCACAGAAGCAAATGTAAGTGGTCTCTGGGGAAACCCACCTTCAACCTAGATCCAGAAGACCTCACAACTCCAAGGAACATATGGTCATGGACAAAAATCACTTAAACAAGGACAGGGACCCCTTTAGTGAGAATCAACTGGAACAACAGATGACAGTATCAGAAATACCAAGACCAGAATACTAAGCCAATATGATCAGGAAGGCAAAGGAGAAAAATGGAAAAGATTTGGTCCTTAAAAACAGTATTTTACTGCTGAGTCAATCCTGTAGCTGCCTACTTCTGAACTCCTAAGAGAGGACATATTTTTTTCCTATAGTTTAAGTCATTTTAATTGGGAGTTCTACTTATAGCTAAAAGCATCTCAACTGATGGAAAGAAAAAGGAACTGACTTCAGAGTGGGGTGACTGTTATCACAAAAATAGCAACACAATGTGATTGATTTGCAGAAGGAGGAAAGATGGTTCTTCTGTTTCTGGTATTAGAGAACAAATCCTACTAAACTGAAAAAGAAAGATCAATCCTCAGGTTGAAGGAAACTCACAAACTTAAAGATACAGATCTTTAACCCAATAAAACCAAAGAATATTTAACATATATTTTTTCTTCTTTAGAAATAATGGATGCCATTTACACCGTTAGAAATTCCTGATATAGCACACTGCACCTCAAGCAGTAACTATTGACCCTGAGACAAGATACAGATAAAGAAAACTTAATCTACATAAGAGGGTCCAGCCAACCTTGTTGAATTCCTTGAAATTCTCCCTGAAAATTTTAGGAAATTTGATATAAGAGGAATATTCAGATTCCTTCTCACAAAATAGAACTCAATACAAAAAGATAGTTACATTGAATGCTGTTGGCGGTTGTTTGGCTGACATGTCCAGCAAAACTTTCCTGAAAGTCTTCTCTTTTGCATCCTGATAAAATGGTCTGTTTTGAGGATTTCTAGACAGACTAGATTTGCAGTCTGTTTTTGTCCTTAGTGATTTTGTGACCTTAGTAGATCCTTCCCACTCTGGTCTCCAATTTCCTTAACTGTTAAATGAGAAGCTTGCTTTACTTAATTTCCGAGGTGCCTTTCAACTCCAAATTTCTAAGACCATGTTTCTTTACCAATATTTCTCTTTACAGAGATTATCGATCTTAACAATAAAGTTAAAAAGGGGCATTTTTCACTCTCACTTGTATTTTTTTCTGTTTGACTCTGGGTTCTTATGCTGCACTGATCTGAATTTCAAGAGCTCTCCTGCAGCCACACTTAATGGGCGTTGAATCAGGGCCACGTGCAACAAATGTGCGATAGCCACAATAGGGAGTTAAACCTCTGGAAAAGGAGTTTCCTGGGGTTAAAACTGGTGGGAACTATCAACAGCTTGATGTAGGTGGAGGTAGAGGTATTGACAGGTGAAATTGTAGACTCTATTGACAACACTGGGATATGTGCTGAAGAGAAATCTACATCTCTCTATGTATATATCTATAAGTAGACACACGTATATTTTAAAGCAAGACCTAGCTATCTATATTTATCCATATACTCATATAAGATATAAAAGGACATCAAATGAACACGATGGCCTTTTCTAATGAAAATGTTTTTAGTAAGTATTTTGTCAGAGCCTCAAAGCCTGGTATTTCAAGGCCCTGTCATTTCATGGGAAAGCTGTCAGTGAAAATTTTTGAATCTCTGATGGATAAATACTTTTTTGTGAAACTGCGCTGGACTTCTCTAAAATCCCCACATGGCCTGATGTCCAGCTTTCTGCTGCAGGGCCTTTCAACCCTTTGCTTTAAAGGTTTGGCACTTGGCCAGGGACTGTGACTCCACCATCTCGCTTGCTTATCACGCCCAGTGTGTCACCACATCCTACTACTTCTCTCTCCTGAGCATCCCCTAAGCCTATCCACAGTGTTCAACCCCCTGTCTATCATTCTAGTCCAGGATTTCATGATCTCTCACTAGATGATGGCAATTGTCTGCTTATTTCAGGCATTTGGGTGAATGTAAAATAGTATGGTAGACCGTTGTTTTGCATTTCTCTGATGTGAAATGAAACAACTTTTCATATATGTTTCTGTTATTCAGATCTCCATTTTTAAAAAGTACTTGATTAAATGTTTCACCCATTTTTTTTTACTTGTTTGTTTGCTTTTGTTTTCAATTGATTTGTAAAATTTTTTGTATATTCTAGATAGGAGTCCTTGTCAGATATATGAATTGCAAACATAGTTTACCACTCAGTGGCTTGCTTTTCTACTCTCTTAATGAAAGTTTTTGATGAGCAGAAATGCATAATTATAATACAGTATAATATTATGTTTCTTTGTGGTGAGCAGTGTTTTGAGTCCTGTTTCAAAAAATTTAACCTACCCTAGGATTATAAATATATTATTTTATTTATTTTTACAATACATCTAGACTTAGTCTTTTGTTTTGTTTTTGTATGATACGAGCTAAGGGCCTCTGTATTTGTTTTTATTGCTGTGTAATGAATCATCATAAATTTAGTCGCTTAAAACAGCCCACTTTGTTACCTCATCGTTTCCGCAGGTCAGCAGTCTTGGAATGGCTTAGCTGGCTCCTCCTCACAGGGTCTCACAAAGTTGCAGTCAAGGCATTAACCGGGCTGCAGTCACATCTGTGTTTCGAGGTCCTCTTCTAAGCTCATACGATTGTTAGCAGAGTTTATTTCTTCTCAGTTGTAGAATTCATGGCAGCTTGTTTCTCCAAAGCCAGCAAGGGAGAGAGGGATATTCTGCTACCGTGGGTTGTTCACCCCTAGACCCTCTTGTAAAGAGCTCACTTATTAGGTGAGGCCCACCCAGGATTGAAATTCAACTGATTAGAGACCTTAATTACATTTTAAAAATTCCTCCACCTTTGCCATATTATATTGATTAAAAGCAAGGTACGGGTCCTACCAACACTCAAGGGGAAGGGAATTTACAAAGGCATGGATACCAGGGGGCAGGAATCATGGCAGACCATCTTAATATTCTACTTACTACAATCCCTTTCTGTTTTTTCCAAGCACACAGTTGACCCAGATGCATTTAGCACTCACACTTGATAAGGTTTTTGTCCAAACATCAGAGGAAGGGTTGATTCATAGCTAACAAATGAGGGCCATTTGAATAGGAAAATTCTGAAAGGAAATGAAATCTTGGTGAAATTGATGAAAGGTACACAGGAGGTGGCTATTTTTTTCTGAGCTGGGAGGTATTTGATCTTCAGTAGAAGGCACTAGAGTGAGATATGTTCATTATTTTCTCCAGGGCAAGTGACCCATTAGAGTTCTTGTTGCAGATTGACTCGAATTTCTTTAATTCCCCTTTCAACAACTTCAGCAATATGTGCCCAGCATAGTCTGGTACAAGGCTACCTGGCCTGCACACTCAGGTCATGAAGATTGGGCAGAGAAACTGCTCCCAGTTGAGATACATAGCTGGATTCAATAGCTCAGCAGATGTGGAGGCAAAGAGTGCGGGAGAATAAGGGAATTAATAGAGCTGTTATGACTGTAAGGAGTATAGCATAGTAGAAGAGAGAGAAAATGTTTAGAGAGAAAAATCAGGCTTGGAAGGAAGGAAGGGATTCATGCTGAGTATTAAGAGATACAGGACATATGGAGCACCCTTAGCTTCACCAGAAATACCATGTTTCCCCGAAAATAAGACCGGGTCTTATATTAAGTTTTGCTCTAAAAGACACATTAGGGCTTATGCGTTCAGGGGATGGCATCCTGAAAAATCATGCTAGGGCTTATTTTCCGGTTAGGTCTTATTTTCGGGGAAACACAGTATACACACCTAAAGCCAGAAAAATATGACTCTAAAACAGCACAATCGAGGAAATTAGTTTTCTAAAATAAAAATCCCTTGCAGACATGTAATGTTAATCCCAAATTAATGAAAAACATGAACGTTAAGGTCCAAGAATCATAAGCCCAAATTGTGAATAAAACGAAATCCGTACCCAGACATATGATGAAACTTTCAAACTATAAACACAAAGAAAAAGGATATTAAGAGAAATCAGAAACAAATGACACTCTACAAAGAAAGAACAATTAAACTCTAAATAGGCTTTTCAAAAGCAAGAGTAGAAGCCAGGATAGAATAATACCTGGGAAGTCATGAGAGAAAATAACAGTGCACTGGGAGTTCACCACTGATAGACCTTTGCTGAAAGAACCACTGGATGTTATCAATGAGACAGAAATGGAACTCAGAAGGACAAAGTGAGACCCAAGATGTCTTTTTCAGCAAAAGAATTAGTAAACATGTGGGTAAACTGACTGTATTAAATAATAAAAATGTTGACTAACTCACAAGAAGAAATTTGTATATTAAAGGATAACCTTGCAAATTTTTGATTGATATAGGCACTACAATGTAAAACTTAAACCTTCTACAAATTCATAACCTCTCCCTCTAAATCAACAAATTCCAATGGTGGGTATCTCCAATAATCCTCAGATATTTCTCATGTTCCAACCCATACCTGGTCTCACTCTCAGACCTTTAACCAAGGAAACTTCTTACCTATTCTGTGACATCACACCTGCTAACTAGGAATACAGAATTGCCCGACTGGCTTAACCACAGGGATCTGAGGTAATGGCTAATTGATCACCAGAAATGGAATAGATGGGCAACCTAGAAAGGTGTTTCTTGTCACATAGAAAGAAAAATTGGGGGTTTGCTGAGAAGACATGAGAACCCATAGTAGAGATTCACAGCTTTTTAGCAAGTTCCTAGAACTAAGTCAGTTTATAAAACCAAAGACCTTCAACGGAGAGCAACTGCAGCCATTTACTGAATTAATATGCACTGTGGATAGTGAAATACATTCTCCCAGGGGTTATTAGATACTAACTCTGACTTTACAATGACTCGCAGAGATCAGAAACACCACTGTACCACAGGTTCGAGTTTATGAAGATCAGTGATAAATGGCCTGAGCCTCAGATTTATCTTGAGTTTCTTTTCCCAGTCCCAGATTATATAGTGGGAATAGGCTTTCTTTGTAACTGGCAGAATCACTACATTTGTTCTCTGACCCAAAGAGTGAGAGCTATTATCGTAGGAAAGGCCAAGTGAAGTCCTTGAGCTGCCACAGCCCTAGGGACAACTGCAGAGCTAACTGCCACCATCAGAGACCTGAGAGCTGCAGTTGTGCTCCTACCAGATCACAAGCGGGGATTCTTAGGGATCTTCTACAAACAGATGGTCTCCCAAAGGGTGACAGCTCCCACCCAAATCAAGTACATGACTGCATGAAATATACACAGATTTCCCCTCAAATTAAATGAGCAAGACACAGATTGTCATGCTTTAGTTTTCATTCTTTTCTTAATTTTTCTAGCTGTCTTCTTTCCTCTTTTGGTAGTTTAAAGCTACTTTAAAACATTCTGATTAACTTCCTGTGGCTCACAGTGGTTTGTGTGCCAACTTATCACTGATTCTTACACGTCACCACCTGGCCTCTACCATGCCAATATCCTAGTCTTCCCATTGAAGTCAGGAACCCAGTTCCATTGTATCATACTGCACTGTCATGTCCAGCCTCGGGGACAGCCACCACAGAGCCCTTCAAGGCTGCAGGTGCCTCTTCATGAAGACATTTCTTAATTGTGAAGGGAATGTGACAAGATGGCTGAACAGGTCGCATGTAATAGATCCATTCCAACTTACCTATGTCTCTATGGATTCCTTTTACAAAAGGAAGTAACAGCCAAACTATACCATCTGCAGGCCCCAAAAGATGAGGGGACGGAGCTCCTACCAGAGGACATAATGAGAGAAAGAGTCAGCCACTTTGAGAGGAGCAGTAAGCTTCAGTTGAGGGAAACAGAAAGCTGGAGACCTTTTATCTTTGGACAGGGAGAGAGCCAAGGGAATAACTACCTCAACCTCCCTCTTCACACCTCCCTCCCATTTCCTCCCAGAGCTTCAATTAGACAAAACCAACCAGACAAGAAGGGCCTGTTGATACAGTCCAGACAGGGTAGATGTCTGAGGCAAGGAGAGGTATGGAAAAGAGGGGAGAATAGACAAGGAAAGGAAGGGAGATTTCTTAGTCTCCTCTCAGCAGAAAAGGAGATTCGTAAGTAAGTTTAGTGTTTTGTAGAAATAAAAAAGTTACATTTCTTCCAACATGGCATGGCAGTAATGTATTACTGCAAAAGTAGTTGAGGTTTTTGCAATTATTTTTAACCTTTTAAACCGCAATTACTTTTGCACCAACCTAATATAAATGTTAAAATGGGCTATACTAGTATTTTCTTGCTCCTCCTAAAAAGAGAAGGAAGATGAAACCCACAAATCAGGAGGACCCACCAAAATCCTTGTCAAGAGGTCAAATAAATTTATCTGGATAAGAACATATTAGAATCTGATTATCAAAACATTACAAACCTACTTCTCACTTAGTACTTGGCAACTTGAAAGGCTATTCTCCCACATTTTTGCAGGGGTTACTGCCTCACTCCAGGCAGTTCTCTGCTCAATTTGACTTCCTCACCTTAAAGAGACCATCCAAAACCAAATTATCTAAAGTTGTACCTTTTCAAGTCTTTCTTTTTGAAATAAAACAATTCTCTAACTAACGTTATATTAATGTTTATTTTGCTTACTATTTTATTGCCTGTATATTACTGAAATATAAGCTTATAAGCTTCAAGAGGACTTGGAATTGTTCTTTCAATTCTATATCCTTAATACCTAGAACAGTGCTGGAAACAAAGCAAACCCATTATTACTTTTCCCTAAATAATTCTCATAATGGTTAATATCCCCAGAGAGAAAATGGGGGCTTAGTCACTTTTCCAATAACTCAGAACTAGTAAGCTGCCGAGTAAGGAAAGAAGTCCAGGCCTGAAGGCATATAAACATCAAAACCCAGTTTGTCAGATGGTGAGCTTCTTGTAGCAGAGATCTAACTTGGAGTGTGGAAACTGGAATTGCAGTGGGTGAAGACAGAGGATTCGTAGACTCCAAATCTCCAAAGGGTTAGGAAACAATCATGGGCTTCTCACTTGGGGTAGGACTCGTTAAGTTATCCATGAAGTTAAAAAAAAAAAAAAAAAGTTTCAATTAATTAATTTAAAAAAAAGGTAGGCTGGTTTTAAGTTCTGTGGTTCCCAGATCCTGCTAACAGTCCTCCTGATTTGTGTTGTGCTCTTCTGCCACCTGCTGGTCATCCATGGGAAGGCAGAATGAAGCTTCACACTTGGTCCGTGCTCTTGGATTTTGCCAGCTCTGCCCTGCAGAGTGAGATTACAGCGTCACCTGCAGTCCTTCTCAAGGAGCTTGTTTTGAGACCCTTGGCTTGTTTCTATTTTTTTTTAGGCGTCTCGGAGAAGTTCTGAGTGGAGGGCCTCTGCCTCCAATCTGAAGTTCCAGGCTTCAAACAGGATGCAGACAGATGCCTCTCCCCTGGGTCCTCCGAACCTTTGATATAACGGATGGTTCTTCTGGACGGCTCAGCAGTGCCGACTGGCGGGCACAGTGGGCGTTTTCCAAATAAGAGTTCCTTCATCTCCCTTCACCAGAGCCCCCACCCAATGGCTGGCCCGTGCAGCCCTTCTGGTTAGAGTACACTTAGAGTCCGAAATAGTCCCAAGGAGATGGGGCCTTCTCACTAGTGTTTAGGACTCTTAGGGCTAAAAATATCAGCTCGTGGACTTATGCAAGAGAGAGCCTCTTCTTCAGGGGTTTGTGGGCCAGTAGAAAGCCTGGAGGCAGGGGACCTAGTTATGCCAGGGCTCCAACTAGGTGGATTGTTGTCAGCAGGGGACTCAGACTCCAAATTGTGCAGTGGACTGGAAACCATCCACTAAGCACGTTAGATGACTGCCCATTAATTTTCCACCCGAAATCTGGGGGAAACCGTAAGAAATACGTGTGACTATATTATTCACACATATACAAAGAGTATAAAATTTCTGTTAAAGACCAAATATCAACAGTACTTATCTGAGAGTGATGTGATCGTTTCTTCCCTTACTGCATTTTCTAGTTTTTTCTACAGTTTGCATTTATTACTGGCATAATATTTTTTAACTTAAAAAAAAAAAAAAGAATGTTTCTTAATGAGAGACCTGTGGACCCAGGACTTTGTTTGCTGTGGGTGGGATGGATGCAAGTCTCCCAGGAAGGAGTTGTGAAAGCAGAAAACAAAAGGGCAGCTCTGTTTCATCATTGCCGCTCACTCACATAGGCATTTTGAAGACAAAGGTCAGAGTCTTCCCTAAAGCCATCACTAGCTTGGCTGGATGGCACGCTGCTGGCGCTGGAGTCCAGAGACCTGGCATTGGCCTCTAGTCCCCACCTGCTTCCATTCCTTTTTCACCCATGATCTCCTGCCAGCACCTCTGTCCCTAGCCCTTCCCGCTCACCATAATTGTCCCATCCTCACTCCAACTTGCTTTTCCATTGCCACGTGAAATGATCATAAGCAAGTGTCTAGCTAGAAACAGACATTATTCATTCAGTATTAAGTCAAAGGAGTGAAAGGGGACCACAAGGACTTTTTTTTTTTTTTTTTTGTCACTGGAGAGGTTTGTGCATGTCAAAGTTTAAGACTTATTAACCTACATAGTTTAACCTGAGCTGAGAGGAGCTAAACTCTAGGCTCCCCGTACCCCCACTAGCAAATGAATTACCACGAGTGAAATCAAACTCAACTTCTCCTTACTCCTGATAAACTCTTTCTTTTCCTCCTCTTTCTGCAAACAGGGCCGTCATCTTTCCAGAAACCTAAGCATAAAATCTGAGAGTTACTTTTCACGTTTTCCACCATTTAAACAATGGCCCAGGCCTGAAGATTCTGTCTCCTGGATGTCTCTCCCTTCTCTCCTGCCCACTGTGGTTTCCCTGTCTCATCCCATTGCCTCTGCTTACCCCATAGCACTAGCATCCTGAAGTATCCTGCTCACAGTCTGCCCTTGTCCGGTCCATCTGACTTAGAGATGCTGCTTTCATCCATTTGAGGGCCAGTTTTGACTATTCTGCCAAAAACATTGACAAGTTACCCAGTATTGACTAAATAAATCAGAATTCCATAGTTGGACATATGAGCCCCTCCACAATCCAATCCCAGGCATAGGGTCTACTGCTCCCCTCCTTATAAGCTAGTCAGCAGCCAGATTCCCCGAAAATAAGACCTAGCCAGACAATCAGCTCTAATGCATCTTTTGGAGCAAAAATTAATATAAGACCAGGTATTGTATTGTATTATATTATATTATATTATATTATATTATATTATATTATATTATATTACATTATATTAAAGACCTAGTCTTATAGTATAATAAGACCGGTTCTGATATTAATTTTTGCTCCAAAAGACACATTAGAGCTGACTGTCCGGCTAGGTCTTATTTTTAGGGAAACACGGTATTATGTTCTAGGCACTATAATAGACACTGAGGCTATAGAGACAAGTAAGACAGTGCCTGCTCTCCGGCAGCTCCAGGTCTTGTTGGAGAGACAGCCAACAGTGTAATAAGTGCTCTAGGGGGATGCCCAGAGCTCTCTGGGAGTCTAGGCAGAGAGTATGAGGCTAAGGGCAGATAAGGAATGGGTGAGGGTGGGGGCCAGGGGATTGTTGAACATTTTAGACAGAGGCAACAGCCTTGCAGATGCCTGGAACGGCAAGAATACATGGCAGGTGATACTACAAGTAGTTTAGAAAGGATGGAGCTTAGGTTGCATGACAGAAAGCAGTTGAACATGATGGTGAGGGCATAAGAACAGCAGCTCTAATGTTAATATCTTCGTAGGGGCCCAGTATTCTGCTGAACACTTTTCATGGGCTTTCCTATTTACTGTTCACAAAACACTATAATATTGATATAGTTTGTTCTGCCACGGTACGTGTTTCTGTGACACCAGTTAACTCACACGTGATTGGAAAATGATTTCCGTGTGATGAAGTTGGGTTGATTCAAACACGTTTTTCTCTGGCAAAGGAAATTGGTGGAACAGGAGTAAAATTAGAAATTTCTACCCAGTATTGACCAAATAAAATCAGAATTCCAAATAAAATCAGAAAATGATTGGGCTTTCAGCCCAACTATGTTTTAGGCTGGGGCCCTAACGCTGTATTTTAAGAATATTTAAAATGAGAGCCTGACCTGAGTCTCCTTTCCTGGGTAGCCCAGCCTTGCACAGGCTCTAGGCTCATGGCAAGTACTCATATTTGTCCCTCTCTGTCTGTGTTCACTGCGGCCCCATGGCTCAGAGCTCTGCTTCTATCTGCATTTTCTTGGCTCCTACACAATAACATCTCCACTCTACAAGTTTATGCTTTTAAAATACTCCCTGAAGCAGCTTTCAACTATGCTGAGTATCCTGCTTAGATCGTCGTGAGTTACCTCCTGAGATTACAGCTATTGCTTTTATTAGTGCTCTGATTGCAATGCTTCACAGCTTTTGCGAGATCTGCCCAGCTTCATTTTTCCCCTCAGTCTTTTTATTTTTAGTGTGTGCTTTTGTAGAACATGAACTTCTTACGGATTGTATATGTAGTACAATAAGAGACATGTACTGTTAAATTCTCATTTTATAACAGAGGAAATAGAAGCTTAGAGGCATGGAACGTGCTTGTGTTTGCACAGTTGGCAAATGGTAAAGCTTGATTTTCACAACTGGGACTTTGAAAATTACATTTCCCAGACTTTTTTTTTTGTCAGCTGCTGTCCTGTAAGGGTTTGCTGTTGGGTAGCACTGGAAAGAGGCCAGAGAGTGAGAGAAGGAAAAGGTCGACTTTGTTTCTGTAGTCCTAGTCCTGTCCATGTTTCTCAGGAGTCATGGACAATTGGCTCCAGCCTTTCTGTGCCCCTTGGTTGCCATCAGCAGCTGGGTGGCAATCCCTTTGGCAGTCAGTGAACCAGCCATGCCATGGTCCTTCACCAGATGGACCTTAAAATCCCTGGATAATTAAAAAGCCTGTGGGGGATTCTTCACCTTCTGGAATGATTTGCATACCAGCTTTCAAAGTTTCCTCCCAGAAGTTTGAATTTCAGGCTTTCGGAACTTCTCCAAGCTCTTCTGTTCTGGAAAGACCCTCTTCAGGCTCCTTGTTCCTAGGAGTTGTGGCTGGCTTCCTGCAGTTCTTATTCTCTGGGTTCCCCTTTGTTCTTTCAGAATTCCAACACTTGTGCTATCCATCCCTGGTATTAAATGTCCTCTCTACAAAAGCGAATGTGTCTTCTCCCGGAGCAGAGCCCGACTGTCACATTGTGCTCATGAATATCTCTCTGTAGGGAAAGGTGAGTCTCTGAAGGCATTTAAGCAGAAAACGAACTCCTTGTGGCAGATCTTATTTTATCTCAGCATTTGGCAGCATTTGTCTCTGTGGACAACTTTTCCTTCCTTTAAACATTATATCATCGTGGCTTCTGTAATGTTATACTCTTATGGTCTCCTCCCATCTCCTCTCCGGCCACTTTTTCTCAGCCTCTTATGAAGACTCTTCTTTCTTTATCCTCTTATTACTGAAAGCCCTAATGGGGGCCCTTTTGATTCTTCAGTCTACACCTTGCCCTAGAATAGCTCATCAAATCCCATAGATTCAGTTAGTATCTGTCTTCTGATGAAGATTCATGTCTTCAGCCCAGACGTTTCTCCTCAGTTTTCAGATCCATTTATCCAACTGACATCTGGACATGTCTATTTGAATGTTCTCTAGTTAACACCAGACAGCTTGTATTGTGATAGAGGGAGAATTTGTTTCAATCTAGAGTGTGGTTAAAAAGCCCTCCTAATCGGCATGAAACCCAAACATCCCTAACTGAGTCGATGGTCCTTATCTCCCATCCGCCCTTCTTCCCCTCTGTGTTCCTAGTGTGAATAGCTAACTCTGGAGTTCGTCCAGTTGTCCAAGTCAAAAACCTGGGTGTTCATTTGATCCCGGCTTTTTCCTCTTGTCCCTTATACAGATAAGTCCTATAGATTAAATATCTGCATTCAATTTACTTATTTCTATCATCTCTGTCACTAGTCTGTCCTACAATAACTTCCAACAACCTCTCCACAGGTATCTCAGTTTCCAAATGTGCTATTTTAAAGTTCAATTTCCACATAGCACTGAGAGTAATTTTTCCCCCAAATAAGAATCTAATCAAAGTCTTTCTTCTAATTAAAATCCTTAAGACCCAATTCTACCTTTAAAATAAAGGATAGACGGCCTAACATGGCTTATCCTACCCTTTATGATCTTGTAGTGGGATGCCTCCAGATGAGGACTCCTTTTTTTAAGCAAGAATAGTTGCCATTTAAAGTCTTCCAGTTCTAATATGCCGAGGGATGTAGATGGAAGGCATCCTTAGGAGCAGATATTGCTTTGGGAAGAGTCCCTGGGGTGGTTGGGTAGTCTCTCTTACATGTAAATGTTAGGCAAGCTGGTACCCATTGCCTTGCGAAAGGCATAATAGGAGTTCTTGAAACCTGGCAATAGCTGCATATGCTCAAAAGGCACGTGTCCAGTGTCTGGGGAAGAGGTCAACAGAAGTCACTGAATTTCTCAGAAGCAAATAAACCTTGACTTCTTCCCTGTTGGGTTTCAAGGTTATTAGAAACTCTTTGCAGAATTGATGTAGTCTCTGTTGATATCCCCTGGCAGCAAAGATCACCATGGGATAAAGGTGAGTTTGAATACTAGAGGGCCCTATACTGACATGAAGGCATAACTGGTACCCACCGAGGTGTTAATACCTACCTGAAGAGGCCTGGAACTAAGAGGAGGATGGAATGACTTCTCTTGTAGATGTCAAGCCAGCTTCCATCCTCAGCCATGTCAGTGTTTATGCAGTGGGACCATGAACTTTTTTTTTTTTTTTTTTTTTTTTTTTTTTGTAGAAGTAGACAACATTCTTGCAGCCAATGCATGGATTTTTTCTCTCTAAAGATGAGCCATAGATCTGGCTACATAATTTGCAAGGCCCAGTGCAAAATGAAAATGTGGGGCTCCATGGTCAGAAAGTATTAAGAATTGCAAGACAGCAATAGCAGACCAACGTGGGCCATTCTGAGCATGGAGCTCTGTGTGACTGCCCTGGCCCTCACCAGCCATCTACCTGGTGAAGTGTTTACATTGGACATCTTCAAACATGGAAAGGAAACAATTTGTTCTTAAAGCAATTGATACCTGCTGCAAGGATGGATATGACTTCATTGCCGACAGTGTCTCTGTCAGCACTACCGTGTGAGGGCTTGCGGAAATCATGACCTATTGAGATGATATCTGATATAATAGCTGATGCAATATTGCTTCAGACTAAGGAAACAAACTACTGAAAAGAAACTGCAACAATGGACACATGACCACATGATTCATTAATTGTACTATTTACTTTATCACTAAGAAGCAGGTGTCCCAACAGTACTGAAATGGACTTTTGAAGGCTAAACTAAAACACTATCCCTGAGATAGGACCATTCACGAGTGGTGCACTGTCATTCAGGATGCTAAAGATATCAGTGGCTGATAGGGTGCTCTGTCCACATGGTTTCAGTAAATGGATCCAGGAAGCAAAGATGGAAGTAAGTTTGACCTTATCATTTCCAGCGACTCAATCAGGGTATTTGTGCGTTCTGTCCTTACAGCCTTAAGCTCTGCTGTGTTAGGGTCCTGATTCCCGCAGGGGTAGAAATGTCTCTTCTGGAGCATGACTCTGCACCATTTCCTGAGTTGGAAGCTGTGACTGTCACCTGGCCACTTTGGGCTCCTCATGCACACAACCCATCCAGAAAATAAAGGAGTTACTCTATCGGTTGACATATTGGACCCTGTTTATTGTGTGGTGCTAGTAATGGGGGGCATGAAGGAATATGTTTGGAACTCAAAGAATTCATTGAATTTATTCAAGCCTCTAGAGCAGGAGTTGGCAATTTTTTTCTTAATGGGCCACATAGTAAATATTTTCATTTTTACAGGCAGTACGATTTCTGTCATAACTATTCAACTCTGCTGTTGTAGCAGTCATAGGCAATACATAAATAAATAAATGAGCATAGCTGTGTTCCCCAAACAAAAGTTATTTACAAAAATGGCTGGTTCATAGGCTACAGTTTGCTGTCTTCTGCTTTCGGTGTAACCTCAAGTAACCAAGAACTATAGAGCACAGAGGAAGATGTCAGATGATACCATGAAGATACACTGAGTCAAGTTTAAAATGTGGGAAATTCCACAAAACAAATGACTTGTTTTCTTCAACAGACATATAATATAGATATTATATCTATATAATATAGGTATATAGTATATATATAGATATATAACAAAGAAAGATGAAGAACTGCTATATATTAAAGGACACCTAAGAAACCTATTAATATATGGACTTTCAATTAAAATTGTTTTTTAATTGTCAGGGAAAATTGAACATAGGTTGGAAATTAACGTTGTTAAGGAATTGAAAAAAAATTTATTGGGTATGATAATGGTGTCATGATTATGTTAAAGTAAGAGGCCACATCTGTCAGCCATGTATGGTAAGGTACTTATAATGAAATAACACAATATCTTGGGTTTACTTTAGTATAGTCCAGCAAAAGAAAAAAAGAAATAGCAATAGCAGACCATTGTGTGTGTGTCTCTGTGTGTGTGTGTGTTGCTGGAGAGTAGGTGTTAATGAAATAATAATAATAATAATGGCAAAATGTGGACACTTGTTGAAACCATGAGGTACCTGAGATTGCATTGTAGCGTTCTCTCTGCTTCTGTAAATGTTTGAAAAATTCCCAAATCAACAGTTTAATGAACAGGAAAAATAATTTTAATTAAATGAAAATATTGAAGATGTTGCCATGCCAAATTTCTTACCACTTTGCTCATTTATTATTTAGGTGCTCACCAAATGAAAAAAAAAAAATGTATGCTCAATTCTATAAGTAAACAACTTTCTTAGTTTCCCCTACTGTAGTTTGGTTTCTAATCTAAACCTTTGGATAGATGATTTGTTCTACTAATTGATATTTTCTACGAAGAATTCTTTCATCTGTATACTGGGCTAAAATATGTTTGCTGAATATGTACAGGAGTGCATAAGTGATGACACCCTTTTCTTTCCTTGATTGTCTCAGTGAAAAATTTAGGGATGAAATGTTTATTCATTTGCTGTTTTCCATTTAAATATTGGGCACATATGCTCCATGCGCCATGTACTGAACACATCCAATTGTATTATAACGGGCTACTTCTACCTGAGGGCCTGGTACCCAGAAAGTACCTGTCATGGCCTTGCTCGCTTGAACTCTAAAATTCTGTCTCTTGTTATAACATGTCATTTTTAGATTAGGGAGAGTCTTCATCTTTGGCTCCCCTCCCTTATCTTTTTAGTGACTTTTATTGGCTCGTGAGCTTCATCATGTATACTGAAGATAACTAATGACTTGCCTTTGACCCCAGGCCCGCGGAGTTTTAAATTACTTATCTTTTGGAAAGTTTAGCCTTTAAGACTTCAACCTTAGTCTTCGTTTAAAGACAGAAAAGATGATGTATAAAGACTATAAACTAGGATGGGGGGATTGGGCTGAGAAGTTTAGCCCCCTTGAATGTCTTTGGAGTAACGGCTTGCTGAAAGGCAGGGGGAAATCCTGCTGAGAAGCCCAGGCTTCCGCACCTTGAGCTTCCAACCTTAACCCCACTCAGAACCTCAGATCCAACTACAGCCCTCCTTGACCTTAAGAAGGCAGCTTTTGACCTCTGAAGCCCCTCCGTTTACCTCCTACCACCTGCTTAATTCTAGCTGATATACAAAGGTGCTGAATTAAACCAAGAAGTGTGAACATTTGTGAAAAGTATTTGCCCAGAGCGGGGTGGGGTCCACTGACAATGTCTCAGGAATTTCAAAACTCTGCTGCCCTCACACCAGGCTCAAAGTAGGAATTTTACTCTGTCCTGCGGTTTTGTCATCGTCCACTCTCAGTGTGGCCCTGGCTTCATGTCTTCCCCTTTCTGGGCTTCTATTTCCTTCTCAAGGAAGTAGATTCAGTTCAGAAGGAAGTTGAGGTCCCAGGAACAGGAAGGAGAATCCTTTTAAGGTCAGAGTTCCACTCAGCTGTCTAGCCAATGGAGACAACCTGGAGCAGAAGGCTCCTCACTCTCCCAAAAGCAGAGTCATGAAGCAAATCTCTTTCTCACAACCTCCAATCTTAATTACAATCTAGTTCACCCCTCACCCCCAGCACACACATACCCACACTCATACGTAGAAGTCCATTCAGGTTTCAAAGGCAAACGACTCGTCTTGGCTAGACTTGATCTGAAGTTCTGCACAGAGTTCTAACTGAGAGCCTGGAAAGCAGGACCTGAATCCCAGTCCCTAAGTGATGTTCTGCTTTCATGTGTCATCACAGTGACGGGCTACCTGGTGGTAATGTAAAGAAAGCAAAGAATAAAGCAGCCTCTGAAAACAGCCTATACCATTTCAGACCTCAGATACATAGTAAGCAAACACTCAGATTGTGAGGTTCCTTGTCACCTGGCCTTTTCCAAGGCACCAAATCATTACTCCCTCAGCCCTCTTTTTTTTTTTTTTTTTTTTTTTAACAGGACTTTATTGGGAAACAGTGTGTACTTCCAGGCCTTTTTTCCAAGTCAAGTTATTGTCCTTTCAATCTTAGTTGTAGAGGGCGCAGCTCAGCTCCAGGGCTGCAGGGGGCACAGCCCACCATCCGTTGCGGGAGTCACACCAGCAACCTTGTGGTTGAGAGGATGCGCTCCAACCAACTGAGCCATCCAGGAGGCAGCTCAGCTCAAGGTGCCGTGTTCAATCTTAGTTGCTGTGTTCAATCTTAGCTGCCCACCATCCTTTGCGGGACTCCAGGAGTTGAACCGGCAACCTTGTGGTTGAGAGCCCACTGGCCCATGTGGGAATGGAACCGGCAGCCTTCAGAGTTAGGAGCATGGAGCTTTAACCACCTGAGCCACCGGCCCGGCCCAGCCCTTTGTTTTTAACTTCAGATGTTTAACACATCAGTTCAGGCTGCCCAGTTATCCTGAGGAACAGTGGAAAAGGCTGAAGCTCCCTAAAGTATCTGGTAGAATAAGCTTGTGTGGAATTCACATTTAAGGTTATCTCCCTTTCTTGGAGGCTGTGGAAAAGAGGACGGGCCTTGGACTCCAGCAGAGTGTGGGTGGCACCCCTGTTCTGCCAGTTACTTGCAACAGGATCATTTAAGTCAATCATTTTGAGTTCCAATTTTGTCTTTTAAGAAATAGTGATTATAAAAATAACTCTATAGACAAGAATTGAGGGATTACATGATATGTGTAGGTAAATTGCTGGTCAATAGATTCTCAACAAATACTGAAATTTCCCCATCCCTCTAACCTACAAAATGGTCTTCACAAAATTTTCACCTTGGGCTGCAAAAGTGCTTTTTAATTGAAAAAGCCAAATTGATTTAGGTCCAACACCTATCCAATCGCAAAAGTGGAAATTTACTCTCACACACACTCTTCCACTGGGAGTGAACAGGAATAAGTTAGATGGCATTGTAGCCACTAATGAGAGTGGACTGGGGGAATGCAAACTAATTTATCAAGTAGAAATAATACTTTTTAAATGAAACAAATATATGATCAGCAATACCACGAAACTGAGTGTCCTTTTCCTTGCCTCCTGGCTTTTGTCTTGTATTTTCCTCTGGACGTGGGATTAATTGCTATGTCCCCAGTTATGTATGAACTCAGGGCTGGCCTATAAAATTTCCTTACTTTTGGCCAGATGCGTATCCTCCAGTAAGTGCCTGCATTATTGGGACAAAAGGACACTCAGCAACTTCCCTGTTTACAACACAACCATTCTGAAGGTATCTTGACTATATATATATATATATATATATATATATATATATATATATATATCAAAAGTCTTACATAGGTATACTCCTTAACTCAGCAATTCCAATTCTAGGAAATTATTCAAAGGAAATCATTAAAATGTGCTAAAAAAATTGTAAACAAGCATTCTATTTATAACTTCAAATGGAATGTTATGTAACTATTAAACATGTGTTGTAGAAGAATACTGACATACAGAAATATACACAATAAATTTGTAATCAGAAAAACAAGTAGTCTATAAGGCATTTGGATTTTTATGAACTCACTGCTTTAAAATCGGGGCTTTACAGAGTGTAGAAGGAGAGAGGCAAATTATTTAGTATTTCTAAATGGTGAAATTAAAGGAAAATTTTAGTTTTGTTTCTTTGTACTTGTCTGTGTTTTATAAATTTTATGATGAGTTATTATTGTTATTACTAACACCCAAGTGAATGATGGTTGCTTTCCCTGTAGGGCTTTTGGAAAGCTCTTCACACGTCTCAGAATATTACTTCCCCCTCTTTGTTTATTGACGATAATTTTTCGGTCATTATTTAAAACTAAGCTTAAATATCACTGATTCCCAGAATTCTTTACTGCATTTACAACATCTTTTTTAAGACACGCAAGCACACGTTCACTGAACACTTACCACAGGCTAATAAGCACTATTCTAAGCTTTTTGTGTGTATTAACTCATTTAGTTTTCACCACACCCAAATGAAGTAGGGAATGATGTCATCTCCATTTCACAGATAATGTAACTGAAGCTTAGAGATCAAGCAACTTGCCAAGATCACACAGCTAGGAAAACGGTGGGTGAGAATATTATAAATCCAGGCAGTCTGACTCTAGAGCTCTATACTTCTGCACTAGTCTGCCCTATACTTGCATGTGTTGCTACAGAGCCTATTGCCATTATTGATTTGCTTCTGTGCATTCCACTCTGTCCTGCAGCTTGACTAAATTCCCAGCACCAAGCATCTTCGGAGATAAATAAGTATTGAATAGTATATAAAATTTTCAACGAGATTTACCAGTGCTGTTAAGTACGGAACAAATCTTTTATTGCGATTGAGAAGAAGTGGAAGGAAGGGGAGGAGAGGGAGAAAGAAGAAAGGGAAGAAACAAAGAAGAAGAGTAATAGGAAGAACAGGATGGTTGTAGAGAGAGAGAAAAAAGAAGTATTGAGGCTTTGGGTCCCTACAACGGTCAGTCCTACTCCCTCTGTTTGGCAAAAATTCTAATTCAGTCATTTTCAAACTTTTTAAAAAAGCAGCAGACTATTTTCATCTGTAAAATTGTGTACCAAAGGCTAGCATATAAAATGGATGAGGCTGGGGATGGATGTACAACTTGCTGTACTCATTCAAGGAATTCCTGGCCTCCCCCAGCCCCACTGCAGCCCTGATACACCTCTGAAGAAACGTTAGGACCTGAGAACAGCTTGAAAGCCACTGACTTAATTCATTTTTGGGTGATGGTTGAAGTGTGCCTTTGTGAGTAGAATTCTTATCTCCTATAGGATCAATGTTAAAAATCGTGATCTTGTAACTGTGATCCTGTATCTTCTGTTTTTGAAATTTAAAACTCTGATGTAAATCGATTTGACAGTGGTTTGGCTTGGGACTTCTTGAAAGTTTTTTTCTCCTTTCTGTGCCTCCCTCCCCTCTCACCAAACCTTGATGATTCTGTTTACTGAACATTTAGTATGCATCCCAGTTCCAGTGGTTCTGTTTACTTCGAACCAGTGTGCACATCTGGCTGGGTAACTTGGGAGGGGTTTTCTACATCTGTGTTGGATTCACTCCAGACCATGAGGCGGACCAGCCGCTAGAAAGCACCTTTTCCTGGCGTTGCCTGGCCAACTTCTCCTTTCTTCCTTCCGCCCCTCCTTGAGCATCTATAAAAGCTTTTGGCGATATGAAGAGAAGGAAGGCAGTCTTTGGGACAGGGAGTCCACTGTCTTCCCTTAATGCTGACATTTTGGAATAAAACCCGCTTTTCTTTCCGCCAACCTTGCCTCTTGAGTTGTGGCTTTCTAGCGGCGAGCGGCTGGATCTTTTGCAGGGTAACAATCTCTTTCTGAGACTGCAGTTCAAACCACACTAACTCCAAGAAAATGAAACAGTTACATAATATGGAATTTACATAATAAATGTTCCCTTTGGAAGATTTTTTCTACGTGGGTTTTATTGACGTTAGAGTTTAACTTTAAACTTCAGATGTCTTCTTTGTCTGATAAATATTCCTGCAGCAAGTACAGGCAGTTTCACTTCTCCAGGAATTTTCAGACTGCTTTCAAAATTAGTATTATTTATCCTGAAATTTTCTATGGTCATTTGCGATTCATGAATGCTTTTGAAAACTTCTGAATGGAATAAGATTTGGTGGAGGGAGATTTTCCAATACTTTATCATCTTCATTGATTCCTTGCTTAAAACTCAGTGAATCTGACTTCAGCCAGCCGGTCAACAACACTATCTACTCACTGCGGTGTCAGATCTATGAGAAAGTTGCTCCAAGTCATCAGCAATCATACATACAAGTGCTGATTATTACTATGAGGCTTTGTTATGATAAGGAAGATTATAATAGCAAGTTTTTTCAGATCAAATTAATACACTGGCTTGACTGTATATATTAGTCTATACTTACCTTTATTGAGCAAATCATGATATTATTTTTAGCATGGTAAAGAGAAAATCCCAGGCACAAAATGGAGTCACCTGTTGTGTTAAAAGCCCATGACACCAAACCTAGACTTAATACCTGACCTAATTGCAGTTTCATCCTTCTCCAGGAATGTAAGCTTAATTGGTAGTCTGGAATTTTCTAGTTAGCACCAGTGAGGTAATCTGTGGGCCCTCTCCATTCTCTCAAAGGAAGCTAAGGCAATCCGCCTGATAAGACCCCACCTTTCCCCAAGGAAGGTAAACTTGCTTGAAACAATCCTTTCTTTTTTTTCCTAACAACTTTTTTGTCCTGCCTCATTTCTCCCTACAAAAGCCTTTCATATGGGACAGCTTCTCAGAGCACCTCTCAGATTACTAGACGGCATGCTGCTTGACTCAGCAATTAATAAAGCCAATTAGATCTTCAAATTTACTCTATTGAAATTGTCATTCTTTAACAAGCCATGACAGAAATGGGTGGGTCTTGAGAATCCTACTTATAGAGGATATGGAAGGAGTTATTTATGTAACGTAGGTTATGTTGCAAATGTCTTCTATACCAGTTTACACATTGGGACAGGATGTGGGAAGTATAGCCTAACTTCTATGATGGGAGGCTAGCTTGTGGTAAATTCATGTCACTGACTAGAAAGGACTCTCCAAGTGCCCTCCTTATAACCACGGATCCTTTAAATAAGCATTGCATTTGCAAATAAACCAACTTTGATGTATCTTTGATATTTCAATGGTTTGAGGAACTGGAAAAATAGCTGCCATTTATTAAAAACTTGCTCTTAGGTTGGTGCAAAAGGAATTGCGGTTAAGGTTAAAAATAATTGCAAAAACTGCAATTACTTTTGCACCAACTTAATAAATGCAATCATCTTCTCATTAATTTAACATCCATCATCTCATTTCATCCTCAAGACAATTCGATGAGGTAGATAGCATTTACGTCCATTTATAAAAGTGGCTCAGAGTTTTTGACTTGTCCAAAGTGACATAGTTGGTAAGAAGCATGGTCAGAATTCAACCCAGTTCATCTGATTCGAAAGCCCATGCTCTTGACTGCTCTGCTAAACGGACATTGCAGTGTTCTCCAATTAGAACTGTATCTTCATTTGTTGTACTTATTCTTCCACAGTCTAGCACATAGCAGGCATTTAAGAAATGTTGAACGAATGACCGAATGAATGAATAAAAAGCAATGATCTGATTTAAGCTGTGAATAACCAAAATAATATGCCAATATTTCTTAAATACACCTAAGCTCTGTTTACTTTTTTCCATTTCTACTGTCAGCCCAAGAACCATCCATTTTGTGGATGAAAAAAGGGTTCCATGGAAAGAAACCTCACAGGGTGATTTGATCATAAATTCCTAACTGAGCAGGTCATGGTGGGTAGTCACAGCGCCAGGTATACAACTTCTTTAGGGAAAGATTTTTAAGCCAGCCCTGTCCATTGTGCTTGTGCATCTAGGTTAACACACCTTTGAAATGCCAGAAGTAATACCGTTGGTAGGGGTAATTCTTAAGCACATAATCTTGTAATCCAATCTTCGCTTTGCTTTCTCCCACCCTCATGTAACCTTCATACATCTCCCCCCTTAATTTCAAATGCATAACAAACCCTGCAAAACTGTTATTCCCCAGAACATTTGAGATCTTGCTCCCCAGCATATGTTGTCAGTTTGTCTCAGATAAACTCTTATAGACATTCTCTATAGGTTTGGACGTTTCTTATATTGACAACTCCTTCAAAAACTTGGCTGTCTCCAATCTAGTCTCACTGCAAATACCAGAGATAGCTCTCTGAAATGCAAAACTTTTCCACCTTCACCCTCATAAAAAAATCTTCAATGGTTCTCCACTGCTTCTAGGATTGAGTCCCAAACCTTTAACATGGGATACAAAGCCCTTTCAGCCCCATCTTGTACTGGCTCTGAGAGCCCTCAGTAGTGCAGCCACTCAGGCCTGCCTTCAGTTCTCAAGGTGCTGTGTCCGTGCTATTTTCTCTGTTGAAAATACACTTTTGCTTTCTTTCCACCCTCCACCTCTTGTAATTCTTTTATCCTTCAGATCTCAGTCAACATTCCTTGCCCCCCAGAGCCCTAAGTCTAGATCAAGTTCTAAAATTTCATCTTATGGCAACTTGAACTTCTCCTTGTTAGCAGTGATCACTGTTGCAAGGTTACACTCATTTGATTGGTTTTCTGTCTCCCCCATTCAAATGTAAGCTCCATGGAGCAGGGGCCATGACCATTTTTTACTCACCTTTGTGAAGACCATCAGTGTCTGTCCCATAGTAATCCCTCAATAGATACTTAACATTCAAAGGTTTGCTTGAATGAATGTATGAATACCATTGGGATACTGTGAGCTGGGTTTTCTGCTGTTTCCATTCTCCATTCTTATCATCATGATCTAACATTTCTGCAGCAACTCTTTTGCTCAGGTCACAGTGATGTTTAGAATGGATTTTAAAACTATCAGCACATCTCACAGCATTTCAATAACTTTCATATTGATTCCACATCAATATGATATGTTGAATACTCTGGGTTAAATAAAATCTATTACTAACGTTAAAAAACAAACAAACAGCACTTCTGCTGTCAGGGCTCACCTCTCGGGAAGCTCATATAGAGTTAGGATTAGAAAAAGCAAAGCACGTGTGTGTTGGGCAGGTAATAAAGAGAAGCATCCGTCCAGAACGCCTGGGTCACTGACAACCTGCAGGCTGCCTTGGTTCTCTCATTACCACCTTCCATTTGCCTTCACTGTGAAAGAAAGGCAAGTACAGAATGCAGACTCCCTGCTGACCTGGGTGCTCCACAGAGCCACTGATTAAAGCTGGAAATGAAACTCTTTTTCTCAGTTTAATCTTCTTAAACCTAATACTTGCTGTGTTTCCTGCTGAGCTACCACACACCTGCTGGGTAGCCCTTTGCTACCTGATGCTATGAAAATGATGACATTTACTTCCTCAAGTGAGAGAGATGATCAGCTCATTAGGAGGCCAAAGGAAGAAAAACAATGCTCAATTAGTTTTTGAAAGAGTTTCATTTCCACCCTTTGACTAGTTTAACGGGTTAAGAATGAAAGAACAAACGTGTGTGTGTGTGTGTGTGTGTGTGTGTGTGTGTGTGTGTGTGTGTTAAGCACTGTTGACCTGGACTTCTCTGTTTCCAAAGCATCTATCATTGTGGGCAAATTCAATTTCATGAAATTGAAATGGGTGTCATGCTGGCTTTTGAAGGCACCGCTGGCCTTCTGGAGTCCTTCATCTGCTTGGTCTCTGACCCCTCTGGCTCCATTGTAAAATACAATCTGCAGAGGCAGAGTATAGCTCCCTTCTCGACCACATTATTAAAAAGCGTGACTTCTCACCAAAAGAGAACAGGGAGACGCCAAAGAGAAGAACAAAGCTTTTCTCTCCTCGGCACAGCATGTTTATTTTCTAAGACCTTCTAGCACTCACCCTAGAGAAAAGAAAGGACTCAGTATGCTGTTGTCATTCTAAGGGAAGAATGAAATGTGCTAAGATGGGTATTTCTATTCATACTTTGCACATCACATCTGCCCTACATTTCTAGCACTCTCAGGAGGAAGGGATGTTTTTTTTTCTTTTTAAAGCATCTCTTCTGATTTGAATTTAGAAGTGTTAGAATGTTTGGTGCTGCCTGGAGTTGAAGCTTTGGGGTAAGATTGTGAAATTTATAATCTGAATATTTTTCACCCCGATGTATAGGCTACCAGCCAAACACATTTTTGGAAGGTAGAAGCTCCCTATCAAAATAAAGGACATTTGCTTTTCTATGTTGTCACTACACGTTTTTAAGGGTGATGCATTTGGAATGTAGCCTAGAATCTACCTGGCCTTGCCAGACCATGTCTGTCTATTGTTCTCTATTGAACTCCCGTAGTAAAGCAGTGCCTAGGTCATAGGAATCCCTCATGAAAATGTTTTAACGGGACGAATAATTAAATGATTCCTTGAATATCATCATCAGCAGCAGACATCCTCTTGAGCAGTCACATGTTGTAGGGAGCTCAGGAAGGTCCTTGTCTCCCCAGCTCTGCTTAGCTGTGGACGCCAGCAACCATTAGCATAGAGATCAGCTCCCTCGCCCAGCCCTGAGCTTGTGTTAAAAGACTTCATCACATGTCGCATTCTCGCCAGGGGCAGGGACTCTCCAGTAAATCTTGTTGCTGAAAGCTCAGCATCTGCTGGACCCGAATGAAACCTCAAAGCGAGCTGCTTCTGTGCTTAGTTAGACCTCCCAGCCTCAGTCCCGTGCCAGGGAGTATGTGCCTCTTTTACTGTCTGGCGGGGGTTTTGCTTCCATAATGATCAACAAATGGAATATAGCATAGAATTTGTCTGACTGCAAGTTTCACCTCTGCCTAGTGCTTCCTACTGTGTTATGAGGGGGAACAGAATACATGACCCCCAAATATGCCATTTTGGCATGTGGATTGTTTTGATTATCAAGGCCCTACAGTCCTAGGAAGAGCTGTTTACCTTCCCCTTATCTACCTAAAATAATTTAGATAGAGGGCCTATACCAAGAGAAAGATAATACTGAAGATAACTTTTTATCAGAAAGACTTATCTACACGTGACAAACTATTTACCAAACATTTGATCTTCTCATTTTCCTGTGAATTATCTTCCTCCCCTTTGAGGCACCAGAATCTTACCCCTTCGCCTTAGCTCAGTATGAGATATAAGCATCAACTGCCTGATTGTCTTTGGGTCTCATGTCTTTAGGGCTTCCGTACATATGAAATTTGTTTTCCTCTGATTAATTTGTCTTATGTCAATTTAATTATTAGACTAGCCAAAGAAACTAGAAGGGAAGAAGGGAAAAGTTATCTGCTCCTGCAATTACATGCATAGACTGGACCCCATAGCCCAGAAAAGTTAGCATTTATGTGCTTGGCATAATTCTAAATGTGTTGTCTCTGCAGCGTATTAATCTTCATAGCACCCTTACGAGGAAAGTACTATTATTATGCTATTTTTAAAGATAAGAAGATTGAATACAGAGACAAAGACAATTGCGCTCAAGTTAAATAGCAGTATGATTCAATTCAGTCCATCTAATTCCAGAGCTCATATCCCTAAGTAGTACATCATAACTAGTATCCCTTTAGGCAGGGAGAATATTTAGCCATTGGGCACTGATAAGTTTTAGCAGTCAGGGTCCATTCTGATGGGTTGGGAGTCCATTCTGCTTAAATATTTTGAATATCAGCTCTTCCCTTTGGACATTGTGGGGATCTTGGCTATTTCTTGAAAGCTGCTATGTAGCTAAGTTCCATGATGCCATTCCACCTGATTCTAGATTCCATCTTTTTGGACTAGTCTTACAACTGAGTATGTGGCTACAGTAGATATGAAGAAAAACAAAACAAGGTCTTTAATCTCAACCTCGTTAATACAAAGCTTGAATATAAAATAATAGATAATGCCTGATTTGATGCAGCTTACCCAAGACAAAAAAAAAAAAAAAAAAAGAGGTATAGACAAAACCATGCAGAAGTTCATAGAAAGAGAAACCATTGAGACTTCTCACAAATGAGATGGGACTTGAGCTGAGCCTTGAAGGAAAGATTGGGACAATAATATGATGAACACTGGCAATACCGTGTGTCTAACAATCAGGTTCATCTAAAATGACAATCGGCAGAAATGACTGCTGATCAGAAGTGTCAAAGTTCAAACTCTGAAAGTAGATGCTAATTAAAAGTGGGAATGAAATTTTGCTCCTGAGTATCCCTTTTCAGGACACTAACAAGTTTTCTCTTATATTTAAAGCTAAAAACAGTACAGGTTTTTTGTAAGTTCTATTAACATTTTGGAAAATCCTGTAGACAGGACTTAACACGGCTCCAGGTTGGTCTTCTCTCCTGTCTGGCTCATATCAGGACCACAGGAAGAACACTTGTCTCTTGCTCTGCCAGTCTGGGAGTCCTGGCCCATTGCAATGCAGTAACTTTTAACCGTTATCTCCAGACCATTTCATCCTTCTCTTATGAGGATTAAGGCAACATTCCTTACTGTTTTCCAGCCTCAGAGACAAACCTAAATTTCTCAGAGAAGCCAGTGGATCCACTGCCCCCTCCCCTCACCACCCCCCGCTGCCCCAAGTAAGCAAAAGATGACGTCCATAAGCCTTCCTCTCATTTTGGGTGGAATAGGTTGGGGTATCAAAGAAAAGCCATGATCTTTTCAAAGAAATCTCTTTACAAATCCTTCCATTTTTATACTTGCTCTCTTAATACCTTTATGGGCTGTACCTGTAATTTGATGTCTGCTATGTATCACATTAGTCAAAACTGAGATAAGAAGATCTAATTTTAACATCCTGATATATTTTTTAAAACTCATAATGGGGGACGAAAAAGCCCACAGAATTTTATTTCTCTTTCTTTTGCTATTTTGAGGAGCTGAAGAAAAATGTCTAGCAATCTCTCTTTTGAAGAATACTGGAGAAGAATTACCTATACAGAAGCAATTAGAAGTAAAAAAATAGCTGGGTCAAATCTCAGTCAGAAGATGGCAGAAGTCCCAAGTTAAACTGGCAGCTCAATTTAAGCCTATTTTCTTTGCTGTTTATTTCATTAAATTATTGGGAAAGGATGCCAATATTCAGCCTTAGGGACTTGGTTAAAAGCTTTTTCAATTGATAGCAGCAGGATCGTGAAATGAATAACATTCTGAGTGCAATAGTGGCTTTGCTGAAAACAAGCAATCCTTAATACATTTAATTTAACTACAATAATAAAGAAATATGGATTTATATTAATAAAAGAGATTTGAGATGGGGTTCTTTGATGGTTCAGTAAATGACATATAACCAATAATTCTTTTGGGATTCTCAAAAATTATATTGATCTTTTTTTTTTGTCCTTTTAAACCCATATCAACCACTTGATAATAAAAAGATGTCTTTTAGAAGAAAGTTAGCATTAAGTATGTAAATACTTGGTATTGATGAGATGGGGGTAAATAGGAACTTTTACATAATCCAGGTGGAAGTGTAATTATAGTAGGCAAATGGTTTTGGGTGCTTGACATGACTGATGCCATCTTAAGAAACAAGTTGCTCTCAGTGACAGCTAGTTCACCCCCAGAGGGGTGTCCCATATCACCTGAAAGGAATGTTCTCACACAGATAAATACAGATAAATAGGCCCAGTAAATTGTTTATTGCTTTGGAATATACAGCTGTTAACAAGCATGTGCCACTTGGCTACAAACATCTCTGTTCCTGGAGGCTATTTATCTCAAGCTCCCATCCCCTTTCTGTCTTCCTGCCACCCAAGATTCTGCTTCTGTTGGTAAGTTCCCTTAAACTCTGTTTAATTCTGGAGTTAGAAGCTTCTTTCTTTGGTCTCATGGCCCTGTCCTCATTTGGAAGCTGGTTACAGTACATCTTGGGAAAATTTCCCAACTAATTGTTGCAGCCTTTTTGAAAAATAATTTGACAAAATGCATCAATAGCCTTAAAAATTAAATACTCTTAAATCCAGTAAGTCCTTCTAAATTCTATCCTAAAGAAAAAACAAACATGCAAAAATATTTTTTCAAAGACATTTTTGTAAGTGAAGCAATCTTAACATTCAACAATAAAGGTTTAGCTAAATTAATTATCAGGTATACATATGATAGAATCCTTTTTGTGAAATCCTTTCAAATTAGAATATGAGTCTATATTTATCAATATAGAAAATGCTCAAAGAAAAGCAGGGATAGGGGAATATGCTGAATAAAATTTCATGTTTTAAAATTTACTTGTATGTATTCACGTATATGATACACATGTCAGGAAGAACCAACAATTTAACAGTGGTTATCACCGAGTAGTGGAATTTTGAATGATTCATCCCTTCTTCCTACCTGTATATTCTAATGTTTCCATAACAGATATGAATTATGAACATTTAAAAGAAGAAAGTAATTTGAAGAGGTTTTATGTAATTTAGAAGGAAGAAATATATCAAATAGAAGAAAAAATGAGTCCACCCAACATTAAATACAGATCGGTATAAGAGAAACATATAGTTTAGTGCTAATGGTAAAAACAAAACTGGAATCTTCTTTTCAATGAATATTATTGATTATCTGTTAATTGTGTAGTTCTGTACAGCAGAGAATCCCTAAGATACCTTAGATAATGGGGTTAGGGAAAAGGAACTCCTCCTCCTCCTCCTTCTCCTCTTCTTCCTCTTCCTCCTCCTCTTCTTTTTGTAGGATAGAGTGAAGCATATATTGTGAGTGAAGAGCTTGATTAAATTTCCTAGATTCTGAATAAATGGTCTGTCCCCAATAATTCTTCTACCAATGTCAATAGATTAAAAATTTTATCTTATTACTTTTTTAAATTGAATTGGGAAAGTTGATCTTTTGTTTTTGCATGTTTCCCTCCTACAATAGAAGATACCACTGTTGTATAATTAACATGGGGCATATGGTGGTTCCATTCTATCTGAGTTCAGCTAAACTCTCCAGAATGACCGTTATATCAAACTCTTACTTCTGCAATGCAATTCGTTCTTCTGCAAGGCAAATGTTTCTAAGGAAACTGTATGAAAATGCAAAAGCTCCAAACATACCATCATATATACAATGGAGAAAATGGCACACACATTAATAATGAATATGATTGTCTTGGGACCAATGAAATAAGTGTTGGTTGTTACTGTTCCCGATGACACCAGTAATAAAAAGGGGTGCCAAATAGAGAAAAGTCCTCACATTATATCTTAGCTATATACTATGAAAGGGAGAAAGTGTTTCTGGGAATAAATGGAAAATCATTAGCAGGTCTCTTTTAAGAGGGCAAAGGAGAGAGCTAATGCATTAAGGCCAAACTGGCTTCTCAGAATTATGGTTATCAAATCTATCACCCTCTTCCCTCAACCCTCTCACCCTCTTTGTTTTTCTTTCCAGTTGATCTGAAGCCTTAGCCTGTAAGAGAGAACAGTTATTACTACCTAAATTCTGTGCATAAGATAACTGATAACCAACCCAGGATAGTCAACACAATATTGAAGGAGAAGAACAAAGTTGGCAGACTAACACTACCCAACTTCATCTTACTATAAAGCTGCAGTAATCAGGGAGAAAGGCTCTTTCCTTTCTGTCTGGCTGCAACCATTAGCAGTCTTAAAAGGTTCAGTCAAATGATTTCCAGAAAACTTATAGCAGACTCATAAAACCTCTTGAGAACTAAATTCCTTTCCACTCAAAAATTTTAAATCATTTATTTTGTATATAGAGGTTGTTCAACTAAAAGAAGAAATGTCTATTAAACTAAAGCAAAAAAACAAAACAAAAAAACCCAAAAACCAAAAAGGGTACAGTAAACAAGACAGTGGCATATTAGCAAAAGAATAGACAAATAGATCAATGGAACAAAGTAGAGAACCCAGCAATAGACCCCCATAAACATAGTCACCTAATCTTTGACAAAGGAGGAAAGGCAATATGATGCAAAGAAACTTTCTTCAACAAATGATGCTGGAACAACTGGAAATCCACATGCAAAAAAAAAAGTCTTGTTAATAATACTGTATTGCATATTTGAAAGTTGTTAGGAGAGTAGATCTTAAAAGTCCTCATCACAAAATAAATTTATAACAGAGTATGGTGATGATGTTAACTAGATTTATTGTGGTGATCATTTTGCAATACATACAAATATCAAATCATTATGTTGTACACCTGAAACTAATATGATGTTATATGTCAATTATGCCTCAATAAAAAATAAAATTACCATGTAAAAATGAATTTAGATATGGACTTCTCATTCTTTACAAAAATTAAGTGGATCATAAATCTAAATGTAAAATACAATACTATAAAACTCCTAGAAGATAACAGGAGAAAACCTAGATGACCTTGGATATGGTGATGCCTTTTTACATACAACACCAAAGATATGATCCATGAAAGAAATAATTCATAAGCTGGACTTCATTAAAATTAAAAATTTCTGTTCTGCAAAATATTATGTCAAAAGAATGAGAAGACAAACCACAGACTGGGAGAAAATATTTGCAATTGACATATCTGATAAAGGACTGTCATTCAGAACATCTGAAGAGCTCTTAAAACTCAACAATATGAAAACAACTCAATTAAAAAATGGCTCAATTAATGGCATATATATATATAAAAGAATATATAGAGATGGCAAATAAGCATATGAAATGATGCTCCATATCATATGTCATCAGAAAAATGAAAATTAAAACAAGTAGGTGAGATACAACTACCCACCTATTAAAATGGCCCCAATCTAGAACACTGACAACACTAAATGATGGCGAGGATGTGGTGCAACAAGAACTCTTTCTCACTGCTGGTGGAAATACAAAATGATACAGCCACTTTGGAAGACAGTTTGACAGTTTCTTACAAAACTAAACATACCCTTACCATATGATCCAGCAATCATGCTCGTTGATATTTACCCAAAGGGAATAAAAACTTATGTCCACACAAAAATCTGCACAAGGATGTTTATAGCAGCTTTATTCATAATTGCCCAAACTTGGAAACAACCAAAATGTTTTTCAGTAAGTGAATGGCTAAATAAACTGTGGTACATCCAAACAACGGAATATCATTTAGTGCAAAAAAGAAATGAGCTATTAAGCTATGATAAGACACAGTGGATGCTGAAGTGTGTACTACTAAGGGAAAGAAGCCAACTTGAAAAGGTTACATATGCTCTGTTTCCAACTATTTAACATCTGGAAAAGGTAAAGATATGGAGACAGTAAAAATATCAGTGATTGCCTTAGGTGGTGGTGAAAGAAGGATAAGTAGGCAGGGTATAGAGGATTTTTAGGACAGTGAAAGTATTCCATATGATAGAATGATGTATACATGTCATTATACATTTGCCTAAACCCATAGAGCATACAACACTAAGAGTGAAACTTAATGTAAACTATAGACTTTGTGTGATTATAATGTGTCAGTGTAGGTTCATCAATTGTAACCAATGTACCGTTCTGGAGTGACATTGATAATGGGGGAGGCTGTGCTTGGTGGGGCAGAAGGTGTATGGGAAATCTCTGTACTTTTCTCTCAGTTTTGTTTTAAGTTTAAAGCTTCTCTAAAAAAATACAAAGTTAAAAAATAGAAGCTGAACCATACAATCAGCTACCCACACAATTGTACTCTCAAGTGGGAAGAGACGGGAACACTCTCCTTTGAATGGGCTCCATACAAAGTAGTATATTCTGAGAGCAGACTAAAGAATGGAAAGTATGACCCCCAGTATGTGCACTATAGAAGCAAGCAGTTGAGAAGCAATTTGGACAATTTTTAAAATGCATAATATTTTGGTAAGTGACATAAAGAAAATTTAAATCAATTTAGGGATGCATCTTGCCTCAAGATGGGAAGTCACATTATCATAAAAATGTTAACCCAGATTAATTTAACCCTTGGTGTAATTCCAATGAAATTTCCCCAAAACAAAATGATTCCAGTGTTCGAACAATCTAGAACAGGGGTTTGCAAGCTGAAGCCCATGGGCCAATTTTGGCCTGATGTTGTTTTCATAAATAAAGTTTTATTGGAATATAACTACATTCATTTGTTTACATATGTTCTATAGTATCTTTTGTTCTACAGGGGCAGAGTCGAGTAGTGTGACAGAAACCATTAGGCTTGTAAAGCCTAAAATATTCACTATTTACAGAAGATGATAGGGTAGCCAGTCATTACCTGAGAAGGAAGAAGGGGCAACGACAGATAAGAATGCATTGAAATGAAAAATGAGAGGGTGCATGCCCTTCCCCATTTTAATTCACAACAAATTACTAATATCCAAATTTCCCAGTTTCCAAAAAAACACATAGTTTCTCACATTTTAAATGTCCTGAATTTGATGCAAATGCTATAATAGATTTAAAAATAAACTTTTCATCCACCAGATAGAATAAGAGTGCCACACTTGTTACTACCTATCCTTGTGTAAATTTAACTTTCTGTAGAAAAATCTCTCTCATCTTCACCACGTGATTGCAATTATGTGTATGGTTAACACTACACACTGTCCAGTTGTAATCAATGTAAGAGTTCACTTTTTTTACATAAAAACATAAACAGTCTATAAACATACCCTAAGGAAAAAACTGGACACACACATAAAGATGGATTTGTAAGGATAGTAATGCAAATATTGCAGGCTACGAAACAGCAAATGTGATCCAATTTTTATAAAATGATGTGTGTGGTTATTTCTATACACATTTCTATCTAGTCATCTACGCATATCTATCTATTTATCCATCAAGGATGGAAAGACATACATCAAAATCTTGTTGTTGTCTCTAAGTCGAGTAATAACTAGAGATGTCCCACTTTTTTCGTATATATGTGTATTTTCTGCACACTCTGGTGCAGTGTATCACGGTAAGATTCTGGATGGATGAGAAGAATACACTTTATTTTTTTGGAAATAAGAGAAAGATACTTTGAAAAGGGAAATGAGAAATAAGAAGCTGTATGATGCTGGGAAAGGGTACACATAGAAGTAGAGGATCTGGAAATGGATTCCTCTGCAACTATCAATAACCGTATACAATTTGGAGTGTTCATGTACTCTCAGAGAGATACACATCCCAGTTTGAAGACCAATCTAGGAGAATTGATGGCTTTGACCAAGGTTAAATCTCATGTGGAGGAGCAACAGGAAGGAAGTAGGTTAGTATTTTATATATGATATAAAGGATAATTATTTGATAATTATATGATATATCTGATAATTATTCATTCATATAATAATTAGAACAACTAACGTTTGGTTAAGTTTACAATGTATATTATTTTAAACAATCTCATTGGGCCCTTATAACAACATTATGAGAAAGTATAGATATTATTTTTATTTTTTTAAATAGGAGAGATTAAGATTCAGAGTTTTTAAGTGGCTGGTCTAAGGTCACACAAAATGCAGTGGCAGAAAAGGACATGAACTCAGTCTTCTGGTTCTAAAGATAACTAGGTAACAGTTATTACCTGTGCTGTATTAAGTGAGAGACCATTTTAAATGATTACATTCTTTTTCAAAATTGATTTTGTTAAAAAAACATTCCTAAAAATAGTAGTCTCAAGTATTTCAGCAAAGGAGTATGTGGAATATATAGATTTATTTTCTTACTGTCCATGTTTCTTTTTGAATCATTAAGCTAAAAATTCTATTGTTATTCAGTTTTTAAATCAAGTTTATGGAGCATGGCAGAGTACACATAATGGCTTGCAATCAATAATGACACAGTAACAATTTCAACGGCCATGATTTTTTCTTTTCATATAAAATATGCAGTGTTTTAGTTTAAGATTTGAAGCATTAATAAAGTAATATGAAAATTATAATACTGAACTGTGTACAGGTACTTTCAATTAATTAGGAATTAAAGCTGACATACTATTTTCCAAAATATTCTTTCTTAAGATACTCTGATTTTATGGATTTTCTTTTATTAAAAATAATGAGACTATTTGTTTATCGCTAATTACAATTTAAGTTACTGTTTTTGGATAATCTCAGAAAATTTTAAGACTAAAATGCTTAAAGACATGTTTTCTGATATTTAATGACTTATAGGTTGTGTCTGCTACCCAAGAGAGTCTCCAAGGTACATCCCACATTCCATGGGTAGCCCCTTTTGCAGGCATAGATAACTGATTGCATCCCATCACAGCTAACTGACAAAAAAGCTTGTTTCCAATCCATGAAAGCCAGTGGTAGGGTGATTGAAGGCTAAGTAGGGGATGTTTTTCACACTACAGCATATAGATTTGTGATGGTTAATTTTATGTGTCAATTTGACTGGGTCATGGGGTACCTGCATATTATTTCTGGGTGTATCTGTGAGGTGGTCTCTGGAAGAAATTAGCATTTGAATTGATGGACTGAATAAAGCAGATGGCCCTCTGTAATGTGGGACATTATCATCCAATCCACTGAGGGCCTGAATAGAAGAAAAAACCAGAGAAAGGTCAAATCCTCTCTGCCTGACTGATTGATCTGGGACACCCATTCTTTTCCTGCTTTCCATGCTCCTGAGTCAGGCCTTCCGACTCAGACCCTACTCCACTGGCTGTCTGGCTCTCAGGCCTTCAAACTACACCACTGGTGGGTTTTCCTTGGTCTCAAGCTTGCAGACAGCAGATCATGGAACCTCTCAGTCTCCATAATCATACGAACACTTTATAACAAATCCCAATATCTTTTTAATTTTGTTTCTTGGGAGAATCCTGACTAATACAACATTATAAATAGTTCTATAAAAAAATCACAGTCCTTTCTCAAACACGTGGTTGTCCAAATTAGGAATGTTCATATGAAAATCTGGAAGTATGGAGTTGCTTCACTTCAAAAATCATTTTCTTAAGCCCAGAGCTTAAGTAAAAGACTATCCCTGTATGAGTACATTGAAAGAATGGATTTAAAAGAAAATATGAAGGTGTTTCGGAGTTTAAAATGGAAAACAATTATAGGAAAAGACAAAATAGACAAATATAAAGGAAGTATTTCAAAAACTCTAGCCTGAGGACACTTGTCATTTACTGGTCTAAGGTGAAATAACGAAGGAAAAGGACAATGCAGTGAATTTTTTGTAACACTAATTTAAAAAAAATGATAAAAACTCTGAGATGATGCTTTTGTTAACTTTTTGCTTTGTTGGTATTAGTGAAAATGATCTTTTTAAAAAAATGCGATGATAGTACATTGTGTTACTTCCTTTTTTTTAATGCTCTGATTGGACATGGAAAGTTGGCATTCTTACACGGGCCATATTCTGTCACACTCTGACATACATACTTAATACCATGGCATCCCAAAGTCTGAGAACCATAAGGGATGTGCAGATGGAAAACAAGCATATGAGAACAAGGTCCTTTTGATGTCTTTCAACACATTTATAATAAAGCCCAAATTCCTTTCTTTGCCCTAAGACTCTCCACATGGCCATCCCCTTGCCCACCCTGTAATTTCATCTCTTCCGCTCTCCCATTTGCTCACTGAGCTCTAACCACACTCATCTCCTTTCTCTTTCTTCAAGACCCAAATGTTTCTGCCTTGTGATCTTTGAACTTGCTAATCTTTGCTTGTAATGCCTTCTTCATTGCTCTTCAAATGGCTGACTCCTTCTTATCCTTCAATTCTCAGCTCCCTTGACCATCCTATCAAAAGTAATTCCCTCCTATCCATCAGTTACTCTTTAAAAAAATCATCAAATTTATTTCTTTCCTTGCAGTATGTGCTAATTTTATTATTTGTTTATTTTAAACTATTTATTATCCATCTTCTCTGGCTAGAATACAAGCTCCGAAACACAGATGCTTGTATTTTTTTGTCTTCTGCTATATCTCTATTTATGAGAATGGTGTCTGGCAATAGGTAATTATTGGGTACCATTAACTGATGGAAAGAAGGGAGGAAGGAAGGAAAGGAGGGAGGAATGAATAAAGGAAGGAAGAAAGGAAGGAAGGAAGGAATAAAGGAAGGAAGAAAGGAAGAAAGGAAGGAAGGAAGAAGATTGTAGCTAGATTAAAAAGAAGAGAGAAAGACAGAAAAGTTAGTCTTGGCCATAGCATGAGCTTAGGAATATTTTATGCCTTTATTCGTTAACTGTCTGTAACCTCCTCCAGAATGAAAACTTTGTAAGTGCAAGGACCTCATTGCTTTTTCAACTGTATTTCCAATGTGTAAAACAGGGCCCAATTCAAAGCACTCAATAAATATTTGTTGAATTAATGGATAAATGGTGAGCTCCATTTAGGAAAGCTTGCAAAATATGTTTAAGAGGTAGAATACTTGGAAGTGATGTTTTTCTAGCACTTGAGTGTAAAAATACATGAAAAAGAAAACTATATATAATGTTAAATTAGGCCCCGTAGATGCTCTCTGGAAAATATAAAATAATCACAAATCATTTTATAAGAATTGCTCTGATTACCTACCCCAAACTGAGCTAGTAAGACAAAGAAACTGTTTATTAGCACTTAGTGTGATACAGGTACAGTGCTCAGAATTTTCACCTGTGTCATCTTACTGGGTCCTCATAACGAAAGCATGTCTGTTTCATAGATATAACAGGGTGTCTTAGCTGGACAGGTACTCCTAGGAATTAAAATTATAAGCAGTCCGATACGTCTAGGTGGGATCTAGAGCACCGAGGCTCTTGGCAAGTGGAATTAGCTGATGGACACACTCTATTGTGCCGATTTATACCCACAGATCCACAGAGATTCTGTCTCTGGGCAAAGGGCTCAAACTTGTCAGGTATTAGATTTCAAGTGTAAATGCGTATGTTTGACAGATTCATGTAATCCTGACAGATGCCAGCTTTCAAGAACAAAATGGAGCCTCTGTGAGTGAAATTGCTATAAGGAAGGGAGAAGTCTGGCATTATAAGCTAAACATAGCAATATGGCCTGTTCTTCAAAGGGGCGTGCTGGGGTTTTCAGGTATCAGTATAGTATTGGGAATGGAATTTGTTCTCAGTCCGCTACTCTGTTGGTTTGTTTGCATACTGGTGAGTAATGGGCTATACATATCAATCAGAGTTTCCGTTCCAGATCATAGAAATGAAGCAGAAAATGATTTGACATAGATGCTTACAAAAATGGTGGAAGGACCAGAGGACCCAGAATTTGGCTGAGTTTCTAAGGATGACACCCTGAACAATACTGTGGAACTGGCCAGTCAAGGCTATCGTCACATCACCATCAGGAACGGAGAAATCAGTAAGCTGCTGGAAGCGGAACAGCACACCTCATCCACCAGCGGAGGAACCAGAAGATGCCAGCACCACTGTAGGCTCTAGATCTGTTCACCTCAGCCATGATCCATGCCCGCAAAATGAATACCCCGTGCCCTGACTCCCGATGCCACTAAGCTAGGGAGCCCTGGTATCACTGCTGCAGAAAATCCTAATGCATCCATGCCAGGAAAAGAAAAACAAGGCAAAAGCAACAAAAGTGTAGACTTCACATCATTCTTGTCTTCTAAATCTCACTTAGATGTATCTGCTTAGAGAAGCTGGGTTCCTATATACAGAACCTGAGCTGAAGAAAGGGTCTGAGAAATGTTTATAATGTTCTAGCTTCTAGAGTGCAAAATAAAACAAGACAAAAAAAAAAAAAACACCAAAAACAGTCTGCAATATTTGCTACAGACACCATATGTAAATTGAAAGTTACATCTCTGGATGCTGAGACTCCTCAGAGCACAAGATGTCTACTGCTGTGGGATGACTACAATGAATAGTTATTTAGGACTCAAATAATCATGTGGGAACCTCCTTAACTAAACACTCAAGGGGCATTCTCTTCCTTATTTTGCAAGAATGATGATAGAGATCCCTGGCATAGAGGGGCTGGGGTGGAATTTCAGATCCACTGCTCTCCAGGCACATAGGTCTCTAGGTCTCTAGCTCCACTAACATCTACACAGCAGAAAGAGAATGAGCATGACGGCCCCACTTGAAACAGCAGCTACGTGGAGCTGTAAGGCCTGGCTGATTCATGAATCCATGTAAGCTCCCTTAGGGTCACGTAGACAAGTGGGGATCAGGACTTGTCATCTTGATATCAAGAGGGAAGGGCTAAGAATCTCAGGACTCACATTTTAATATGCTCTCATGTGTATTCACATGGATCTTTTGGTTATATCAATTAAGATAACGAATGGAGCTTAGAGCAAGTAATCAATTTGCTTAAGTCATCTTAGGGTGGAGCTACAGTTTGGCTCTCTCCAAGGTAGGTGGTATTTGTATTAATTAGGATATTTTTGATTGAAAACAACAGACAACTTTGATTCAAATTCTCTGAAACAGCAAGGACATTTATTATCCCACATACCGGGATGCATGGAGGTCCCATGGCACGATGGTAGTAACCCAGTGCTGCTTCTCTGATGGCTTCTGCTCTTCCTTGCTCCCGTGCTGGCTCTAACTTCAGATTGGAGACGAGCAAGTGCCACAGCTCCAGGCCTCATATCCACGCATGATGATGGCATTTAGAAGAAAGAGGAGGCTTTTATCTGGGGTCTTCTTATGACCATGGAAGTTCTTTTCCCATACGTCCCCAGCAGACTTCCTCTTATGTCTCAATTCCTTCTTCTAAGACTATACTTGGAAAAAAGAATGAGATGATGGCAGTTAGCTTATACTAATTAGGAATCACTTCTGGAGTTGACTCCCGAGCAGAGTTAACTTTTTCAGGACCACCTTGCTGTGTGGGATAGTTGTGGTTACTTGAATAAAATCAGAGTTGTGCTAAAAAGGAAAGTGAGAGTAATGGAGGAAAGGTGAGCATGGAAGAATGTCTACTGAAACTTATGTAGCACTAAATACTTAGCTGCGTTCCTGGAGGGTAAACTATCAGAAAAATTACTCTTTTTTTTTTTTAAGATTTTATTGGGGAAGGGAAACAGGACTTTATTGGGGAACAGTATGTACTTCCAGGACTTTTTTCCAAGTCAAGTTGTTGTCCTTTCAATCTTAGTTGTGGAGGGTGCCGTTCAGCTTCAAGTTGTTGTCCTTTCTGTCTTAGTTGTGGAGGGTGCAGCTCAGCTCCAGGTCCAGTTGCCGTTGCTAGTTGCAGGGGGCGCTGCCCACCATCCCTTGCGGGACTTGAGTAATTGAACTGGCAACTTTGTGGTTGAGAGCCCACTGGCCCATGTGGGAATTGAACTGCTTAGCAGCCTTCAGAGTTAGGAGCATGGAGCTCTAACCGCCTGAGCCACCGGGCTGGCCCCAGAAAAATTACTCTTTTTAAGATTAGGAAATATGCTGAGGAATGAAGAAACTCCCAATGCTAGGGGAAAAGTGGAGAAATTAGAAAAGAATGAGAAAAAAGGGAACTCATTGTACAACAATATGCAAAACAAAGAAAACAAAGTGCTTACAAAGAAGGCATGAACCCTGATAAAACTGGCTATGAGAAAGCTCTCTGAAGAGGAAGTAGGACACAGAGAATTTAAGATTTAGAGACATCGGGACTGAGCTGGAGGAATGTCTAAAGAGAGAAGGAGTAAAGTGACAAAGGAGAACAAGAAAGAAAAGATAGGGATGAGAAGCCCTGCTGTCCTGTAATTAGTCAGGGGAAGGTGTGTTGCTGGGAGACCTGTTCAAGTACTGGCAGAAATTAGTCTCCGGCAGCTGGGTTCTGCAGAGCAGGAGTGATTCTTAAGTCGCTGACATCCTTTGTGCCTCTGGTCATTAAAAATACAATTTAATGATGAAGGAATTCAGCAGAGCAGCGATTCTGAGGCTGTTGTTTCTGCTTACTGTCTAGTAAGAGAAGTTTCCCATTCTTCTGTTTTGTTCCTGGCTGAATATGAAGCTGTAGTATTTGAGTGTGGTCTGCAGGAGTGGCAGGGGTATGACAGTACGATTAACAGCATTTCAGTTCCTCCCAAACTTTTCCCAGAATGTCTACGTTACTAAACCATAATCCCCCACTGTGTTCCTCTGGAGACCTTTCTGGGAATATCACTGTACACATGTTTTCCAGGAACCCTCCTGTCCTCAGTCCTTTATCTCCTGTGATTCCTGTTAGGCTGTATACAAAGCTTATGTTTAAACTTAATGACAGCATTATGCTCAGATCCACAATAATCTAGCTCTACAGATATTTTATGATCTACATATCGTTGTATAACAAGTCAATACCTGGTGGTTACCTTTAAGTGGATCTGATTTATCTAAGCATAACGCTGCAAGAAATGGTAAAAACTACTCTTGGACAACAGCCCTCTATCAGATATCTGCTTAAGCTACCATTTATTAGCTTTTTGGTTCATATATATATAATGTTCCAATTGCTGTTGCATGATTAAGGCTCCACGTTTTGGAACTATTTTAGATTCTACACATTGGCTTAATATTATATCTTGGTCTCATTCTCAACTTTCCATTCAACTTTTTAAAAATAATTTTTATTTTTTTCAATTAGAGTTAACATACAATGTTATATTAGTTTCAGGTATACAACATAGTAATTAGACATTTATATAATTTATGAATTGACCACCTGGATAAATCTACCCGTCTGACACCATACATACTTATTACAGTATTTTTGGCTATATTCCCTATGCTGTACTTTATATCCCCATGACTATTTTGTAACTATGTCTGTATTTCTTAATCCCTTTTCTTTTATCATCTGTCCAATTAATGCCCCTCCCATCTGGCAAAGGTCAAAGTGTTCTCTGTATCTATGCATCTATGAGTTTGTCTTTGTTTTGTTTGTTTGTTTATTTTGGTTTTTAGATTCCACATGTAAGTAAAATCATAAGGTATTTTTCTTTCTCTGTCTGACTTATTTTATTTAGTATACTACCTTCTAGGTCCATCCATGTTGTTGCAAGTGGCAAGATTTCATTTTTTTTATGGCTGAGTAGTATTCCATTGTGTATATCTTTTTTTATCCATTCATCTATTGATAGACACTTAGGTTGCTTCCATATCTTGGCTATTGTAAATAATGCTGCTATGAAAATATGAATGCATATGTCAAGTTAGTGTTTTGGGTTTCTTCAGATAAATACTCAGGAGAGGAATTGCTGGCTCCTTCTTTGTCTCTTGTTATATAGCCTTTGTTTTAAAGTTTACTTTGTCTAACATAAATATTACTAACACAGCTTTGTTTGTTTGTTTCTAAGTAGACGGACAATTAAGTTTGTGAACTTTTCACCATGCCTTTACACATATTTTCACGAACTATCTTTTTCCATCTCTTTATTTCAGTCTGTATGTGTCTTTTGGTATGAAGTGAATCTCTTGTCAGCAGCATATTTAAGGATCTTGTTTTCTTATCCATTCAGTCACCCTATCTTTTGATTGGAGCATTTAATCCATTTACATTTACAGTAATTGTTGACAGATATGTAGTTATTGCCATTTTATTTTTGATCTTTTTATTTCTTCTTCTTCGTAAAGAAGTCCCCTGAACATTTCTTGTAATACTGGTTTGATGTTGATAAACTTCTTTAGCTTTTTCCTGTCTGGGAACCTATTTATCCTTCCATTCTAAATGAGAGCTTTGCTGGGAAGAGTAATCTTTGTTGTAGGTCCAGTCCTCGCTTTTCATCACTTTGAATATTTACTGCCAATCCCTTCTGGCCTACAAAGTTTCTGTTGAGAAATCAGCTGATAGACTTATGGGAGATCCATTGTAGGTAACTGCTTTTCTCTTGTTGCTTTTCAGATTCTTTCTTTGTCCTTAACCTTTGGCATTTTAATTATGATGTGTCTTGGTGTGGGCCTCTTTGGGTTCATTTTGTTTGGGACTCTCTGTGCTCCCTAGGCTTGTATGACTATTTCATTCATCAGGTTAGAAAAGTTTCCAGTCATTATTTCCTCAAATATGTTTCCTTACTCTCTTTCTTCTTCTGATACCCGTATGATGCAAATGTTTGTACACTTGATGTTTTCCAAGAGACTCCTTAAACTGTCCTCATTTTTTTGGATTTTCTTTTCTTTTTGCGGTTATGATTGTGTGTTTTCTGCTACCTTATCTTCCAAATAGTTGATTCTGTCCTCTGCTTCATCTAATCTACTGTTGATTTCCTCTAATGTATTCTTCATTTCAATTATTGTATACTTCATTTCTGATTGGTTCTTTTTTTATGTTTCCTGACTCCATTTTTAAGCTTCCAATTTCTTTGTTGAAGTTCTCCCTGAAATCTTTGAGCACCCTTATAACAAGTCTTTGGAACTCTGAACTTGATAGATTGCTTGTCTCCATTTTGTTTAGTTCTTTTTCTGGAGCTTTGTTCTCTTCTTTCATTTGGGTCATGTTTCTTTGTCTCCCAAGTTTAGCTGCTTCCTTATTTTTGTTTCTACGTATTATGTAGAGCTGCTATATCTCCCAGTCTTAGTAGAATGGCCTTATGTAGCAGGTATCTTGTGGGGCCCAGTGGTGCAGTCTCTCTGGTCACCTGAGTGGGGTGCTCCAGTTGTGTCCCTTATGTAGGTTATATGTGTCCTCCTCTTGTAGTTGAGACTTGATTGCTATTGGCATGTCAATAGAAGGGATTGCCCCTTAGACTGATTGGTTGTGAGGACTGGCTGTGATTACACTGGAGGAGCTATTGTGTAGAGACTGATCCTATGGAACAGAACTTGCTTTAGTGGGGCTCTGGTGCCTGCTGAGTCTGCCCTTTGGGTGTGTCATTTGTGGAGGTTATTGATGGTTCTCTGGTGTGGTCTGAAGCTGGCCATCAGGTGTGTTGGTTCTGGGGCCTCTTGGAAGGGGCTCTGTTGCAGGCCAAAGTCAGCTGCTGCCTGTGGGACACTTGGTATTAGCTTCAAAGAGATTTCAGATAGTTGCCCCTTGTTCTGGGCTTTGTGGTGCCTGGGAGAGGCTAAGGTGGAAACTGAGGCTGTCTGCTGCTAGTGCCGGGCTTGGGTTGCCCACCAAGAGATACAGGGCATGCTGAGGCCAGACTCTGCTTCTTTGGGGTTTGTGAATCTTTGAGAGATTTCAGGAAAGTCTTAGCATGAGCCAAGGCAGGCTGTTTGTATGGAAAAGCCACAGGAAGTGGCTAGGTTGGACCAGCACGTTGAGTGGGGTGGGGTCTCAGGGAATCAACAGCATGGGGAAAATGGTGTTAGCTAGGTTGATGGAGACTCAGATATGGTGCCAACCTGCTTGTGGGGAATGGTTCAACAAAGAAAGAATGCCTTTTGTCAGTACTTCTGTCTGGGAGAAAGCTGCCCCTCCAGCCCTCACCCTGCAGCCAGAAAATTCAGTTCCTCCCTGCATGTCCCCTGTGCCTTTTGAGCTGCTGCTCCAGTGCTGGAGCTCAGAGTGAATGAGTCCATCACTGAGTAAGCCTGTGCCTGGGCCCTTTAAGAGAAACACCTGAGACTCTAGCAGCCTGTCTCAGTTAGCCAAAACTCCTCTGTTTTTCATAGCCAGAAGTTGTGGGGACCTCTCTCCCAGGCTGGGACCCTGAGCTGGGCAGCCCAGTGTGGGGCTGGGACTCCTTGATCCTCAGGAAGGAATTCTGCAGCTGAGGTATCCCTCCTGATTTTGAACCACTACATGTGAGTGTGGGACCAGCCTGTTCTGTCTTCATCCCTCTTACTAGTCTTGATGTAGCTTCTTTTGCATATCATTAGTTATAGAACTTACGTTCAGCTAGACTTTAGGCAGTTCTCAATGATGGTTCTTCTGCAGTTTAATTGTAACTTTGATGTGGTCTGGAAGGAAGCAAGCACAGTGTTCACTTATTCTACCATCTTGACAGGAAGCCCTCAAAATTTCCTCTATTTCAAGCTCTTATGGATTTATATCGAAGACATTTCCTGTAACAGCTCTGACTGTTCTGGCCTTTGCTCCAGACCTTGTAGAAGAAGAATCGGATAGCTGGTATGAATGTTCCAGTTGGGAACATATCTTTGCCCTTCAAGAGTCAAGCACTGAATGTGTCCAGATGCTGTGTTATACTGATTGTATTTAAATTAGGATTGAACCACATGTTCTACTCATGAGCTTGGCAGAAAGCAGGGGAGATAATAATTTTTCTTTGGAAAATCATGATTTGTTATCAAGAGAAGAAAGTATAGGTGCTGGGTTAAGAATAATAGCTAACTAAACTACCATAATCATCTACATAAAAGTTTCAGGAATTTAATGGGCTATCAGTCCCAAATATTTCAAGCCTGTAATAAGATTTTTGAATCTTGAAATAAAATTTTAAGTGATGGAGTCTGAGAAAAGTAGATCCTTAATACATTTTGAAAATCTCACCTTTTGTCAAGGTTATTTTAATTACATATTTAAGAAAGGCATTATATTTGACTGACTTACATTAAAAATTAAAAAATCATATCACATTCTTTGACCAATATTAACTTATTCCCAGATTATAGCATCTAAGAGAGTCTCTGCTTTAGATCACTGCAAGATATACAAATACTCCAATTTCCACATTTGCTTAGTTGGAATAATTTCATAAAATGTGAGATACCATCAAAAGTGCTGAAGCAAGATGTTTACCATACATTTAAACTTTAACATGCACATATAAAGCAGTCTTACAAGGAGGGATGTGGTGCTCATCACAACATGTGGTTAGGCATGGCTATATAACAGAATATAACAGTCTATACTTACTGCAAAGAAATACTTTACACATAATGGGGTATTATTGTGCAGAAATTTGTATTTCAGGTTACAAATTCAGGAACAAATACTATGTGTTCACATGCTCCACTAAGACAGTCTAGTTTTGCACACCAGGCACATACACTGCTACATGCATGACAGCATTCAATCTGGAAAGTGCTACGCTGCTTGATAACATCCCTAGATCTGCTCAATAAAAATTGAAGAGATTGCCAATCACACTCAGTCTTGACAATCCTCTTTGCACAGCAGTAAATAAAACTAATGGTCATATTATCATTTCCCCACTAAATCAGGGCCAACTGATCCTTAGGAGAAAAGTAGGTCCATGGTCACAGTCACTCTGAGTTCTTATTCGTGTATGTGTGCAGAGGCTGAAGGGACTTCTTTGAAAGCTGAAGATCCTGGGAATAAAAACAATTTACAGGAACTTACTTAGTTAATAGATTTGTTTGTGTGTTTGTTTCTCTCATTTTTGTAGTATCCACATGTAAATATCAACCTGTATTCCCAAGGTCTATACCAATTACTTTTATTGTTATTTATGGTTTCAGTTCTATAGTTATTTGAAAACGAACAGCCTTCTTTTGTGGCACAGAGTTCTTTCTGCTTCTGTCAAAGCTTTTTAGAGAAGATAAGAGAGAGAGAGAGTAGCAGCCATGCAGGTGATGTAGACAAGATTGTGTATAATTAACTAGGGAGCTTGAAAAGTCTATGAGTTGCCAAAGTGATCTAATCAAAAGTACTGGCTGACAATGTTTGGAGATGTTGGAGAAAGAGATCATGCAGATTTTGCATCATGGCAATCCTTTTCTCTTCTGACCTGTGGAAGTATAGCTTCAGTGCTCAGCACAAAGTAGGTATTTCATAAATATTTCATATTGAATGAATAAAAGATAAAAACATGATGAGTGTAGGATAATTTTATTTTCCATTAATAATGCCTAGGTAAAAAGGATGGAGGGAGGACGAATCACATAATCTCCCTCTCTAGTATTTAATTGAATGAAAACAAACAAAAGTAGCAAAAAATATAATCAAACAGGGAAATAAAAAAAAGAAATCTAACAGGGAAAAGGGGGAAATGTTTTATGACATAAAAATATATATATATATATGTAGTCATAGAAAGAAAAAAGAACTAAGCCTTGCTGTTTTTGGCCCCAACTCCACAAAATCATTTCTAGAGAGATAAAATGAGTCAATCAAATTCTGGACTTTTTTCTCTTCCCTTTGTGTTAGATGGACTAGATGTAGCTTTGAGGAGAGGGACAATATGAGCACAGTTAATAATCAGTATAGACTGAGTCAGATGAAGTATAGGTGCTCCATTTTAAATGAAAGTAACAATAAAAGGCCTGAAGATACCCTCACTGAATAGACTATATCCCCTTTCAGATCAAGTAAACAATGATAAGACATAGTTAAGAAAATGTCAAAAAGGAGGATATTACTAAGGCCCTCTTACAATTGCACTAAGCCTAAGTTGATATGTCACAAAACCTATCCTTTATTTTCAAACTGCAGCCCAGATAAGGTGGGAAGAAAATTTTGGAGAATTCATCAACAGAATAGCAGAAGAAATAAAGTACATATTTAGAGTAGCCAATATTAACATTGAACATTCATGAAAAAATTGTACGTCAACTATGAAAACAATTTATAATTAAAAAGTTTGAAAGAAGGAAACATGAGAAAGAAAAATGGACAACTGAGACTGGAAAAAATATAACTCAAGACTCAGAAAGCAAGTGCTTGTGATCATTTCTTGCTGTAAAAGAATCAACACAAGCACAAATTTGGTAAAATGGCAGTTCTGATAAATCAACAGAAGAAGATGATTCAAGAAATTGCGGAGATGAGAAGAAAATGTGCTACCAAAGCAGCACCATTATGTAATGAATAAATAAGTAAATAGAAAATGCCAAGAACAGAATATACATAACTAATATTCAAATTATTGACCTTGAGGAAAGGATTTGAAATGATTGCATTGAATGAAAAAAAAATCTAAAGAAATTTTAGACGTAATTATAGGTAAAGAAAACAGAATATAAAGCATAACTATACTTGATGTTTTTGAAGTAGATTCTAACAAAGAAGCAGAAAAGATCTTGAAGAGTTAATACAAAAATAAATCTGAAGTGAAAGAATTAAATCTGAAGATTGCTAAATGAAAACAATTAATTGAGAATAAATGACACTGACTGTTTTCTAAAAGATCCCTCAAAAATTAAGGAAAAAAAATGAAAGCAAGAGATTGAAGTTAGAAACCCTTAGTATCTGGCAGCTTTTCCATGTTTCTGTAAGGTATCAGAGTACTTCCCATCCATGGTTTGCAGCTTTGGGCCTTTGCTGACAGACAAAAGCAAAAATTCTGCTCTTTAATCTGTTCCTATACACATATATGCATGAGAGACGTTGGCTGTTCCATTCATCTCAATGGGTAGAAGAATGTGGCTTGGATATTTTATTGCACACTTAAAAAACTGTCTATTATTTATAATGAGCGTATATGAAATTAATTCATTACTTAAAAGACCTTGTACAAAATATATAATTTTATATATTCATATATAAAACAGTAGAAATTATTTATAATAACTTTTAAGGAATCCTAAAAACGGCAAAAGATCCGAGTTCCAGTTTCTGCCTCTGACAGCCATGTGATATTACCATGGGCAAGTCACTTAATCTGGCTGTCAAGTGGGTAGGTACTACTATTCTCATTTTATAGAAGAAGAAACATGCTTGGAGAGGTTAAGTGGCTTGTCCAAATATAAGCAAACTTTCTGATTCAAGGCATGAGGCCAAGTGCATCAAGGCTATATACTTTAATTTGATTTTCAGAGATGAGATATGTTTAACACTACATGTTAAGATAAAATAAGTTAATGAGTAGGAAAGCGCGTCTCAAAGGAAAACTGCCAATGCAAACTTTCCAGTATCAGTTTTGAGGTGGCATTACAGACAACAGGACTTAGAAGTAACTTCATGGCTTTTCCCATTGGTTTATTTTATTATTTTGTGTAAGATTAAAGTAAAACCAAGTGCAAGTTTTTAGTGCAATGAAAAAGGGTATATTTTCCTATCTATATTATTGTGCTTTATATTCTAACAGAATTTTGGGGGCTAAACATTAGTAAGAAATATAGGTGAAATATGACTCCTTCCTTATTTTAAAGTGGAAAATAAAGAAGACTTTTACTCTGTCAAGCTCATTTCTATTAGCACCACTTCACTCCTTATGTCCCTGTTTTTAACCATGTTACAGAGGACACTGTTCTTTGTGTTTCTTCTCTTTTATGTTTGTACGGAATGGGCTTCATTTATAATGATACCTGATCACAGAGAGCTGCAAAAATAGACTCGTATGCATGGAAGAAATGATGGCCCCTCCTGTTCCTTCTTTCCACTCCCAAATAGTGCCCCTTAGTAGCTGGTTCACCCAACAGGAAGAAAGGCAAATAGTGTTTACTAACATATCAGTACATGGAATGGAAAAAAGAAAGAAGCCACCAGGAAGCAGCCTTCCAGAAGACACATTATGATAGGACACTTATTAAATAAATGTAAGTTCAAACATATCTCATCTCTGAAAATCAAATTAGAGCATACAGCCTTGATGTACTTGGCTTTTTCCGAATCAGTTCTTGTCTAGCTTTCCTGAAGTGATCCAGACAGCACCAATTTAGGACCTTTCCAGTGTTGCAAAGAACAGGACAAAATAAAACCCTGTCAACAACAATCCTTGTGTTTTCTGTATACTATTTTAACAATTTTGTTTCTTGAATCATTCATTCAATAAATATTTATTAAGTTCCTACTATGTGACGCGTACGAGATGAAGTAATAAAATGTTATTAATATATTCAACAAGGCAGTCTGTTGGTTGCTAATGGGTTTTCACAGAATCCTAACACTGATTAATCAGGACTCTCTCGGCTCGCCTAAACAACAGTAGGGCCAGGCTGGCTAGACCTCTGGCCTGGCCTCAGGTCTGGCCTCAGGTGTGGCCTGGCATCATGCGAGATGTGTGCAAGAACTTGACTATTGTATTGTCTGCTTGTTCTCTCTCTTCCTCTTATACCTCCCTTCTCCATTTCTATCTTAATATCTCCTTTCTCTTTCTCTCCACATATTAAACTTATTCAAAGTACCTATTCCCATAACCATACAACTACAGTCACAGGGAACTCTGGACTTACATCCTTATAGATTTGGTCCCAGAAAAGAAAGCAAACTTTTCCCGACCAGCTTCAGTTAATTGGAAGGGACGTACTTGGCCCGAGGATGTGCCCAACTTTGGACCAGATGGCTGGATACATTATTAGCCCACCCATGTTCATATGCTCACTCCTGCGGCCTGTAAGATAGGATCTGTTACCAGAACATGAGGTGGGGAGAGGAGAAAAGGCGCACAATGCTATGCAAAGAATAGCCATTGCAGACATGCCATGAGAAAAACCATGTACAATTATATATTATCTGTTTAAAAGCAGATGTAATTTCCGTTAAAATTATGCAAAGTACATGATCAGAAAAGCTAAACATGAAGAAATAAAATTGCCCCAAACAATTCAAAAGATCTCTAACCAACTTTCAACTAATCATCAAGATTCAATATTTTGCTAAATATTTACTTGACTCCTAAGACTGGCTGTGTCCTTCCCGTTATACATCCTTGCAGTACCAGTACGTCTCTTCTCTCACAGTTGACACAGTGGCAGTTAATTATTCATTTAAAGTCTTTTCCTTTAGCGAGATTGTAACTTCCATGAGACCTCCGACAAATCCAGAGTCTAACGTAATGCCTGACACATGGTAAACACTCCATAGATGCTGATTTAATGAATAAAATGAGATGAAAACAATTCAACACAACTTTTGCATCAAAATTTGCAAGAATTTTTAAACTGATAATTTTCAGTGTTAACTGGGATCATTACAAAGGACATTCTTATATATTCCTGGTTGAAAATAAATTGATGCCATACTTCTAGAGGATTATTTGGCAATTGGTTCTAGAGCTCAAAATGTTCAGAGCTTTTAGATTTTATTCAGAAATGCATCTGTGGGGACAGAGCTAGGAGTGCAGTTTCCAGGCTTTCGGCCTCACGTGGAAATGTGCTGGCTCAGGTAGTAAATCAACTTTGATTGGATGGCCATCGGCTGTGGCTAGTTGGCCGCCAGCTGTAACCAGGGAGCCACTGGCCACTAATATAACTGCCGTGGCTACACTAGCAGAAAATGGGGGCTGGCAAGAAGATGGTGGCTGAGCTAGCAAGAGCGGATTGCAGTTAGCACGGCAGATTGCAGCTAGCAAGTGAGGTTGGTTGGCAGAGAGAAGTGGACGGCAGGTTGTGGATGGTGTGGCTCCTGCTTCCTGTGTCTCCAGTCCAGCCGCCAGCGAGAATATAGTGGTATGACTCCCTTACCTATGGCTCCGTGGGTGTTCCCTTTTGGGCTCACCATATCCTGCGTTCTTATGTGGGGAGCGGGACCAGAGACCCCGCACGGCACCCTGCATGACAGCATCTTCAGGAAATAATCAGAGTTACACACAGGGCTGTTGAAACAAATAACTCTTCTACTATGTTCTCCCTCATTTCTTCTTAGCCACTCCCATCCCCAGATTTAAACTTCTTGCCAGTAGAATATACCACCTGCTACCCCTTCTTGTGCAGTTATTTAAAGATTGTGGATCCCTCCCTCTTACATCTAAAGATTTGATCTCCTGGCTCATTACCAATACCTCCAGCTCTGCTCTTGTATTGATTCTTAATGACTTCAATATCTGTATAGATAATCCTTCCCAAACCCTGGCCTTTCAGTTATTAAACCTCTTCTCTTCCAGTGGTTTTCATCTCCATCCCACCTGAGATATTCACTTCCATGGTTACCCCCTAGACTTTGTCATGCCGCCCAACACCATAATCTCATTTCTGAGCATTCCAACTCTCTGAACATTACTTCCTGTCATTTCCTCTAAGATATCCTTAGACTGTTAGAGTTAAGGCACCCCAGTTCTAACAATCCACCTGTCCTCTTGTCCTACCTTTCTTCCTCATCCTGTTAGATTCAATGTTACTTTATTATAGGCATTTCCTTGCCCTTCTCACCCTCCATTGCACTCATGTGGCTCAAAAAAAATTCTGGTTAAAGCAACTTCTTCCTCTATTCCAACTCTGCATTTGAGCTGCTGAACTGGCTAGAGAAAAAGAAAAAGCCTGGTGACTGTTCTCACTAATTGTATGATTTGCAACCACAAGGGGGCCCCTGCTATTTCCTGGCAATCCAATTTTATACTCGGCTTTCTGCTTTCCCATTACCTTGCTAAATCTCCATCTTTCCTTTCCTCTTCTCTCCTATCTGATGCTCTTGCTTCCTGCTTCACTGAGAAGAATATAAGTAATCAGAACAAAATTTCCGCAGGCTATCTCCTAGTACATGTACCAGCCTACTCACACCTATATCTTCTCTGCTCATTTAAAGTCAACTTATACTCTGTATTTTATCCCTTCTGCCCACCTCAAGACATCGCTCCAGCAAAACTTCTCTCATACATATCATCCGTTTCTTTACTTTATACTGGATCATTCCCATCCATATAAAACATGCTGCTAGCTTTTAAAATATTTTTTGAAAAAATTCTTTATAGACTTCCTGTTTTAGCTACCAACCCCATTTCTGCTGTCCTTTACAGTAGACTTCTCTGAAGAAGTGTCTACATTTTCTTGTATCTATTTTGCTTCCCATATTTGCTCTTGATTTCCCTCCAGTTGGGCATTCCTCTCTAACCACTTTACAGAAACAGCTTTTGTAAAAATCATCAGTGATCAACTTGTTTCCAGATTAGTGATCAGTTCTTAGTCTTCTGTTGACTTGACCTACTGCAACATTTGACATGATTAACCCCTCCTTTCTGAATCACTTCCTTAACCTTGGCTTCAGGCCTATCACTCTCTTGTGGTTCTCTTCCTACCTCAATGGTCATATATACTTAGTTTTGTTTTGCTGGTTATTCCTCATGTTCTCACTTGTAAATATTGGAATGTCTTGGGACTCAGTCCTCAAACCTTTTCTCTTTTCTATCAGTGCTTCCTCTAGGGTTATTTTATCCATTCTCATGGCTTTAAATATCATTGAAGTGCTGATGATTTCTGAATTATTATTATTATTTTTTACGCCAGACCACTCTTCTCAGATATCCAGCTGCCCATGTGATCTCTCCATTCGAGTGTTTAATTTGCATGTCAAATTTAACTGATCAGATCCAGGCCATCTGACTACCCTGTCTTGTTCCTTCCAATCTCATTAAGTGACAACTCCATATTTTCAGCAGTCAAGGTTAAAGCTTTCATTAACTTTTCTTCTCATATTATCTATTAAACCATTCTGTTGGCTTTACCTTCAATATCCAGAACCTGACTATTTCTTACTACTTTCCCCTCTATCTCTCTATCGTAAGCTACTTTTAGCTCTTCTCTAGATTACTATGAGGAATACTCGGATATATTAGAGGAGAACTGGCTAGGCTTAGTCATTAGATTGGGGCTTCCCAGGAAGAGTATGATCTGGCTTAAACACTGTGGAAAATCTCAGAGCACTACAGCCAGAGGTGTGACTGCAATACTCACAGCTGCATTTCAAGTTCTTTCTTGAAGAGAGAAATGGTGCACCATCAAGGTAGCCATATTACATGAGGGAAAATACACTTCTAAAAACTTCTGTTATGTTAAGACACCAAGTTTTCTGGGTTTAATCTGTTAATTAGTATATGGGATGAGATAGAGATATAAAATATCAGGTAGTGATGAATATTAGGAAGAATAATAAGAGTAATAGTTGTAGGAAACGAGGTCAGAAAGATAGTAGGGGTAGGGTAGAGCAACACAAATTTTCAGTTGAGCCTAATTTCCAAATAAGCAACCAACAGATACACTTACTAATGCTTCTATATATACAGCAAATTAGAACTTGGTGCTTTATAGTTTACTTATGTGATCATATGGGTTTTCTCTCTTGAGCCTTGAAAAATAATGTGAAGTAGGCAGCAAAGTATATTATTTCTCAGATAGAAGAGGAAAATAGGCTGAAAAGAAATTACGTATTTGGTTAAAAGAGATCCAGTAGAAAGAGCACCCATGTCCTCACATTTCTACCCCTGAACTCTCTCTACGACACACATTGTCTCTCAAATACCACCACCTGGGCATCAGCCTGTTTGGTTTTCTTTTTTTCCTTGTGTGGGAAACCAATTCTGAATGTCAGAATCAAATTATTCCACAGAAAAGGTTTTATTATTGTAGAGGAAAACATATATGATACAGCCTCAGAGAATATGAAGAAAGCACTGCGGAAGTGTTAAAGAAGTGTTTCTCCTTTTTTATTTTCTTATTATTTATATCAGACTGATCTGCTGGTGTGTGCTATGTTGTGATCCACATTCTCCGTTGCTTTCTGTTCTGTCTTATTTATTAATTTTGCACTCAACCACCTTTTCTTTTTCATTGCATACAATTATATTCAGTGCTGCACACTCAAAATTATTTTGCCATGCTGCTGTGAAAGCTTGTCCCCTTTTTTAAAAAATGGAGACATAAACATGATACTATTTAGAAACTGAAAAAGATTGGATAATATGCATATAAACATCTGCGCATTCATCAGGAATTAATTGCTTTCAAATACCAAGAATGTTCAATAAACAGTTGATAAAAAATGAAAAGGTATCTTAGCAGAGGCAAATTATCAGAAGAGTGGGATCTTATTGTGTGAATTAGTCTGTTATGAAAGCATTAGTGAGCAGTTTACTTCTTTATAAGATGTTACTACAAAGGAATCAGAAACATAGACCTTTAAAAAAAAACAAATTCTTACAAATAAATATTGAAAGGAATAATATAATTATCTTGCTTTTCTCACTGAGAAACCCCATGCATTGTAAATAAAAAACAAAACAGAACAACAACAAAAAAACCTTACCAATGTCCTCTTGAGAGTAGAGGTAAGATTGTAAGTCTTGATTTCTAACCTCCCCAAGTCATCATTTAACTTTCCTTTATTGGCCTATTTGGCTATCTGACTAATTTTCCAGAGTTGCGTCTTTTAAAATTGTTTTTTTAAATAGATCTATTCCTTAAATTTCACATCCAATTTGTTTGTTCACATAGCCATCATTTCAAACACTTTCAAGGAGCTGTTTTCAACAGGAAACCTTATCAGAATATCAGAATCACCTAGGAAGCATTTCAAAACACATCTCTCTTTTCTCTTTCTCTTCCTTACCGTACACTGACCCTACTTCCGAAGGCCGTTTCTGAAGTCATCCATTATAAAGGTCTTTGGGACAAATTTATGGAAGCATTGGTAAGAATATTCTCTCATAAGCCCTTTTGACTGCATAATTGCGAAGAGAGCAAAAATTTTTACTGACTGTGAACAAAAGTCTCAAATCACCAAAGCTTAGCAAAAAAAAAAAAAACTAAATAAAAGAAATAAAAAGACCAGAATATAAACTAGGGCAATAAAATGTGGGAAGCAAATTACAGTTTTAATATTTTTTCCATGTTAGTAATCTCTAAACTGTTACTGACAACAGTTACAAGGAATTTTAAAATGTATTACCTCTGTACATTCATGCTCCCAATGGTTTATTACAATGAAATTTTAATCTTACAGAGTTGCTCCAGTTCATTCCTCCAAGATATCATTACTCTGCAAAATAACTAAAAGATAGGCAAGTGCCTATCCGCTATACTCTAGTGTGTTTATTAGTAAGCTCTGTATACCTGTACCTGGAGAACTGAGCTCAATCAGTCACTATACTTAAAAATTAACAGGGTGAAAGAAAAAACATAAGTATCTTAAAGACAGCTTAAGTGTTTCCCAGGAGAAAGGCCTTGACTTGGTGTGGCCAGAGGAAAAGTTAAGGAGACAGGTTCTGGATATCTGAGAAGAGTGAAGAGAAAGCAGGGAGACCTAGTGTTTGATGTTAAACATCCCTGAATTTACTCATTGTGTTTCATGTTTCTAAGTCCTGAAATCACAAATATCTGAAAAGCCCTGCCCTCTCTGAGGTTTTCCACCCACATGCGATTGATTCTCTTCTTGGTGTATTATTACTATACATTTTGGATACTGGATCTGCCCCACTTTTAGCTCCTTACTTAAGTAACAATCTCCACTCACTGCCATTGCTGTCCCCCAGCTATAGCTAATTAGACCAAGAGGAGAAAACAGATCTAAAAGATCTCATCCATAGCCTGGCCAAAATTTCTGACATCCAGTGAAAGTCTGGCCCACGAATTTTGGGGCGGAAATCCAATTCCTGGAGAGAGAGCTAAGGTGGAAAATCATGAAGGCTCAAAGGCTGAGTCTACATCAAGACATACATGTATTAATTTGTGCAAGGTAAAATGGGTATTATCACAGTGAATAATCAGAAAAATTGTCCCAAAACTCGGAATTGGCAAAAGAGATTATTGGGTGTTCCTTTAGGGTATGTGCTACTGGCTGGGCTTTTTATTGACTAGGGTATTTTATTACTCAGTTGGGAGCAGACTTTAAGTTACAGATTTTTGTCTGGTAGAGAGGCAAAGAATTTCCATCCGATGAAACAGATACAGGAAAGCTTATGACATTGTCCTGGAAGACATTAACCACTTTTGTATCTAAGCCAGCTCTTTTATCCTAATGTTCTTTGATTAAATTTGATTAAATTTACAAACATGTTGCTCCTAAAATTTTCTTTTGGCCAGTTTTAATATCTTTAATGTCCTTCTTATTAATTAATGACATACGTGAAATTTTTGACATATGTTTTGTATTTGTATGAAATCATGAGTTTTAATCTTTTGAGAATTCAACTTTGGAGTTCATCCACTGAGGTGTTTAACAAAACGCACTTTACAGAAACAAGTACATTGTGTTGCCAGCGGTGCACACTGCATGGGCTACTAAACCCATGTATATCATTTTTTGGGTCTCAGAGTGAATTCCAAGTGACTTTGCTGACTCCGTTTTTTTCCCCTCTAGTTTCATCCCCCATCCCCAACCACCACCCTGTTCTCTTGTGGCTGGTAAATTATTCCTGTGTGTAGCAGTTAAAACTGTATTTGGCTTTGTGATCTCATCATTTGGTGATTGAGAGAAAACAGAATCTAGTTTCTTAGCGTTTTTCATTTGTGTCTACTAGTGAGTTCACATGAATTAAGAATTTCATGCCCATTAGGAAGAAAAATAGTTGTTTGAAATCTAGACCCGCGAGGGTCTGTAGTTTTATGTTTGCTTCTGATCTGTGACTAAGCTGTAAAACAAGCTAAAAACTCTGTATGTTTTTGTGTGCCTGGAATCAGAAAAGTACTTTCCTGACTGTAGAAAGTATTAATAGATTGATTTATTGTCTCTTAAATTACAGGAACTTTGTTCTGATTCATTTGATGAAATAAGTAAGTGTTTATGAAATAAAATATTTACCAAATTCACAAATATAAAGAAACCGAACTTCTAATAATTGCAAATGTGCTAGACACTTAAGGAAAAAAATCCTTCTTACATTAGTTGCTGGCTTAGAATAATTTTTTTTCTATAAGAATTTAAATTTACGTAATAGTGATGAATATTTGAACAGAATAGACTGGTTTAGTGATTTTGGTTTTAAAAATCAATAATAATGGTTTGTCTTCTCCTTGAATTAATCATTATGGAGTATGAAGTAAGCATACTTTTTAAAAATTAAGATTTGGGTTTGTTTTCTCATGAAAAGACTAGTTTGGCTAACTTTTAAAACTTCTTTTTGGTTTAAACATATTCTTGGTTTCCAGATCAAGTAAGTTAACATATTCCTAAGTGCTGTTTAAGATTTTAAATAAAGCAAATTTGTGTGCAACTGAATTGAATCATAATTCCAACAAACATTTTTATAACAATAATAGTGTTTTATAGTGTGTCAGCCTAAACATTTCCAATATCCTTAAGTGACTTAAATATGAATATTAATTAAGTTAGTTTTTCAATAATCTTTGAATAGCTGGAAAATGTATAATTAAGGTAAAATACTGAAACATTGATTACTAAGCATAATTGTAAGTTTATAAATTTTTGCTTCTGATTTTTATATACTCCATTCAGTGGATGTATCTTTGGCTTATACTAATAAACATGTTCATTTTTGCTTTTTTGAGAGGACATGAAAAGGATGAAAAAATGTCTGTATCTTTAAAGTATTGAACTATGTGTATTCATGAGATTTGCTGATCCACTAAAATACTTGTGAACAATAGACTGTTGTCAGTTCCCTACCTTTTGGTTTTCTCTGTAAAATAGAAATTGCTGCTTTAATTACAATTTATAATTAATATGGGTGGTTGAGGCTATCTTTGGAGGAACACAACTGGGTATATGATTTTGTTTTTCAAAGAAAATGGAGAGTACTTTTGTCCTAAAGTAAAGGCTTATCTTGTTCCAGAACATGAAAAGTATAGTAAAGGACAAAAGTTGAAGGAGGAGCGAAATGTGGACGGTTTGAAAGGCGGGAATTCACTTTGTAATCCTTACATCTGTAAAAGATTTATGAAACACATTAAATTTGGCAACGCTCATACAGTTTTGATGGATATGTTCACAAAGTTAATTTAATAAAAAGAAAAAAAGCTTATGAAACTTTTATTATCAAATATATAAATGCAAAACTAGAATTTGGCTATCTCTCTAAGATAATAAATTATTGTTAGAGCTTTGCTGTCCAGGTAAAGAATGAATTTTGAGCTCCCCAAAAACCCCATCTCCAGAAAATTGTTATTATTTGATCTGCCTGGAAGTTCTACTCTCAGGATCTGTCTTTACTTAACCTGCTTCTGAGCTCTGCTCTGTGCAAACAGCACTATGTACAGGTCATTTGTTGAATAGAATTGGTGACAGTTACTTAGCATAGGAGCTACTTAAAGTGGCCTTACCAGTGGGGGCTAACAAGAAACTGTTGAAAAAATCTTAAAAAGAAAAACTGGGGAATGAGAAGTCCCTATTAGCTTGAAAAGTTTCAAATATTCCTAGAAGGCCACACTCATGTGCAGGGTTGTGCACATGCTATAAAAAACCTAAGAAGGCCCTAACCTCTCAGGTATGAGGCTTTGTGCAAGCAGGAAGTGAAGGCTAAGGCAGAGCTGTAACTGACTGCTGAGACCATCAGCAAAAGCTCAGAGGCTTATTGATAATTCAAGTCATTTTAAGAAATCTCTGTCCAGTAGTTAGCTCACCACTAAGATACCTAAACAACAATTAAAGTAGCTGTACATGACAAAAAATACAGATTTTATAGAATTGGTCCAGGGAAGTCACAGAAGTAACAAACAGCGAAAACAAAAATAATAGACAGCAACAACAAACCCTGGGAGGTGGAGGAATCTTATTTTCTGAGTCAATACAATATATTATCTTAAACATCCAGTTTTCAACAAAAATGTATGAGTCATGCAAAGACACGAGAATACATGGCTCATAAACAGGAAAATAAAAGCAATAAAAAGAAACTGTTCTGAGGAACACCAAATATTGGACTGATCAGATAGACTTTAAACGAGTTATTAATATCTTCAAAGAACTAAAAGAGATCATGTCTAGAGAATAAAAGGAAAGTATGGGGAAAAAGTTCGAGAATGATGTCTTATCAAATAGAGAATATTAAGAAAACTATATAGATCAATAGAAACCCTAGAGTTGAAAGTGCAATAAATGAAATGAAAAATTAACTGCAGGTGCTCAACAAAATAGCACTGGTACACAATATCCCATTCTTTTCGTTCTCCTTCATGATGTATCTTCTGCAAATGCTCCCCTATTGCATCATCATTTTTTCTAGGTAACTAGATTATTTTCATACAGCATACAAAAATGCTCTTATAAAATTACCTCATTAGCTGCTGCCTCATTCTTTTGTTCCTGTTTACAGAAATGTCTTCAGAAGACCTACCTAAAATTATTGTATCCACTTCTTATCTGCCTTCTCCATTCTTTCTTGAATCCACTTTATTCAAATTTTCTCCCCACCTCTGACTCTTGTTAATGTCATTAGTTTCTCCACATTGACAAAAACTGTTCTCAGTCGTTTTATTATTTGAACCAAGCCAGTATTTGGCATTGTTGGTGAGTACTCATCTTCTTTAAAGACTTTATTCACTTGCTTTAGGAATGTCACTTTCTCTTTGACTCTTCCTCTCAGTCTCTGAATAATCATTTTCAATTTCCATTGCTGGTTATCTCCATGAATTTTAAGTAATGGTGTACTCTAGGGCATAGTCATTAAACCTCTTGTCTTTACTATCTAAATTCATTGCATAGGTGAACTTATCTAGAATAATGGCTTTATATACCAATTATGTATTGATAAATTCCAAATTTATAGGGCAACATTGAGAAATATGGGCATGTGGGTTAGTATTTTTGTAGTATCATGGCCTTAAATTTTCTGGTTGGTGGAAGTTACTCCACTGCTTCTTGTCCTAGGTCACTGCTATGGACTGAATTGTGACCTTCCCAAAATTCATATGTTGAAGATATAACCCCCAAGATGATGGTATTTGAGATGAGGCCTTTGAGAAATAATTAGGATTAGATGAAGTTATGAGGGTGGGACTTTCATGATGGTATTAGTGCTCTTATAAGAAGAGACAACAAACAGCTTGCTTCTCTCTCTCTCTCTCTCTCTCTCTCTCTCTCTCTCTCTCTCTCTCTCTCTCTCTCTCTCATTCTGTCTTTCATTCTGTCTCTCTTCATCTCCCTCATGCACAAAGGAAAGGCTATGTAAGGACAGAGAGGGAAGGCAGCCCAAGGAGAGAGCTCTCACCAGACACCAGAAACATGGACCTTCCAAGTGTCCAGAACTGTGAGAAGTAAATAACTGTTATTTCAGTCATTTGTTCTATGAGGTCTGACAATTACAGTCATGAACTCATCCTAAAAAATGTGCTACATACCTCATTGCTGGATATCACTATAGTCACTTTTGAAGTACTCCCCTTGGGATGCTATGCACCAATGCCAGTGCCTAGTCCACTCTTCAAAGCAATTTTGGAATGCTTTTTCTGGAATGGCCATTAAAGCTGTCGTCGTATTACCCTTGATGTCCTGAATGTCATCAAAATGTCTTCCTTTCAATATTTCCGTTATCTTTCGGTAAAGAAAAGAGTCATTAGGGGCTAGATCAGGTGAGTAGGGAGGGTGTTCCAATACAGTTATTTGTTTACTGGCTAAAAACCCCCTCACAGACAGTGCCCTGTGAGCTGGTGCATTATCGTGATGCAAGAGTCATGAATTGTTAGTGAAAAGTTCAGGTCATCTAACTTTTTCACGCAGCTTTTCAGCACTTCCAAATAGTAAACTTCGTTAACTGTTTGTCCAGTTAGTACAAATTCATAATGAATAATCTTTCTGATATCAGAAAAGGTTAGCAACATTGTTTTCACTCTTGATTTGGACTGACAACTTTTTTGGTCGTTGAGAATTAGCTGACTTCCATTGTGCATTTTGATGCTTTGTTTCAGTGTCGTATTGGTACACCCACGTTTCATCATCAGTGATAACACAGCCCAAAATATCATCTTGCCTCTCCAAAAAGTCTGGGCAAACTTTGTCTCTCCTTTGCTATTGTTCATTGATGAGATCCTTTGGGACTATTTCTGCACACACCTTCTCATGCCAAGATTTTCAGTTAAGATTTTCCTAACTGTTTCTCTATCGATGTTTACTTGGTCTGCTATGCTTCTCATAGTCAGCCAACAATTTTGATGCACAATTCCACGAATTTTTGTAATGTTTTCGTCTGTTCTGTTCCTTGACCTCTCTTCATCAGTGATGCATTCTCTCCCCTCAGAAAACCGTTTAATCCATTTGTGCACTGCCGTTTTCTTCATGGCATTATCCCCTTAAACTTGGACTAACGTGTCCCTGATTTCACTTCCACTCTTGCTAAGTTTAACAAGAAGTTTAATGTTTGTTTCTTGCTCTAATTCAAGCTCAGACATTCTTGAGACAGCACACAAAAACATGCAACAACAATAATGAACGCCACTCAGCAAGACATCGCCACACGTCAACACGAATACAGCTCTGAGACACTGATATACCAAGGTTATGTAACCTTACCAAGCTGTTTGTACAGTGCTGCAAATGTAAGTGCAGGGTGGCAAGTGCACGAACTTAAATGTCAGACCTTGTATGCTATTTTGTTATGGAGCCCAAGCTGACTAAGACAGTCACCATGTAGCTCCAGAAAAGCAAGGCCCAATGACCAGAAGATGGTCATTGTTTTTGCCATATTTTAATTTGCAGCTGAGCTTGGACCTCTGCACCTTAACTCTAAGCTGCTCCAGTCAAATTGTAACTGCTTCCTCTAGAACAGTCAGCAGAAGCCAGATTCTTGGCTAAAATCCATTGGCAGAGTCTGTTTTGGAAGAGGCAGAAGCTGTGACACTTGATAGTCATTGGCAGTCTTGGTGCTTGTGTTCAGCACTATATTCTAAGCACTCAGTATCATTCATGCCCATGGGAAGTGTTCAGTATATTGTATATGTTTGATGAGTGTTGATTGAATGAATGCACACAGAGCAAAGTCTTCTTTTATAGTATCGGTCATTAAATAATCTTTTCAGGGTTTACTTTTCAGTGTTACCATCAGAACGGGGCATGTTTTCTGCCCTTTCTTGCCTATAGAGTTAACATGATGATGTGTAAAATGAACTCTTTGGAGCTAAATACGCTACATTTAAATTGATATTTTTTTCACTACTGTTTGTCATTTGTAGGATCGATAGTGCTGTATCCAGACTAGAAGTTACGAACCGAGATCATTTGGTAAACGTGCATTACTATAAATTCTAATGAAAATGGTAAGAAAATTTAAGTTTTCAGACAATATCAGACTGTTGGTTAATAAATCATGTTAAGAATTTGCCAAATTCTTAGATAACAACTTATTGCTATGTAGAAGATAGGATTGTGTTGATTTAATTATGGCCAAGCAAAGTGATCCTGTTTACTAGTCTGGAAATAAGTGAATGACTCAAATAAATGCAAGGGCTTTATATGTATTTTCTCACTTAATCTCCCAACAGTCCTCTGGAGTACATATTATTGCACATACCGTGAATGATCACATATTACAGATATTCAAGGCCATACAAAATCCTGGCAACTTCTACTGCCAGGAGTTTACTGTATATCTTAGTAGAGAAGACTGTCAACTTTAGTAACACTGCTATTATTCTGGTTCCTCTTGTAGATGAAATTAGGGGATTTCCAATATTATGTGTCATGCTCTATATTAGTGCCTTAGAATGCCAGAGGGAACTGAAAATTTATTTATGAGGTAGGTTGCAGAGGAAAACATGAAGATTTGAATTGCCTTGAAGCCATGTTTTCACTTGAAAATAGGTCACTCTCTGTTTATGCTGGCTCTCTGAAAGAATGGGTCACAGAGGGAAAATCAGAGCCAGTCAATAGTTTCCCAGACCATACAAGGCTCTGTTCTTCTGGTACCGATAATGACCTGGATTTTGAATTTTTGCCATGTGGCGCTCTACGAGATGAGTTGAAGGTCCTTCTAAGGTTGGTGTGGTCAGAGGATGACTGTCGTTTCCTACTTAAGGGCTGAGGTTTGGGAACAGCAGAGTTGAATGTGTAAATGCTGCAAGTTCATTAAGTGGCTAGGCTCAACTTCATGCTTTTGAAGTCAGCCAATCTTGGCCTAAAGTCTAATATAAAAGAGCTTTTAAATAGAACTACGTGTAAACATATAATTTCTCCAGAAGTTGTCATTCATTTTCACACTTGAATATATGACTAATTAATTAAAAAGGAAGATTATATACTAAAATAGCCATGTGAATCATAGCTGCTGACATGATAATACCCTGTATGTGGAAATTAGTTTGACCTTTTCATAGAAAGAAAGTACTTGTACTACTATTATTATTCTGTGGCACATCACATTTTCCCCCAAGGCTAAAGAAAGGATGACAGATAAAAACTTATATTTCACATTACATCTAATGACTTTTAAATTTATTTCATTTAATATTTAAATAGCTAACAATTATCATGGTTTTCAAATAAAACACTATAAAAACTCACTGAAAAACTTGTTACCCATGTCCCAGATCCCATCTTACTCTCAGGGGTAACCACTTTTATTTGTTGAATATCCTTTCAGAGGTTTTAAAACTGCATATTCCATTAAGACATATATTCTTACTTTTATCCCTTTGTTACTTAAAGGTAACCTACTTCATTTTTAACTTAATAATGTATCTTAGAAAAATTTCCATATCAGTACACTTCCTCTTATTTTTAATATCTGCATAGTAGTATCTCATTGTATGGTTGTATCTCTGTTAAAAGACGTTTGAGTTGTTTCCAAACTTTTATTATTCCAAACAATCTTACAACAAAGAAATTTGTGGTATATTATTATATACGTGAGTTAACTTCAGTAACTGTCATATGTTCAGTATATTTACTAACTGAAGTATATTAAAAAATGAGATTTGTGGGTCAGAGTGTACATGTATTTTAACTTTTCTTTTTACCATTAATCTATATGGTTAAATTGCCTGCCATCGGAATTGAATCTGTTTATGCTCCCACCACTGATGGATGCGAGCCTATCAAACTTACAAATAATTTATACTCATTTGTCCTTTACCTTTGCCTTTGTTTATGGTGTTTGTTTAATGTTTGTTTTTTCTTTTTCTTTTTGTCATACTTTTCAGTCTACTTTTTATGGCTTTTGGATTTAAGGGTTTTGCCCATGTTTTCTTCTAGAACTTTTCTTATTACTTTATTCTTCTATTAAAAAATTTAGGTTCAGTTTACTTGTTCTAAAAAATCTGTTTGAGGGAATATTACTTTAAGTTTATGAATTAGTTTAGAATTATTAGGTTGGTGCAAAAGTATTGCGGTTTTTGCCATTATTTTTAACCTTTAAACTGCAATTACTTTTGCACCAACCTAATGTTATCTTTATGATCTTTGAATCTACCTATTCAAACATGGAATGTCTTTCCAAGTGTCCATGCTCTGTTTTGCTTCCTTGTCTTATACATTTTCTGTCTTATATATTTTCTGTTTATTGTATTCTTAGATAGTTCAGCTTTTTTGCTGCTAATCTAAACGAGATATTTTATTCACTATATTGTCTAACTGGTTGTTTGTATCTATAAAAGCTATTTTAAAAATATATATATTGATATATTGGTTATTGGTTGTAATAATTTTCAATTGATTTGCTTGATTTTCCAGATATACTCTCATATTTTCTACAAATAGTGACAGTTTTTACAGCCTGAATTCCAGTGTTTAGATCTTTAATTTTTTTCTTCTCTGCACTGATTTATAACACCAGAGAATAATGTTAAAATATAGTTGCATCATGGCCCTTCCCTTATTTTAGTAGAAATCCTTTTAATGTTTTATTTTTAACATGGACTTCAGGCTAAAATAGGTATTTTGGAAGTATTTATATATCCCTAGATAATTGAGAGTTTTTAAAATCAAGAATGGCTATTGAATTTCTCAGGTACCTTTTCCATGTCTCTAGAAATAATCCTGTTTTTCATTCATCAGATCTTTCTATGATTATTTACCTGAATAAATTTACTAATGTTGATTATTCTTACACTCTTGGGTTCTGGATTTATAAGTAAGATTTCTATAGGTTTCATTTATGTGCAAATGGTATTAGAACTTGGTTTCAATGCCACTTGCTTTACACAATTTACTTGATGTTTTCATTCTTTTTATGCTTTTTAGTTTAGGCATCATAAGAATTACCTACTCTTTAAAGATTCTTTAAAAAATTCCACTGAGAAAATCATTGCCTTGGTAATTCATTGGAGGGGGATGGGAAAATGAGAATTTTTACAATTTCCTCTGTTTGGAATTTCCATGTACTCTAGGGACAGTTTTAGCAAATCATATTTTCCACTAAAACTATTCATTTTATCCAGGTTTTCAAATGTCTTTTCCTCTAGTAGAGCATTCATTCTCAAGGGGGCGATATATCTTAGATATTACAATGTTTTGTGGCCCTCCAAATGTCCACCTACTTCACAAAATCTTATTCCTTAGAATTTAATTTTCTCACTAGAGAGACATTAAATTTACCTCTAGGGGAACAAAATAAAAAAAAATGATGGAGACACATTATAGTAAATTAAAGTAGTTTTTAGGATTATATTAACATCTGCTTCTATGTTTAATGCTTTATCATTTCTTATTTTTTGTATTTATATATTTTTCTTGATTAATTTAACAGTTATTTTAGATATTGTATTTTATAGTTTTAAAAAAATCACAGTTTTTGGAATTACATATCAATTTTAATAATTTTCCTAGCTCATTCATTTCTTCTTCTAAATTACTTTGTTCTTTTATTTTCCTTCTGTTTATTTAATAGTGTTTTTCTACCTTTTCAAGTCGGTGCTTATTCAATTGATTAAGCTAATGCTGGGTCACAGAATTCTAAGTATTGTTTTCATTTATCAATATTTTCTAGAAATCATACAATTTTTGTTCATAATAGTAAGAGAGTTTTCTGTTTATAATTTCCAGGTGGAGAGGTTTTTGTTGTTTTTATTTTTCTATTAATTTCTAGTTTTATTATTTTGTTATCATAGAATGATTCTATATTTTTAGATTTTATTAAAGTTTTATTTACAGTTTAATATATGGCCATTTTTCATAATAAAATATTAGCCTTTAAAAAGAACATGTGATTTCTACTTTTGAGGCACAGGGTCTGATAAATCCAGAGTTAGACTGAGAGAGGAGTAAAATTCTTCTATTTTTGGTCTCCTACCTATATATCTTTCTATCTCCTATAATGTCTGCTTATATACGTTGCTGCTATGATGTATTTAGTTTATAAATACTCATAACTTTTACATCTTCATTGTGAATTTTATGTCTTGTGTTAAAAAATGTCATTCTTTGCCTCACATAATACTTATTTGTCCCAATCCAACTTTTCTGATAGCAACGTCAAACTTCAGCTTTTTTATTATTATTACTTTTTGTATGTGTTGGGAGATGAGGCATTATCTGGGTAAAACCTGGATTTTCCTTTTGTTTTCAACCATCCTAAATTCTTTGAAAAATGTATCTTGTATTGAATTTTGCTTTTAACTCAATTTGAAGATTCTTTTAAAAATAACTTAAAATATGTATTTATTTAGAAGTATTTGTCTCAATTGTTGGCTGTGTGTGTGTGTGTGTGTGTGTGTGTGTGTGTGTGTGTGTGTGACTGGATGGTTGATTTTCTTTGCTGTGTACATGAGTACGTGTGTATGCGTGTCTGTGGTGTGTGTTTATGGTTTTTCTGATATTTAGAAAGGTGTGCATTAAGATATTTATTTGCTTTCTAGTGCTTAACTTTATAATTAAATAATATTATATTCGTAATCCTCTATTATTTAGAACATAATTATTAGTTATGAGCAATAATAAATTGGCATGCATGTTTTTCTTTTCCTTAATCTGCATTTTATCCATTATCACATTTTGTCTAAAAAATTAAATTTCTTCCTGTTTGTCTTTGCACTGTTACACATATTTAGTGAGAATCTATTGAGTTCATATCTGTAAAGTGGTTAGAATATTGCCTGGCAATAGCAAAATGCAAGTGTTATCTATTTTTATTGGATTTTTTTATTCATTGCAAAATACATTAGTCACAATTTCCATTGCCTTTGTGGCAACTTGTTTTTTTGTCATATATTGGTAAGTTTTGGTGCTCCTTTTCAGAATTTTTCTTATAGTATCTTTGTATCCTTTTTGTGCTAGCTTCTTATCATAACTCACTACTGAATGAATTATATAATTTTTGGTCAGTCTTTGTAGAAAGTTCCTGAAATGTTGGATTCAAGGTAACTTCCTGTTCTCGTAATCAAAAAACTTCATACTTTCTGGAAGATTGTTACATTAATCCCCCCCAATAATTGACAACTCCCCATATCTTGTGTAGCCCCTCCCACATTGACTCTAAACAGCTTTAGGTCTTGTGTTAGCCAATGGGGCGTTAGCAAACATGATACATGCAAAAGCTTGAAAAGGGCATGAACTTGGGGCCTACTCTCTCTTGAGGCTGGCAATTCTTCTACCTCCATGTGAAGCCCTTCCTGGAAAGACGCCGCACGTGTTCAAGCCATCCCTTTTGAGGCCCATGTACATGAATGAGACCTGCATGGAGCAGAGATAAGCCATCCCAGGTGAGCCCATCCCAATTTGACACTTCATTGAATTTTAGGCAAACAATTGGTAGCTTCCTCAACCATTGTTTTTGGGGGGTTGTCATGCAGCAATACATTACAGATTCACTTCTATTGCTGCCTCCAAAACAGACTGCTTCCAGGAATTATGACTTTCCTGTAGACTCACTCTGAGTCTCTGAAGTAAATCTGGTTCAGGACATGGTCTGCCAACAGCCCTGTGCTCCCCAGTTTTTATAAACAAGGAGAGGGCTTGTACACATCATAATAATTATCTCATCTTCAAGGATTATAGGTTTGGTGACCTGCAGCTATTGGGTCCCCTGGAAACTGTGCCTTTTCTTCCCATCTCTGTGTGCCTCTTCTGCCTTACTTGTTCCGTTCCTGCTCCATTTTTTGAGAGACATAGCTGCTTTTGCATTTTATGGTAAGCCCCTCACTTGCAGGAAACATTTTTTTACTGCTACTTTCTAATGTCCCTACTGCTAGTTCCCTTTGCCTCTTCTCCCTGGGCCTTTTGCATATGACTTCTGCCCAAACCCAGCTGGTTTTAGCAACCTTTACAAGTACTTTAGAGTTTGTGAATAAAATCTGTATAAGTTTGCTGAAAATGGCATTTGACATTTTTCTCCATTCTCTTTGTTAGTTTATATAATTTCTAGAGAGGAATGAGAAAGATGTTTAAATAGGTGACATTAAATTCTGTCCATTAAATTCTTTTTTGCAGCAAGAACCCTTTGGGCATAATTTTCTGAAGATGATGTAATAACCTTGGGTGCTTTAGTAATCGTTAATCTATTTCAAAGTTCTAATATTCAGAGAGGGGAAGCATGCCACTCAAACTGGTTCTTTTTTCTTAGATTGAATCACAATTTAGGTTTCCATCCCACACTCTATTCGGGCAACAGTCTATATTTAATAAGTCTGAATAATTACTTCTCACTGCGGTTCAGAAAAAGAGATTATATTGTCATTATTTTACAGATAAAGAGTGTGTCAGAACCATGAGTGCATTGCAGGATTTATTGGCTTCCCTCCAGATGCTCACTGCCTTGGTATTATTAATTTTGGCCTTGGGCTCAATTTCAAGCTAATATATAAGGTGGGTGGTATAGAATGTAAAGCAACAGGTCGAAGAAGGCAGCACCTCAGCTGTGGAGAACTGTGTGTTCTACACTTCAAGGGCTAGTGCTTGAAAATGTATCCACTTAAACCCTGCATGGAAAACAGCACAGTCCAGGAGTCTATTAAGTCCACACTTTAATAAGCTCTCAGGTATGACGTTCGTTGTGTACGTAGGTAAAGCTGGTTTGGGTTAACTGTTGAGTAATAGAAGGTTATTGCCACTTCTTTGGCAAGCTCCTATTTGCCGTTTAACAGTTCAGAAGGGATCTAATTCACTGACCCATTTCCCCTTCAACTGGAGAAATTTACTCCCACTAATGTAATTGGTATGTGCTTCTGTTGTGTAATACTTGTACTGTCCGTTTTGGGCTTTCATAGTGCTTCTCCCAATAAGCTGTGGGCTCCTTGGGTGTAGGGACTGCGTCCTAATCATCTCTGTACCCCAGCATCTGGCACAGTGTACTGTGCTGAGTGCAAAATAGGCCTGCCGTAATGTTTATTGGGATAAATTGAGAAATAGGCCAGTTTTACCCATTGAAGTCTTTCTGGTCTCTAGCTAGTTGTAGGAGTTCGATATGCAGTTCCTGCATCCCTATCTTTCTCCTTGTTTCCTTGACAGCTTTCTTCTTTCTTTCTATGACTGAAAGGGCTGGACAACTGGGGTAGAGGAAAACTGTGTCGCCCCCGCCCCACCCCCATCCCCAACAGCAGGCCTCAATTCACCTGTGTTCTTTCAAGCCAGACAGTCATGTTCCCGGGTGCCTGTTGCTCGGTCACACATATCCCAAGTTGTCAGACCCACTCCTAGGGTATCTTAGTGGAGCACCAACTCGGAGGTGATCTGACCCGTTTGTTCAGTAGCACTGCGCTTATCTACTCTGGAGCTCCTTTGTGCAACAGGAGAGCAGCCGGTTTTCACCCTCACACCCTCTCCTTCCACATAATTTGCCCCGCTCGCTCCCTCTCCTCCCCCTACCCCGAGCTCTGAGTGCCCCCCTCCCCATCCTTCTTTGTGCAACCCGTGGCTGTGGAGCTTCTAGTACTGTATTCATGGCAGATGAAGAGCGAGTGACTGACACGTTCCAGGGGCTGCGAATCGCAGCGAGCGCGGGCGGCAGGGGGAGGGTGCGTAGTGGCAGACGGTCTCTGGGATTATGAATGGGGGCGGGGGGGGGCGACGAGTTTGGGGTTCAAACCAGGATTTTCGGCATTCGCCTTTGGATAGGCACGCAGGGCTGTGCGTATAATCCTTCAGCTGTGGTGGGAAGGGAGATGCCGTGAGCTCCTGGTCGGGAGTGAGGGTTATTTCGGAAAACTCCCTTGGTGTCGAGCCGGTGGAGTACTGCGGGAGGTCTGCAAGGTAGGTGGGGGAGGAAAACAAGCGAGGTGGGGAATCAGGGAGAGGCCAGCTGGCTGGGGACGGCGTGTCTTGCTCCTTGGAATTGACAGGTGGTGGCCTCAGCAGTTACAACCTACTACACAGCACCTAGTCCGTGCAATATGATCACATTGTTATTCCCCGCACCCGGCTGAAGAGCGCAGCGCGGCAGACCAAGTGCCACCAGCGAGCTGTCTCTTCCGGCGGAGGGGGTGAGGGGGGCAGTGAGGGTACAGAGAGGGGGTTTGGGGGGGCAGTGAAAGAGGAGAGAGAAGCTCAGGGGCCGTCGTGGCCGCCTGTACCTCCCAGGCCGGGGTCCTGGACGCCCGCCGGTCGGCACGCGCGCTCTGCAGCCGCTCCCGGCTTGTGCGCCCCTTTCCGGGTCTCCCCGCCCCGCCTCGGCGGCTACGGGCTCCCTCTCGCTGTCCCGGCTGCACGCTAGCAGCGCGTAACCGTCCCTGGGGCTGGCTCTTGTGCTTGGGGGAGTGAGGAAGGCTCGCTCGCATTGCACCGACAAGCTGTACCGGGTGAGCCGCGGCCGGAGCCGGGTGCCCAGAACGCAGCGGCCACCGCGGTGCATCAGTGGCGCCTCGGGCAGGAGGAGGGAGGCTTCCGCGAGGGTAGCCTGAGGTAAGGGCTGCCCAGGAGGCTGCGGGTTTATTCTCGGCTTCTCTTACTTCATCACACATCCAAGCCGCAATGGAGAGTGTAGAGTGCTGGGGGGCTGATGGGGAGCCGGGGGCGGCGGGGGGTAGTGGGAATAGAGTGGTGCAAGGATCGTTGCCTTGACGGCGTTATTGCCCCTTGTAGTAAATTCGCCAGCCCGCCTTTCCCTTCTCCCATTCCTTCTCTGCCTCTGCCTCTGCCTCCGCCCTTGGACCTCTTGTTAAGTCCCCGGGAAGGAGAGAGAGCCGAGGGAGGATGGAGAAAAGCAGAGGGATTCGCCCAAGAGTGGGTGATGGATTGGCGCGTGGTGCCCAGTGATTGCGGGCGGCGGGCGCGGGAGAGAGCCTGAAGTACCCAAGAGTTTGCTAGGCTGTGGCCCCGGGATAGTCCTGCATGCCGCGGTGGCCTGGGCACCGATGGGGCGCACCCAAGTCACAGCATAACGAAAGCTCTGCCAGGAACTTTTGGGAAAGCACAGACTCATGTTTGGGGAGGGGTGCTGGGGTGTGTGCAGAGCCTGACCCTTTCTAAGCTACTTGCGTGCGTAGGGACACCCCCCTTCTTTCCTGCCTTCCCTCCTCTTCCATCTTTTGGTTTTGCTTCCTTCCTTCCCTTTTTCACAGAACCCACATCTCTTCCATGTGCCATACTTCCAATAAAATGCAAACCCACTGTAGTCATAGCTTTAAAACAAGTATAAAGAGATCACAGAGACATAGTTCTCAATTACAGTGTGGTTCATTTTAAAGACAAATATATATGTATATAAATAACATATGATGTGTTATATATTGTATAATATACATATAATGCATATATATATATATATATATATATATATATATATATATATATATATTATAGCATGTATTTATTATACATGGTATTTAATATACACACAAGCCTGGGATAATTTTTAAGAACTACTTTGAGACTCTCACATAAAATTACATAACATTTACATCATGTTAACATCACATGTATATGATGCCACTAAATAGAAAGGGTAAATCTATGCATTCTGTGCCTTAGATCTGTATGAGATGTAAGTGTTGTTTGAATCACATCCATCTTTTAAATTCAGAGGTTTCCAGCTACTTGAAAGCCCTGGGCTACACTGCAAGAAAAAAAGGCACATTAAAAACAAAAACAAAATAAAACAAAACAAAAAACAACAACCCCAAAACAGACACTGTTTTTTTTAGTGAATCGTCCACTTTCCCCTCTTTCCTTTTACTAACAGCCAGTAGTTATGCCTATAATTTTCATAAAAACAAAAAATCTGGGGACTTCAAAGTGTTTTTTCTTAGGCCTGAAGGGGTCTGGAAGGGGTCTGGAATTATCTGACAAGAAGGTGGATAAGGCAAATGATTTCACTTCAGGTAAGAGGAAATAAAGCTGTACTTTCTTCTGAGGGTATCTCATTCATCTTCTGATATCCCAAGAGAAAAACCCTTAATGTCAACATATGTCTTCAGCATAACAATGGTCTATTCAGCTTTTCAAATCAGTACTTGTAGTACTTGACTAGTAACATACTTGCTGGCTGTTTCTGCTCCTTTTCTTTTTAAACAACAGAATGCCAATTACAAAAAATAAGTAAAATTGTTTAATAGATGATTTGTTGCAATGGTGTGATTGATAGGTTGAAGCTCTCTATTTATATTCCCATCATCTCTCTATAGTCCTCATTACAACTGTGAGCTAGATGATTTTGCAATGTACCTACTTGTTTTTTTTCCCCTCTGCTGATTTGCTTTTTAGTTTATTTGTCTTGACATATTTTGCAAAGATGAATTATCTTAAGTTTCTGTAGAGGGTACCCACTTGGGAATGCTTGTTTCTTTTAAATAGAGTTGATTTTTATTTATGGAATAAGAAATCGATCATATATAGTTTTCTGATCTTGGAGTCCTTGCCTGTCTAGAGACAGGTGTTTAATAATGATGGCATGCACAAATAAGGATTCATGTTCGATAAAAATATCAGATACAGAAATGATATTTTCATTGTGGTTTACAAACTGAAGATTTAATATTGTGAAAGGATAAAGAGTCTCACGTTGCTCTTAATATCTTATTTGGCTTCCTTTGCAAGAGGTAGGTACATGATGTAGTTTTGAGTCAGAAAGATTGGGGGGTTAGTGATTGGATTGATCTTTTATTATTATGGCATGAAACTTCATTGCTCTTCCCAAGGAAGTTTGAGCAGCAGAGTTTGGAGATGTGGGGATGTTGTTGATCATAGGATGAATGGGTTCCTTTGAGCAACTGTTGTTGTAGTCATCTCTGGTAATATGGCAGACACCATGATTTGTCAAATCATGCTTCAAGGAAGAGTTTTTTTGCCCCACCTTCCTAGAGGGCTGTCAGAAGACAGTCTTCAAGGGTCAGGCTCTTGGAAGATTGCCTGAGCTACACAAAGCTCCTTTGCTCAAGGTCGTGCATGTTTCCAGGCAACTCACATCCAATGGCTGATCCTTGTGGGAGTATAAAGGCCTGGCCATCTCAGCCAACTCCAGAAACTCTGAAGGCCCATTCTAGCTTTTGAACTCCCAGTGGAGCACTGCAGCTCCATGTCTCCCCTTCCCCATTTCTGCTTCCTTCCCCATTCTCAGATGTTGATAGCAAGACAGTCCTTAATAAAATTGCATGATCAACTTCATCTGTAAGTTGGCTTCCCCAGGGAAGTCAATTTGTAACACCTACTCCATGCACATTCATTTTGCCAGTTTGAATTTGTTATCTTTGAAAATGTAATGCCACTTCTCACTGGAGGACATTTCCATGTCCCTGCTCCTCTTCTATCCCTCCTTGTTTTATCATTCTTCCTGACTTTTATTGTACGCACAGTTTCTTTGTCTAATTTACATCTATTGATTTGAATGTTACCTATCCCATTTCTATTCTTCTAGTAACTATTTTTATGTTTTTAACATTCGCATTTTGTCTTAGATAATATTAATCAAAATATCTATTCTTCTCTTACATAATATAAAAGTCTTATAATGTTGTAATTCTGATCATACTCTATGTCTCACAATATTGTGCAGTAATGTAGTTCCACCACATTTTTTACATCTACTATGTCATGTTTATATAATTAATTTTTTTGATGTTTTCATAGTCAATGCTTATTTAAATTTACCCATATTTTCTGTGTTCATTGTTGCTTATTACATCCTTCTCTTTGCTTCTGGATCAAATTCCTTCTTATGGAAGTAGTTCTTTGATAAGCATATGGAAATGATAAAAATATCTTAATTTTTAAATTTTTCTTGAGACTGAATTTTATCCTAAGTCTTGAGTAATAGATTATCTGGAAGCAGAATTCTAAGTTGACAATTATTTTTCTCATCACTTTGGAGATATTGTCTTTTAGCCTTTATTTTTGGTGATGAGAGGTTGTTTCTTGGTGGCTTTTAAGAGAGATTACTCTGTCTTTGGTGTTCTGAAGTTCTACTATGACATGCCCAGTTGTGGGTTTGTTTTTATTTTTTTCTTCTTGCGATTTCTTATGCTTTTCAAATAAGATGACTCTACTGTTTCTTGAATCATTAAAAATTTGTAGCATATCTCATCATATATTTTCTTGCCTCCATGATCTCTATCTTTTCCTCTGGAATTCTTATTAGCTATATGTTGGACCTTCTTCTTTTACCTCTCAGTCTGTTACCCCATATTATGTTCAATTAGGAAATATTTTAAAGAGACATTTGAATAATCATTCAGTAATATTTTCCAGCTAATTCTTTCTTCATTGAAATCTTATCTATTGTTCAAATGTCCATTGAGCTATGATTTATATTTTCACTTCTAGAAATGTTATTTAATGACTTTTCATGTCTGCCTGTTTTTTCCCCTAGGTTTTCTATCTTTTTATGATGGATTCTATCCTTATTTTCTCTCTCTAATAATTATACCTGTACTTAGTTTATAGTTCAGATTGTTCTTGCACTTAAGTTCTTTTGGGGGTTATTCATCCCTACGGTTGGGTCTGCTGGTTTTTTCCAGAACTATATATCCACTTTAAAGTGGATCATTTCCTCATGTGGTTTATTATTTGGATTATGAGCTCATCTTCAGCCAGGTTTTGCTTTTGTTTTTTCTCTGTGGTAGTTATATTTTCCCCAGTTTTTGAAAGTTTCCCTGTAGAGTGATACTGTGTTTGCTTCTGTAGAACATCCCAAGGGTTTTGCTGGTCCAGGATCAGCTTTAAAAAAAAAATTATAGAATTATAATTGACATATGACATTACATCAGTTTGAGGTGTACAACATAATGATTTGATATTTGTACATATTGTGAAATGATCACTACATTAAGTCTAGTTAACCTTCATAGGATCAGCTTTTACATTAATTTCTTGGCTTGAGATTCCTGCATCATTCAGGGGATATCAGTTCAAATTATGTATGTGTGTCGGTTTAGAGATTTAATTCAAGGAATACTTTTTTCCCTTCTATCCAGAGCTCCAGGAAGAGACGGGCTTTCTTGCTACTTCCAGACCAGGCTCCTAGTCCTTCTTAAACTAAGGGGTCAACTCTTTCAGGAGTCTCGTTATGCAGAGGTCTCAGCTCCAGTTACCTTCCTTTCATGGGCCCCAAACCAAGTGACCTGTCCCTGAACCCATGGAACCTCTAGCCTCTAGGCTTTAATGCCTGTGTCTGAATTCTGTATGGCTTTGGAATTCTGTATTGCCAATTTATGTGCCTACTATCCCGATAATTGTTTCCTTTTTGCTCTGATACCTGCAGATTCTTTTCTTTTTTTTTCTTCAATATTAACTATTTAAACTATTTCAATTTTTCTGGTGTTTTGAAAATCTATGTATATATGTGTTTGCAGAAGAAGGGAGTTCAGTCCACATTAATTCCGTTGGCCACGTGAGTAGAATAAGATGTCTAACTATGATTATATCCATTCTGAGAATTGCTTCTCTTCAGTTACTTTCTTCCCCCCCCACCAGTATCCTTACTTTATTACTATTATTTTCAAATTTAATAATACTAGTCTCCTTGTCTTTTTTTGCCCTTATGTGACATTAACATTTGTATTGAGTTCAGGGAAGTTGTCTTGTAGAGTGTCGCACAGTTGGGATTTGTCTGGTGGTTTACTCACTTGATCAGGTTCACGTTAAACATTTTTAGCAAGAGTACTCCTGCTTGGGTGATGTGTACTTCCTATTGCATCACAGCAGGAGAGTCTGTTTGTCCCATTATTGGTGACTAAGTTAGATCATCACTCAAAAGGTGGTTCCTACCAAATTTTTCTTGTGTTTCTACTTTGAGGTTAATAAATAGTACTCTGTAAAGTGATACTTTCAGACTATGTGAAAATGCCACTTACCCACAACTTTCACTTTTACTTTTTAAATAAATTTTTTTTTATTTTGAGGTAATTCTAGATATAATGCAGTGTTAAGAAATAATACAGAAAGATCCTGTGTACCCTTCATTCAGTTTTCCCCAAGAATAATATCTTGAAAAACTATAATGTGATATCACAACCAGGAAATTGACACTGATACAATCTATAGATATTCAGATTTCACCAGTTTTACATTCATTTGTGTGTGAGTGTGTGTGTGTGTGTGTGTGTGTGTGTATTTAGTTCTATGCAGTTTTATCACTGTAGGTTTGTGTATTTACTACCACAGTCAAGATACAGAATAGTTCCATCCCCACAGGATCCCTTGTGTTGCCCTCTTTATAACTATACCCACCTACCTCCGCCCTCTGGCCCCATTCCTAACTACTGACAACCACTAATCTGTTCTCCATCTTAATGTTGTCATTTCAAAAATGTTATATAAATGGAATCATAGATTATGTAATCTTTGAGATTACTTTTGTTCCCCCATACGCCACAATTCCCCAGAGATTCACCCACATTGATGTACGTGTCAATAATTTATTCCTTTTTATTGCTGAGTACTATTCCATGGTATAGATGTACCACAGATGTTTAGGTATTCATCCACTGAAAGACATTTGGGTTGTTTCCAGATTTTGGCTGTTATATGATTAAAGCTGCCATGCACATTCGTGGACAGGTGTTTGTGTGGAAGTAAGATTTTCTTTGGGTTAAATGCCCAAAGGTGTACTTGTTTAGTACTATGGTAATTGCATTCTTAATTTTATAAGAAATTGCCAAACTATTTTCCAGAATGATTGTTCCATTTTACCTTCCCAGCAGCAATGCATGAGTGATCCAGTTTCTCTGTATTATGTTAGAGTTTAAATTTGTCATTTTATTATGTTTTTGTTTGTGTTCTCTGTCTCTTATTCCTTTATTTCTCTTTTCTTGCCTTCCTGTGAGTTACTTAAACATTTTGTTGGATTCCATTTTGATTTGTTTCTAGTGTTTTGGGGTATATTTCTTGGTATAGTTTTCTCAGTGATTGCTCTGGCTATCATTATATATATTTAGGTCTCTTTACTCTCCCTTCTTTTAAAATACTGTTGTTTGAGTATAAGCTGTTACATTTTTTGTTTCAATCATTGAATGTGATTTATACAATTCATATTGGGAAGGCCTTTGTAGTTGATCATTTTTTCCTTTTTTTTACATTTCTCCAATTTGTTTATTTACTAAAATATATATACGTTACAAATATTAAAAACTTTAATATGTGCTCTACAGTAAATGTAAGTAGAAGTTCTAATATTTCTTCCCACACCGAATGATAATCTTAGCACTGGTCTATTGTCACAGGTCAGTGAGTTTATCTGAGTTGAGTTGTTCTACAGCATCATTTTTAGTGACCTAAAGGCCAGTCCTCAACTTTAGGCATAACGTCTTCTTGGTAATCACATCTTTTTTTTTCTTTTTTTAATTTATTGGGGTGACAATTGTTAGTAAAATTACATAGATTTCAGGTGTACAATTCTGTATTACATCATCTATAAATCCCATTATGTGTTCACCACCCAGAGTCAATTCTCCTTCCATCACCATATATTTGATCCCCCTTACCCTCATCTCCCACCCCCCACCCCCCAACCCCCCTTACCCTCATTTTTTCCTTTCAGCACCTGAAATATGTGCCACTTCCTTCAGGCTTCCGTGCTTTCTAATGAGAAAATCATCGTTGTTTGAATTAACGCTCTGCTAAAGGCCATGTGCCATTTCTCTCTGACTTTAAGAGTTTTTTTTTTGTCTTCAGTTTTTTAGAAGCTTAGGAATGATGTGTCTTGGTATAGATTTCTTTAGGTTTATTCTATTTGGGGTTTGATCAGCTTCTTAAATCTATAGATTTGCATTTTTCACCAACTTTGGGAAGTTTTCTGGCATTATTTCTTCAAATACTCTTTCAGCCCCACTGTCCTTCTTATCTCTTTTTGGGACTCTGATGATATGAATGTTGCATCTTTTTGTTATTGTCCCACAGGATCTTGTTCATCCTTTTTTATTTTTATTTTTTTGTTTGTCTATTTTGTCTTCTTTTGTTCCCATTGGATAAATTTTATTGATCTATTTTCAAGTTCACTGATTCTATTGTCTGTCATATCCACTATTGAGCTCATACACTGAGTGTTTTATTTTGATTATTGTGTTTTTTAGTTTGTATTGCCATTTGGTCCTTTTTAGAACTTATACATCATTGCTGAGATTTTCTATTTCTGTTTTTTTTTTTTCAAATTTGTTTCCATTTGAATTTGTTTGTTGAAGCATTTTTATAATGGATGCTTTAAAATCCTTACCAGATAATTCTAATATCGGATTCACTTCAGTGTTGGTGTCAGTGATTGTCTTTTCTCATTTAAGTTGTGATTGTATCCTGGATATTTTGGCTACAGTGTTAGGAGGCTCTGGGTCCTATTTAAATCTTCTACGTTAGCAAACAGTCACCTTGTTTAGGTTGAGCACACAGGTCCCCTGGATTACTTTTGTGTGTTGTGCTTCCAATGGCAATTTAGTCTTCAGAGAGTTTGTGCTGCTGTTTTAGTCTGCCTGACTTGTTTGAAGCTTCTGGGGCTACCACTGAGCCCTTCTGATGCCACTGGCTGGGGGCAGGAAAACCCTCCCTAGGCCAGGCCCCACTGGGGCCTCTAGGTGAGGGAAGGGATTCCTTGGCTGGTAGGAATAAGGAGCATCCCTGAGCCGAGAGCTTGTTGTGGCAGGATTCCCCTCGCTGGTGCTGTGAGGCCATCTGGTGTTGCTGGCTGGACCCCAGTTAGATGCAAGGGAAGAATGGGACTACCTATATCATCTAGTGCTAGGTTGGGGGTTGGGAGGCCCAGGGAACCTGCTGTTGGGTAGGGATTTGTAAGGCAACATACCGCTTTCTTGTTCCTCTTGCACGGGGGTCACTAACCAGTCCACCTCTTTCTTTTCACTGTTCTGAGTCCTCCTTTCATTGCCTCTCGCATTATTTCTAGGGTTTATAGTTGTATAAAGTAGGGAGAGGTTGGGAGAGTTGAGTGTAGGCCATCTTATCTAGACTGGAAGTATATGCTTTTTTAAAACACTCTAGTTTAAGTCCTCAGTCACATTCTCCATTAATATATTTGAAAATGCTAGGTTGTGTTTTCCTGTAATATATGTTTGTTCTAGAGACATAGCCTAAACCTCTGTTGAAAAAACTGGTGCATATCTGATTTAAATTAATTGATAGTACTGTAGTCAGATAATTAAATTTAAAGTCACATCCAGTCAGTGGAATCTAAGACAAAAATCTATGTTTGTGATATTTTCTCTATCAAACATTTTTCTACAAGTTTTCTTAAAGCATTTGAAAAATATTAGTACCTTTTGTCTGTTGCCATCTCTGAGGAGTGCTAAAATAATCCTTTTTCAGATGGATACTTTAAACTGTAGAGAAAATATATGACATTATTTGCATAAGCAACGTGCTGATATTTTGAGTGGATTAAGGAAGAGATACCAGAATTCTGTCTTTGGCTCTCCTGGTTTACACCACAGTTCTGACTCATAGAATTCTGGCATTTTTAGAGATCACCTATTTCAACCCTATTTTTGATATTTAAGAAAACGGATACTTCGAAGGCCATAAAGAAGCCTTGGTGCCTTCAGTTCAATAATAGCAGGACTTGTTTATTTTGAATTCTTAGTATTTCATAATGTGATGTTTTCTTTAAGAAATCAGAATCATTTTCTTTTTAGAAGACTTATTAAAATTTTATATTGAGGCATGATTTCTCAGTTCCCGTTTCTAATGAAAAAAAAGTACTTTAAGAAGTTAGGATAGCATGGTACTCTTTTAAAAATAGGTGTGCTTGAAAATCTGATGATCATGTGACCAATTAACCAGAAAAATAAACATCAACTCAAAAACTTTGTGTACAATATCGAGGGTGTATGCTCTAGGGGTGAGCACTAAATGCTGTTTTTGTGTTATTTGTATCATGTAACCTCTGTGAATGGTCTTTGCAAGGGAAAGTGACACGGGGATAATGCCTCATTGAATAGACGCTCCCTTAAAGGCTTGTTTATCATGGCAGTTGTCCTGGCGCAGTGCATTGGTGTGCTGAGGAATTTGTTTTCCTGCAGGTTCTAGAGAGCCGGTAGGTGAGAAGGATATAGCAGGATCAGCAGGTGTTAAAACAGACTTTGGGGAACAGAAACAGGCAACTCAGCCCACGATACTTGCTCTCTGCTCCCCCTTGTACACATATACACACACCTCAAGATTCCTTGTCTATTTCTGTCTGCTGTCACTATTTCACTGTATGGAGAAACATTGTCCCTTAGAGATAATTCTCCTTTTCTCTAGTAAGGCTGCTCTGCTGGTGGTCATTTAAACCTAATTTCACCCTTATAAAATATTAGGGGCTAAAAGACGAAAGCTTGTGGTGTCACTTGATGTATTTACTGGGGACTTTTTGGGGGTAAGGAGAAACATGTTTTTCTTATATTATGGATCAAAATAATTTAAGAGCATGGAATGATTAATGTCTCTGAATTCAGAGATGTGGAACTGAGGCCAGTGTTTGTTAAAGTAGTTGAAATTGCTATTAAGGAAGCTGCCTATATATACTTATAGGAAGCTGCTACATAGTCAGTCCTCTGTGATTAGCACAACTCCCCAGATGAGAAGTAAGACCCTGAAATGACTTAAGTGCTATGATGTTTACTAGAGTGAAAAACTGAATACAGGAAAATGGCGGCGGTGGGTGGGGGGCGGAAGGTGTACAAAAAGAAATAATGACACAGTTTGCCCCCCACCCTCCTAGTGCTTTTATATCTTTTAAAATCTTGAAGAGAGTTGTTTTCAGGGTTACTCTTTAGTAATTGAATCATTGAGTACTGGCAATCAGAAGTCCTGAGTTCCAGTTCTACTATGCCTCTAAGTAGATAAATGACATTCCCTTTGTAAGCCCCGCGTATAAAACAAGGCTGTGAATTATGATAATCTCTAAGATTCTTTCCAGCATTATGATTTCGTGACACTTCTCATTCGTAGGTGTTACTTGACACAATGTTAAGGGAATTTTTTGATAGGCCTGTATGCATATTATTCAAAATAAATCTCTCCAGGAAACTACTTTTTCAGTTTGAAATTATTATAATACCTTGATAGGGTCAGAAATTTTCAATAGTTAGAGAGGTCATAATTGGATCAGGACTACCCAACTATATGGATACAACCACAGCACAATTTGAGGAACAAATACTTTAATGCTGGTAGAGATAATGGCAATGGTAACGATGTTAATGTGGATGACACTAGATTTAATTGGTGTGGAGGAGTATCGACGTTGTAGATTGCTCATTAAGTATCCACTCATGCCCTTTCTCTTTTATCTTCCTCGGCTGTACAAGTTGGAAGGCAAATCATTTCACTTTGCAGCCTCTCTGGAAGCTAAGAGTGGCCCGTATTACAAAGATGAGATGGCGACTTATGGGGGATGCTTCTTTTCTTGAACAAAAAAGGAAAGCTTCTCAAGGAGAAGACTCTTGCCCTTGACTCTTACCCCTTCTTTTTCAGTAGGGCATGGATGAACTGCTTTGAGGTGAGCAGCCACCTCGCACACATGGAGAATAAAACCACATACTTAGGAAGATGAAGCAGAAAAATAGATGTAGCTTGGAATCTTGATGACATCTTCGAGTAGATCTACCAGCTCTGCATTGCTTATCTCCAGTCTTACCATTCTGTGAGAAAAAGTGGAACCCTTAACTGTCTCTTCCACTACTTATTAGGTTTTCTGTTACACCCAGCCAAACATGTTCACAGCTAAATATGTAAAGTAATTGTTATGACTTTGTATTTTACCTTTTTGAAGTATAAAAGTAGTGTTTACAGAACTTGGTAATTACTAATTTTGGACTGCAAAATTTAATCTAGTTTGTACAAATAATTGTCATTTTGAGGAAGCCTGGATGTGAAAATTTTGGATAATTTGTAAAGTTTTTATTTTATTGTCCATAGCATGGAGAATAGCAAAAGACTCCAAGAATTTCAGTTTTGTATTGCTTAGAGAATATTTCAAATTTTATTCAATGGGTAAAATTTACATGAGGGAAAGTATTTCTGTGAGTCACACCTCCTACTTAGCTCTAATCTTTGGTAAGATGGGGATACAGCTAGAGAATACTAATGAGTCTTGAAAAAATGTTTCCTTATTTGGTTTATAGGCAAAAATATATAGCAGAGTGAGTTGCCCTCTTTACTGTTTAGTCTAAGTTTATTTTCAGCAGATTCCTTCATACTTTCATATGACTAAGAAATACTTTAAGAGGAGGACTTTAAAGAGTGAAGGAGGATAGCCATTTGCAGGAAGTGAATATAAAATATGTAAAATAATTTTTGTGTGACACAGTATGTGCACACTGTCCATTTGTGCTTAAGTGCGGGAAATTAGTTTTTGCATTAAGCCATATGATAAGGGAAAAAGAAGGATCTAATTGGGATATACTTGTGTTATTTTACCAACTAGGATTGCAGTCATTTGAGAATAACTGATAATTTGACATATAACACACTACAAGTAAGGAGTGTATTGTATATGCCATGAAATGTCTGGAGGAAGATGCCCCAAGGCTGGAGCAACTGCATAAGGAGATTATCAAGGATTTAGGCTCTTTCTTGCTTTTGGCTCTACCATCATTCGAGTCTAGCTTTTACTCTGTTGGTGGAAAGTCAATGAACCTCCAGGCATGGCGTCTGGACCACAGCAGGAAAAAAGGGGCTGGACAAAAAGCAAGGCACACATTTGCTGAGTCAGAAAATAGGATACGGAAAATGATAGCTTCTGGGAATATGCATCTGGTAGATTTCTTAGTATCTTATTCATCTGAACTATTTAATGGCCATCCCTAACTGTCGAGATGTCTGAGAAAGAGAGGATTTTTCTTTTTTTCCTCCATTTTAATCTTGGAAAATTGGTACCTCCCAAACTGTCAGGATTTTCTTATACCAAAGAAGAAAGGGAGAATGGATATTGAGTAGGCAACCATCATTGTCATTGGATATGAAGAAAATTTCTCTGCTTTTAAAATAATATTTGTAATGTTATATCATAAATGCATAATTTGGAGATATCTTAAAATATGACAGTTTAAAAATAGTTGTTATTTGCCTTAAAGTCCTAGAAGGTATAATCATTTAAAGTTTTGTATCAGTTGCCACTTATTGAGATTGAGATAACTGACTAACATAAATCTCAAAGCATATCTTGATAGTCATTGGTATTAAGCTAATTGTGGGCAGAAAAATTATCATTTCCTTCTACAATGAATAATGAGATATGTGAGTGTGAAATTCTAAGAAATCAGACAGTGACAATATTATATACTATTCATTCATGAAATACTGTACTTTGTTTTTTGTTTAAATTTCATTTATATATTTTGAGCTATTTGTTATCCTAAAAATTTTAATGACATATGTGAGTAATACCTAGGATCAGATATTTATTTTAAAAAGAATAAAATTGGCCCAATTCCAGCATTTCTACTTTGTCATTCTCATTCTGTATATTGATAGAAATACCTTGTAATTGAGGGTTTATTCTCCAATTGATGTAGGCACTCTACTTAAAAGCTGTTTATCCATATCAAGAAGGATAATGGATCTTTTCTGGTTAAATTTTTTTCCATTAAAATAGGATGAGACAACTGTTCTCACCACACTTCAGAGGGATAGTAAAAAGATAAATGAAATAATGGATGCAAAGTGCCTGTTTTTGCTCTGAAAGGTGTTATATAAATTCTATAAATAGTATTATTAATGTGCAAACAAGATGATGGGTGAGTATTTCTAAAAGTGGGTATCATAACTAGGATTTTGAGTGTGGTCCTCAATGTCAGTTTATTTTTTTTTAAAGCAGAGCAATATAGAAACACATTTTTATGTTCTTGTACTGAATTATCAAAGGTAATCCTCATTGTGAGGGGAAGAGAAAGTACAGACACAGTTTCAAAGAGAGAGGTGATTTATTGAATAATGCTCAGTTATAAAAAGTCCTTTGGGTCGCTTAAGTGGTTACAGAAATGGGAAAACTCTGATTAAAATGTGAACTCTTATTAAGACCTAGGGTGGAACTTCTAATGGCCATATCTTGAAAATAATGAGATTCTGCTTAACTCATAAAAATCTTCAGAAAAGGTTTTTGTAATATCTTCAATAAAGGCTTTTATTATCCCCTTGGCTACAGGTGTTTATTCATTGAAAGATAATTTGAGACAGAAAGTCGTTCTTTATTTTTATTTGACCTGCCATTTTTTCTATGTGCTAAGTTACCAGTAAAAATGAGTTGCATTATACAGTAATAAGAACCCATGACTTTGAGCCAGGGAGCAAGGTTCATGTCTCAGGTTTGCCACTAATTATCTGTGTAACTGTGAAAATTATTGTATTGCTTTGTGTAAAGAAACATCCTTTAAGCCAGCTCCTTCTCCTCTTTAGGCATTCTAAATTTAAGGTGTTTAACTTGACTAGTTGAGGTCATAGGAGAAATTCACATCTCTGTGGGAAGAATACTGGCGGTCTTTGATGTCAATCTTATGGTGGTGGGCGGTCAGCCATGAAACTGTCATGTGAAAGCTGGTCTGGAAGTGGATACAAAGAGGGAAGCTTTGCTTTTCTCTGTGCCTTATTCTCTTGTGTGATTTGTTGAAGGTAAAGGCTTATTGGTAGTTTATGCTAAAGAGATAGCAACTGAAATGGAACAAAGTTGGCCAGTGAAGGATAGTATGCCATACTTTGTAAATCAGATTATCCAGATGATTTTCTCTCTCTTTTTTTAAAACTTGCTCCAAGTCTTTAGAAAGTCTTGTTTAAGTGTCTTATCTGTTTTTTGAAAATTATGGGGAAGGTCAAATGTCACCTAGAGCTGTAGGTGGGAAGAGTGCCCCCTAGCCCAAAACAGTGCAGTAGCAGGAGCAATAACTAGAGAGTAAGAAATTGCTAAGATAAGATATGGAGGACATTACAATAGGGCTTGAGGAGCTGTGGTGTCACGTCCTGCGCGGCGATGAGGGTTGTGGGAGCGAGGAGGGCAGTGCAGGGTTAAGAAATACAGTAACCATGAATAGTGTACAAGCGGGGCCAAGGGACTCCAGCTTCAAGGACTGAGCTCCGAATTGGGCCTACGGCCTACGCATAGCTTTTATTAGTTAGGTGGGGAAGTAAAGGAGATAAAGCATGTCAATCTCAAGATCTGTGAATTCCGTACACCATAATAGGAAACTGATTCAAGCCAATCACCCTGGCCTGCAGGCAGCTGAACCATAAGTCTCAGGATGTATGTACTTCCCCAAAGGACAAAACCTTTATGCATATGAATAGATGGAGAGCACATCATTGAATCTCTTCCCCTGCAGGTTGTGGGAAGGAATGCAGCCACAGAGGCAGAGGCTCTCCTTAGCTGGGGGAAGGTGGGGGGCTGTGCCCACCTCTATGAACCCCGTGGATTCTCCTGTTTGTCCCCACTCGGCTGTGCCTGGCTTGAGTTGTCCCCCGCATGGGGAATCTTACTCGTCATTGGCTGACCAGACATCTTTCTGGGGCCAAACAGGGAGACATAAGGTGCAAGCACAAAGGTGAAGCAAAGTCCCTGAAAGGATCCGTCTCACAGACTCTTCTTACTTTAGGGGCAGGTACATGGAGACAGATGGGTAAGCTGCTGCGTGACAACACTGTGGCTGGTGAATACCTATAGAGGTCTAGTTGTCATTTCCCAAATGGAGACTCTTCTTCTACTGCACACCTTTGAAGCTTGGAGTTTACTTTTGTTGAAGAAGATGGCAGGTTCTCAGAAGGCTTGCTGTTCTTCATCTGGAAAATGAAGGGATTAGACCAGGTCATAGTTTCACAGCCATTTTTATTTTCTCCCTCCTGATTCACTTGTTCTGAAAGATTTTTGCCTACCAAACTATTTCTATAATTGTATCTTTTAAATGTAACCAGAAGCATATAACACAGCCAATTAGAGCCTCCAATTAATATGAGATAACTAGTGTGACCATTCTGAGAAGTTATAATTCAGCTTAAAGCAGACAAATTTGATATTTTTGTTCATTTAAGAATGCAATAAATGTTTACAAATTTTTCAAATTGCAAATTTGCATTTTGATATGTCATCTAAAGGCCGTGGTCCACTGTTCTACCTTTCTTCATCTCTGATTCCTGCTTCCTAGAGGTATTACCTTCAAATACTGAACTATTTCCTTATGTTTGCCTCCATTTGTAGAAACAAGACATGCTGCTGTTTGTTAATTTTTAGTTTTATTCTTTATATAGTTATTTCCTGCTATGGATGATGACACACACACATTCACCTACTTTGTTTCCTCTATTTAATTTCTAAATTTTAAAAATTTTAAATTGCTATAACTGTATCACTCACAGCTGAATCATTCCATGTACTACGATTACATTTCCTTTCTTATAAATGTTTTTATTTTCCTCATATTTCGTAACTGTTTCAATCATTTTATTTTGCACAATTTTCAAAGTATCTCTCACTATTTTACCCCATCTAAATTGTAAATTTCTTTTTAATATGTTTAATCAAATCATCTATACATTTTATCTTTTTATTGGTCACACATGCATTTTCAAGCTATCCATACATTTGCTCAATGTTGTCATTTTGAAATTTTCTTATTTCATCTAAATTAGTTAGAGTAATCTTAGGCTGAGGCAACAAGTAGCCCCCAAATCTATAATGGTTCAAACACAACAGAAATATATTTCTTGCTCATGTAACACTAATGAGCTATTCCAGGTGAGTCGGGGAGGGGAGTGGGTGGCAGCTCTGATCTGCTGTTTTGGGTGAGTGAGATGGGGTGCTGCTCTGCTTCCCGCAGTCACTCAGGGTCTCTGGTTGGAGGTGCTACTGTTTTCAGTACGTAGGTTCCAAAGTAGCCATGGTCAACTCCAGTGAGAGCTGGGAGGTGGTCCTGAGAATGGCTTACACCCTTTGCACTTATATATCTTTCTCTAGGACTCAGTCTTTTGGCCAACCCAATTATAAGAGAGGCTGAAATAATGCTGTCTAGCTGTGTGTCCAGAGAAGAGGACATGGGGTTTGGTAGACAGCTAATAGGACTTGCAGTGCAGTCATTCTGCAGATTTCTTTACCTCTTTCCTGTGTTGGATCCCTTGTTTCTTCATTTCTGTAGATTCTCTTTCTGATTTAGTCTTTTGTTTTGAGGGATGGAGTAATCCTTTAATATCTTCTTAAGAAATGGTGTGTTGAAGGTAAAACTTTTGAGATATTTTATGTCTGAGGATGTTTTTGTTCATTTTTATACCTGATGGATGGTGTTTTTTGAAGGTAGGATCCTTGTCAGACACCATTTTCCTACAATGCCTTCCCACATTTCTTAGATCCCATAAGATATTGTATTGTCTTTCATTTGGTTTCTTGTTTATCTCTTTCTAGAACGCCTATTACTATATTTCATTTAATCTTATATGTTTTCCATTGTAAGATACACCATTGTTTTAAGTATCAGTAAGAAAAATGTATTTTCAATTAAACTGTGGACAATATTTTAATATCACTTAGAATATTAATTTGATTCTGATTGAAAGAACATAACTTAATTAAAGATAAAGTGTATCATATATCTTTCCTGTGAATGCATTAAAAAAGAACACATACTGAAATCGATTGGACTAGTTGTTCTGAAAACATATTCACATTATGAATTTCTCTCTTCTAAGTCTCATTTGAACTCCAAGTCATAAACGTCTGTGTTCTTCATCCATGCACTATCACTCTGTGCCAGCAATAGTGCTGGTCCTGAAAAGATGCTTAGCAATCATGGAGAGTGATCCTCCTCTGTGATTCATGCTCTGGGAATATTGTTAAAAATGCTTGATTGATGGTTGCCAGATGGGGCGTTGTTGGGAAGATGGGTGAAAAATTTAAAGGGGTTGAGATACACAAATTGCCAGTTAGAAAAACACTCATAGAGATGTAAAGTACAGCATAAGGAATATAGTCAATAATATTGTAATAACTAGATATGGCGCCAGATAGGTACTAGACTTACTGGGGTGATTACTTTGTGGTAAGTTATATAAAAATCTAATCTATGTGGTACACCTGAAACTAATATAATATTTATGTCAACTGTAATTGACAAATTTAAAAAAGTGTTTAACAAATGCTTGATTCACACTGCTCTTATCCCTTCCTCACAGGCATATGATTTCTAGATGTTAAAAGAGTTCCATTATTGTCTCCTGGGTTTTCTTCCAACAAACTAATACTCACTGTGCAAGTTTTCATGACTGTGCAGATCATAACAACCAGCTCATTACTGCTGCCTCTCTGAGAGCAATTGTGAGATACTATTGATTGTAAGATGGGTCCGATTTCAGAGCTATAATAATGTGGAGAATGTGTATAATATTTACATGTTGAACCAACTGCATGAACCCTTGAAAATGTTTTTATCATTTCAAATCCAGTTTTTACATCTTATATATTGTTATAAATCTTATTTTACTATAGACAGAGGGATAGAGAACAGTCTGACTTTTCCACTGTGTGCCTTAACTGAACTTGAATTTTCTCAAGATGAAATGGTAAGAATCCCTCGGGATCCTTTACCTCTAAAAGCAGCACATGTGCCAGAAGACTCACTGAGCTTGGAGGTGATGAAAACATAAGAAGCACCACAGTCACGATTCAGGCACCCTTTTTTAAGTGCATTAGGGAACCAGACCTAAAAGCAATGCGAAACATTTTTCCGGCTGTCCCTCTGCATAGATTCACAATTATAGTATACATGCTATCCTGTAACTATCTACTTACCTAAAATTGAATATAGATCTCTAGCATCTTTACAAATTGCTACATAGTATTCTATTGAATAAACGTATTGTGCTTTATCTAATCCTTTCTCCGATGTTGAACATTAAATTGCTTCCATTTAATTTTTGCAATTAAACAATGCTTTAGTAAACATCCTAATATAAATGTTTTCATTTGTGGAGTTAAGGGCTATATAGATTTTAAAGGCTTTTTGCCACCAAATTGCCTTTCACAAAGGTTATACCAATTCACACTTTCACCGACTGTCTATCAGTGACCATCTCGTCACAACCTTCTAATTCTGGGTTTCATCAGTCTTTTGCTAATGTGAGGAGAGTAAAATGATCTCTTTGCTGTTTTCAGCTTGTTTTCTTTGGTTACTAGGGAGCCTGAAAAACTTTCGTTTTTTTCCTATCTGATACGGTGTCCCCGGAGAGAGAAAGAGGCTGCCCTCGTAGGGTGGGCATGAGCAGGGCAGCTGGAGCGGTTCCTTTGTTGATATTAGTAAAAGGTATCTGACAGAGAATGTAGTTACTCCTTTGGATTCCTGGAAGGTCTAGGGAATTCTGTGGTTTAAACCCTTTAAACTTCACAGAGATCCTTTTCCTTGCCTTCCCTAAGTGGCTGGAGGCCTTCCAGTCACCTTAGTTTTTTGGTGCTTTGACCATGGTTTCTGTGGGAGAACAGAGCTGCCCCCTCCAGACTACATGATCCTCACTAGTCCTGGTTGGTTTCAGGGCGATATGTACGTAGGGGAGCTGTCAGTAGGGCTTTGAGTCAGTGGAGAGTAAAGCAGGGGGTCCACAGAGCAGGTGGAAGATACACGCATTTGAAGGCAGACAGTAGAAGGCAGAGTGAGGGAACAGATGAACTCTAGGCAATGGTCCACACAAGGAAGAGGGCGCATGTTGGAAAGGTGGGCGGAGGTCACATGTGAACTTTGAGTGTGCCTTGATTGTGAGTTTAAGGAGTATGCTCTTTATTTTAAGGCTGTGGAGGGCTCCGAGATTTTTGGATTCCTGGTATGATGAGATCTGACAAATAGGAAAGCTAATAACTGGATGACATTTGAAAGGGATGCAGGCAATACAAAAGGTTGTATTCCTGGTCTCTGCATGGATCCTGCAGTTTATGTTTAGCTTTTTCTTTTTTTTAAAAATTATGATTTCTGTTTAGAGGGACATAGAGTCAGGTGAATGCTTCCAGTACAGGGCTGTTGTATAGTCTATGTCTCAGAAAGAAAAGTGGGAAGCAGCTCATTTTTTTTATAGACAGGACATGCCCTTAGGATATGTATAAGTATTGGGGGTGTCATTCCAATAAACTTTAATTAAAAAAAGAATATATATAGGTAGTAACAGAGAGAGAAAAGTTGTTTTTGAGCATGTCATGTGGTATGTGGGTAGATATTTGGCATATTGAAATGCTGAATGAATCCAGAAACTATCAAAAATATCCTATAGACTTGCTGTAAGATCATCAACTGCCAAATGGCAGCAAATGTGTAATTTCAAATGGATAATGCACTGGTTATGCCATTTAGACTAGCAAAGTTCTACGTGTTATATTTTTTACTTTGTATATGAACACATCTTTCATATCCGAAATATTAGAGTAAATGAGCTCTAAATACTGTCTTCATTTCATTGGGAAATTATCTTAAGCACATGATACAGGATATTTAAAAAGGACTTAACATTAATAACTTGCAATTGGATGGTTTATGACTATTTTCTTATGTTCATTGAATTTTGAACTATATTTTCTGAAATAGCATTTATTATACTCTTAGATATAATCTGCTTTGGCTTGGCAGTCAGTAACTGAATAAGTAATTTCATCTTTGGTATTACTGCCTGACAAACTGTGATTTTCAGACATGGTCATAAAACCTCATGAATAGTCAGTTTTTAGAGATAGGATGGTAAATATCTTCTAATAAATCATGGCTTGTGCTTAGCTCATTTATGAGTAGTTATTGCTATGAATCTTTTTGGTACTCATAAAATGCAGTTAAATTTGTAGCTGAAGAATTCAATTTTTACTCTTCGAGTAACTGTAGCCAAGGGCTGTACTTTCCTTCAGCCTAGATAAGTCATAGTGACGTTCCTAGGCCAAAAGAAGGAAGCTTGATAAAAGGTGGTGGGTGGTGAGAGGAAGATGCAGTGTATAGCTTTCCTTCCAAATGCAGTTATTGGGCTTCTCCAAGGTGGAGTGTTTATAAATTATGGGGTGTTCTAGCAGTCCTCAGTCCAGACTTTCTGCTCTGCCAAAGGCAATTTTTACTATTTCTTTCAACATTTGTACCCTTAAAAAACCTAGTTTTCTCTCTGGGGGGAAGGTAACTAGTATTTATTGAGCATGTACCTTGTGCCAAGTAAGTTAGTCAATGCTTTAAAATGCTCTCATTTAATTCTTACTATAACCTTGTGATAGAGGCATTATTATACTCATATTAAAATGAAAACAATAAGTCTCAGCCAGATTACATTATTTGGTTAACTCTATATAGTATGAGGTTATGTTTCTTTCCTTTCACCAATCCAAAATCTATAGTTTTTCTAGGTCCTGCTTAAGACTCAACATGTTAAAATTTAAAAAATACGTATTGAGAGTTTTATTATGTTTCAGGTGCATAAATTATCTCATGTAATGTTCACGAAAACAAACAAATAAACAAACAAACAGGAGAAGTAGGTATATTTATTTTCACTTTAAAGATGTGGAAACTGAGAGGTCCAGAGTCTGAATAATTTGTTCAACATCACGCAGAGCTAGGATTCAAACCTAGGTCCATCTGTCTCCAAAGCCTATGCTTCCACTATTACATTGCTTTGTAAGTCTTTGTCTTTATGGGTTATGTGTTAAATTTATTATTTTGACAATTGTTTTAATTTATTTTTGTTGCTGCTTAAGTACATACCGTACTACTTTTTCATATGAATGCAATAAGAGCTAATATGGAGGGCCTACTACACGCCGTTAGTGCTTTGCTAAATGCTTTGTCTGTAATAGGGCTTCTTAGTCTCAACCCTGTTGACATTTGAGCCAGATGATTCCCTATCCTTGGAGGGGGGGTTCTGTCCTGTGCATTATAACATGTTTAGCAGCATCTGTGACCTCTTCCAATAGCATTCCTCCCCCTCTCCCCAGTTGTGGAAACCAAACAGACCTCCAGACATTGCCAAATACCTTTTGTGGTGGGGAGGAAATCACCTGAGATTGAGAAACACTGTTTTGTATTATCTCATCCTATCCTCAGAGCACACTGTGTTTGAGGCTCACACCCTTATGATCTCAATTTCACACAGGAGGAATAACTTAACTCAGGATCACACGGCATCTCCAGGACGCAAACTCAACGCTTACATAGAACTTTGGACTAAATTTTGCTTTATTTCATGGGCTGCCTTCAAATTTAACTTGAAAGTTCTGGAAGTCTCGGGCTTTGTCAGATTCTTCTCTTTCTTTTTCTCCTTCCCCTTCTCCTTCTCCTTTCCTTTCTCCTCCCCTTCTGCTTCTCTTTCTCCCTCCCCCTCCGCCTCTTCCTCCTGCTTCTTCTTCTCCTTCTTCTTCTTTTTCTTCTCCCCCCTCCCCCAAGGACACCAGGAAAAGTATTTAAAATTTCAGCGCTTTGAGAGATGTTCATTAAACAAATGACCCATTTTATGTGGGTCATATTTAAATAAGAAACTTTTAAATAAAATTTAGCCTAGTGCAGTAATTAAGAACAAACGGTTTGGAATCAGAAACGTCTCAGGTTTAAATCTCACATCTACCATTTATTAGTTCTAGGATTCTGTGAAGATTTTTTGACCTCTTTTAGCACGAGTTTTCTCTTCTGTTTGGGACAAATAATTCCTCCTGTAGATATTGTGGAGGAATATATGTCACCTAGCACAGTACATGACACAAGGTTAAAAAAATTCAGTAAATGGTAGCTATTAATACTGGTAATACAAAGAATCACAATAGTTATGATAACAAAATTGTTTGGATTTTCCCTTTATAATATGAGACCATTACATATATTTCAATCAAGTTAAAAAATGTTTTCCTTTGTATACCTAGAACAACTTGAAAGCTGTTGTTGCCTTAACATTAAGTTAAAAATTACATAAAATTAAAAAATACAGAAGAGAAAGGAGAAAAGTCTGTGGAAAATGTAAACCTAAACAAACAAAAACATAGGACCATTCTGTGGATGAAATTAAAATACTGAAATACTTAGGTTCTGAAGACAAGTTACATTTAGTTCATTTCATTTTAGTAAAGAATTACTAACCCTCTTGGTGGCTCAAAGAAGAGCCTTCTTTAGCCTCCAGAACAGCTGAATTGACTCATCTCTGATCTCAGCCCTCAGCCTTCTGCTGGTTTGGCATCTCTCGCTTCCTTCCTCAAGGTCTGACCTTTTGCCACATTTCCTCTGACTCATTTTTTGGGTTCTGCTCCTGGCTTTTAGCTTCTGCTCTGAGGATTCCTTTCCGAGGTTCCTGGGTCCTCTTTCAGGTTAGTTACTGACCTGATTTAATTTTCCACTGGATTCCCTCCTTAGGTGACGACACTCCATGGCTTGCCTGCCATGCCTCAGTTACATGACTGCTCAGAGACGGCATTCTCACCTTCTGCTGCTCCCTCTGCCCTAAGCCAACTTTGACAAATACTTTACAAATGTAATTGGCAGGAATCATTTAGGTTTTAACTATAGGTTGGTGGCATTGAATTTCCCACACAGTAAAATGCCATGATGCAAAGTCATTGGTTTTAGACTCTTGAAAGACTATTTTTGTATTTTAAATGCTTCTCAATTTTTTTTTTTTAATCTTTTGGTATACTTTGGAAGTGTTAATATTTGTAGGGAACACTGAGGTATGTAGATAAAGCTGTTCTTGGTTCCAGGACCTGTGTGGCTATAATGGAGGGACGTAGGGGATGAGTGTCTCAGCCTCCTGTACAAAATTATATACAGTGGCATATTGGTTGGGAAGCTGTATTCTAAAGTTCCCCGGAAAAATACAGATAATAGCACTGGTCTGGGCGGGGGAAGTGAGGAAAGCGTAAACCCTTAAACAGTTGTTCTTTAGCCTCTTCATTTTCCACTTAACTATCAGATGCTTTCTAAAAGGCCCAGCCCACCCTGGAGAAACTGCCAGGAATAGGAAAACTCAATGAAGATAAAGATGCTGCAGTTTCTGTAGGGAGGCTGGTGAGGAAAGAGATAGATCTATTTTAAGACGTTTTAAGACGTGCTGAAACTGGAAAGAGATTGGGAGCAGGGGGAGAGTTAGGAGGCTCCTGAGGGAATCCAAGAATGAGGTACTAAGAATTTGGAGTATTGGCTACCGAACTGAAAAGGAATGAATCACTCGTTTTACATTCATAGAGAAAAGACTTGAGTGTATATGATAGGCCAGCCGATAGAAATTTATTTACCACCTTGGAAGTGAAGCTATATTTATATCCTTCACCAATTATGTCAGACCACCATAATTACCATTAGATATGAGGAGAGTGGGGAGAAAGACGTCAATAATAATATTCAAGTTACTATTTTAATGAATTATATTAACTAGTGTTTAGTTTTTTTAAATGATTTTAATTCATTTTAGTCACTGAAAAAAGGAGCAAGGAAAAAGTGCAATTTGGGGTGGAGAGAAGGTGTGTTGAGTTTTGAACAACCCAATTTTGAGATACTTGTGCAATGTAAAATAACAGCTATTTGGAAAGTGCTTGGAAAGTGGTTCTGGAAGTCTCAAGAAAGAGCCCCATCAGAGAAACCAGATTTAGAACAATATGAACAATGTAGAGATCCATACTTTTGGTTGGTGTGCGGGGGGAGCGTTCCTATGGAAATCATATGCCAAACTGTGTTCCTGTGTGGTTTTTCTGGGGAGAGGACCCTGTGTAGTTTCAAGGCATCACCACCATAGAGAGTAAATTAAGCCCTGTAGGACAAATTGGAGGGAATTATAATTTTTAAAGTAAAAGAGGAGAATGATTTGAAGATAACGTTCTCCTCCCTCCCCCCACCCCCCCTCCTTTGGCAGTAATGCAAGAGTGTAAAAGGGAATTGGTTTGGGAAAACATATGATTAGAAATAATGAATTTAAGTTGGGATAGAAATTTGGGAAATAGTGTGTCCCACAGGTAACAGCGGTTGCAGCCATGGAAAACAGGTGGGAGATGTGGATTGCAGATAGGCTTAAGCATCGCAATGGTACTAGAGGCTGTGAGCGTATTTGAACTCTAAGCAAAGGTTTAGAATAAAGACAGAATGATGCAGAAGGCCAACTTCTGAGCTTGGCAATACCCAGAGTAGAGAGCCAGGTGAACAGAAGGAGTGGGGCACTCCAGGCACCTGATAGAAAATTCAGTCATGAATTGGCTAACGCATGTTGCTTGCCAGAGCCTTGCTTGAGGCAGCTGCTGGTTGACAGAAACAGCTCAAGAGACATATCATTACTCTCTCCTCTAGTTTGCTAGATTGACACTAGTATTTAAACCTGTTTTGCTTCCTTATCTCTGTAACTAAATTTGCTTAAAGCACATATGTATAATATGTGTGTGTATAAACATATATAGGTATGTGTGTGTGTATGTGATATAGAGAACACACGAAAACAAATATGTAAAGCTGAAATAAATTGATAAAGGATGAGTTGTAATATATATTCCTATAACCACTGGATTATTTTGTGCACCTTCTACAATGTTTTCTTAAACAACTTTATTGACGTGTTTCTTATATGTAATAAATGACACTCATTTAAAGTCTATCATTTGGTGATGCCTGACAGATGTATTCACGTGTGTAACCACCACAACAATCAAGATATTTCTGTTATCCTCAAAATTTCCTCCTGCTGCTTTGCAGTCCTTTCTTCTCTTCCCCTCAGCCCTTGGCAACCACCAATCTCCTTTCTTTCACAGTAGCTTAGTTTGTAGTTTTATAATTTTATATAAATAGAATAATACAACATGTACTCTTTTTGTCTTGTTTCTTTTCCTCCCCCACTCAACTTAATGCCTTTTTAAAATTATTATTGCTGTATGGATATACCACAATTTGTTTATCTATTTATCTGCTGATTGGGATTTAGGTTTTATCCAGATATGGGCTATTACAAATATGCCACCCACAAACATTTTTTTATAAGTCTTTGTGTGGACATATGTTTTCATTTGTCATGGGTAAATACCTAGTTATGGAATAGCTTCGTTGTTCTCGTTGATCAGAAAGTTCATGGCTATATTAAAATGATCACATTTCCAAGAATAAATGTATTCATTTATTCTTTTAACACATAGTTTTAAGCAAACACATTTGCACTTTGAGAGCCAAAATTACAAATTGCATCTCTGCTTTTGAGGAATGTAAGAAATATCAATTTCTTATAAAAGTCATTTATGTGATAAGTTGGTGTTTCAAGTCGCTGGAGAACACAGTGAATATCAAATGATTGACCAGTCTGGTGCAAGAAATTGAACACTCTTCCCTCTGTAAATTAAATAAAAAAATGAGTACAACTAAAATGAACTGAGATGAAATGCAATATGGTATCCTGGATTGGATCCTGGAACAGTAAAAGAACATTAGTGGGAAAATGGGTGGAGGGAATATTGGAATTCTGTGCAATCTGCAAATTTTCTGTAAATCTAAACTTATACTAAAATTAAAAGTTTTTTGAAAAACTTAAGCATTTCTGCTCAATAAAATTATAAGCTAAAAAAGTAAAGTGAGAAAAACATTGATGTGTATATGACAAAGATCCTTATTGAAAAAAAATACTCTTTTAAGTCAATAATAAAAATACTAATCTCCTGAGGAAAAAAAGTGGGCCAAGAACATAAGGACAATCAATAAAATAATTTGTCCGTATGACTTAGGTAAGGAATGGACCTTAGTCCCCTGCCTCATGTTTCCACATGGGAGGACTTCAGCTAGAGTAACACCTTGGCCAGTTTCCCCACTTCTCACTCTCTCCTACGTGGGGATAATTTACTTATCTGGTTTAAAGAATTTGGGAGAAAAAGAATCAGACACACACAGCCCAGCTTTTTCTCTATTTTCTTTCTCTATTTGGATGCATCTCTCTACTGTTTATGTTGCAATTCTAGAAGAATCTTGGGATGTCCAATTATTATCTAAAGTTAGGTATTCATTTTCTGATCTGCCTAAACATTAAGAAAGCTTTTTTTGGCTTCTATTTTTAGTGATTATTAATGTACTCTCTCTCTCTCTGTGTGTGTGTGTGTGTGTGTGTGTGTGTGTGTGTGTGTGTGTGTGTATGTGTGTGGAGAGAGAGAGAGAGAGAGAGAGAGAGAGAGAGTCTGACAGGGTTGTGGTGTGGTTTGTGGGGGCAGGGTGGAGAGTGTGATTAAGTATACAAAATCCTAAGAGCTGATAAACTTGCAAATATATTAATTCTCCATAACAATCAAAGCAATGCAACTTAAATCAAGAGGGTCCCATATTTTTACCAGAATGATAATTCAGAAAAGGTTTCAGAAGGAACGATAGTTAGTATTGAGGAATTTGTAGTGAAAGGATCTTTTAAATTGTGGGTAGAAGAATAAATTGGTACAATTATTTTCCAAAGGCATATCGTCAATTTGTATCAATAACCATAACAGGCTTACACTCAACTTCACTTTTAGGATAAAATCTAAGGTAGTAACCAAAGATTTTACACTAAGATTTGTAAACAAATATTGTTAATCACAGCATTATTTGTAGAGGGCAAACGTGGGAAGCGACTTAATTGTCTAATATGTGAATATTGTACTACTTATGATTAAAGCCATAAATAAAGACCATGTCTTGAAGAGTATTGAGAGAAATGGGAAAATGCATATGATCTAGTGTAAATAAGATAAAAGCAAGATATAATACCATGTGTACAATTTAATCTTAGTTTTGTAAGCAGCCTCTCTTTACAAAATAAGTTTTGTAAAAACCATTTTTATAAAATTATAATTTGAAAAATACTTTTATAACAACATATTTATAAACATATTCATAAAATGGAATATCAAGTGAGATTATTCTTGTCTGAATTTGCAGTTGAGGTCCAAAGCTGAGAACAATGGTTACTGTGTACCCCATAGAGATGGTTGTCTTGGGGAGTGCAGTGCTTGGGAATGGGTCATTATGAATGATGCCCGAAATGAAAAGGTTATTATTATCAAGATGCCTGCTACATGGAAGGCATCTAAAGCCAGTGTCTCATTATTAACCACAGAAACAATAACCAGGAAAATAATCATGGGATGATGCCAATCTCTCCCAGCTATATTAGGAGAGATTTACCCTCCTCTCCTCCTTTGGACGAGTTAGTCTTTTAGAAGAAGGAGGTGGTGTGTCAGGATGCCTCATTTTACATTCACAACTGGTAAGTCAACCTAAGTCTAGTTTCACTGGTGGCAGGGGAATAGAGGATTTTGAATTCAGTTTAAGATTGAAATTTTAAAATGAAAGTCTTGAGCCTTAAATATCAAAGTGAGACTGTTCTAATAATTGAAAGTTTATGGGCGTGTATCAGTGTGTGTGTAGTTTGTTGAGGGGTCTTAACTCATTGGAGTGTACATATGAATTGGTTTTTTTTATTTCCAATTGTGATATGTCAAACTCTAGTCCCTGTCTGTCTTCATTATTGCAACTCTTACTGACATGTTGGCTAGATTCTATTAATATATATAAATTTGCTTTAAAAAAATAAAAGTGTGTTTGTATTTTGTACCTATATGAATGTGCAGCAAAAAGGGCTAGAAAAATGTCCACTAAAAATTAGTGATAGTTATCTTTTGGTAGGGGGATATTTATACATTGTATTCCACATATTTATTCTTCCCTGTATTTTCCAACATCAAATGTGTATAACGTATACTCTCACAATAATATAGATATATATTATAAAGGTACGTCTTTTGCAAAATTGTAATTGAAGATGATGCCATTGTGTTGTTTGATTTACATTTTATAAGGATCCACATACGACTGTCATTCTTAAAAGATTAATACCTCAGGAAAATGTTTCTCCAGATAAACCTGCATGATTTCTCTTGTCAGATAAAAATACTGGGCCTCTTCGGTTTATTTACTAGTAGACAAAGCTAAATTCATTGCTCAGTTGTCACTGCCATTGATTTTGCTCTCATCATACCTCATTTAGAATGCCTCAGCTGCCTTCTAACTATTTTCTGCTCTAGACTCTTCCACCCTCAGCGCTGCCTTCTGAGGATGTTTCTGGAATGCAAATCTGGCTGTAGTTATTTCCATTTAAAATTCTTCAGTAGCTTCCTGTGTGATAAAACCAAACTCTGGGCCTGGCATCCTAGGCCTTCCCTCCACAAGACTCTGCCTAAAATGCCTTCGCTAGTGTCTTGTTTCTTTCCTACTTGTGTCCTGTCCTTTAACTTGCTTAAATGACTTGTAATTTTCCTACAGTGCTTTTTTCATGACTTTCTTTGTTTCTCATGCCTTTTGTTCTTCCTTCCTTCATTCTTGATACTGTCCCTTTCTTCGGAGAAAACTTCTGTTTTTTCTTTAATGAGCTCAGCTTTACCTAGTATAATAATCTGTTCCTTTCTTGTGTTCCCAGTACCACATGAACGGAACTGTCATTTTTTGGTTATTTTTCTGTCTTCTCTATAAAAGGCCAGACCACATTTTCTTCAACCTGCTAAGGGCTTGTTACATAAAAGATGTTTAATACTCATATGTGTAAAATCTAAGAACTTTAGATACATTGTCTTTTTTAATTCCCTGCAACACATCTGTAAGGTGGATATTATTATGCAGCTGACAAAATAGAAGCTTAGAGACAGTGTTACTTATTGTGTTGTTATTTGCTTAATGTCTGTTCCTACCACTGGACGGTGAGCTCAGTTAAGCAAGGAATAGTAATAGTTAAGATTGGCTAGGATATGCTGCAGTAATAAAATGCCCCCAAATTTTAGTGGCTTCCAAAACTAAACACAACATAGTTTGTTTCTTATTCATGTTACATGTTCTTTGTGAGTTGGATGCTGTTATGCTGCACCTAGATTTCACTCTGGGATCAGCCTGCCAGGATAGCCTTTATCTGGAAGATTGACAGTTTTCATAGCAGAAAGAAAAGGGACACAGAACCGCATGATGGCTTTTGAACTTCTGTCAATGTTTCATTGGCCAAAGTAAGTCACGTGACCACTCCTAAGTACAAAAGGATGGGTATCTATAATCTTCCTATAGGGATGGCATCACAGAGAGGAAAAATGAAATATTTGGCAAACATTAACATAATCTACCACAGGGAACCTAATTGTTTTGTTTACCGCTGCCTGTTCAGCACCTATTACTATGCCTGGTACATGTAGGTCTCAGTATTTAGTGACTGCATGTCACAAAGCTAGTAGGCATGCCAGAGCTGTGATTTGATTAGTCTAATGTCAGAGCCCATTCTGAATGACTTTGCTATTTGCATTACCTAGTCTCAGATGCTTACTACGTAATATGCCTTTCTCTAATATCTCTGCTCACTCTCTCTTGTATTTCCTTTGTTTTTAATTATTCTATAAATAGCAGGGAAATATTTGCTGTGACAATGAAAGAAGTTAGAGAAAGATGACCCCAGAAGTAGAATGAAGCCAGGAATGTATAGTTTCAGAGATGTCAGGTTAAGAAAAAAAAAAAATCAGAAGGAAAAGAGTAAGGGCAGTATCAAACATAGCAAGAGATTAATTAGGAAAAAAAAGATTGTTAGAAAAGGTCTTTGCTGTCAGATACTTCACTGGAGCCAAGGGGGCATAAAAATATTTACAGATTTGATCAGACTTTAAAAAGTAAAAGTGATAGTGGTCATATTTATCTTTCAGGGCATTCTGAAACTGAGATTGGGGTGGAAGTACAGTTAAGATCCCATATTTAAGGTATAGAGAGCTTTTCTGTCTGCAGTATATTCACATGGGCTAGCTCTCCATTTTCTCAGACACAGAGAAGGAACTATCTTTAAAAAGGAAGAATGGATTCTATCTCTGAATAATCACATTAATCTCCTTGAATGACTGGCACCGATCTCAGTAATTCACTACAGACAAAAAAGGAGAGCTTCACATGTTGTAAGGTAGGCTAGGCAGCTTTTGAAATTCAAGTAATTTTATTTATTTATGGTTAAAATAAAATATGACATCATAAAGATTCATTGAAGCATTGCTTTCTCACTTAGGAGATCAGATTGCGTGTGGGCAGAAATGTGTATTAGTACAAGAGATTCAGTGGGCCAGTGAGGACTACATTTATAGGAGACCTAGAGGCGGAGTAGGAGCACAGATTTTAAGTAAGTTGGATCTAAAGCGTTTTAAAAATAATTTAACTCCTTTGATTTAGGTTTTAATTCCACCTCTACTCCTTGATAGCAGTGAGACCGTGGTAAATAGAATTAATCTCTGATTCCTATTTTCTTCCTCTGCAAAGTGAGGATAATATTTACCTCGATGTTTTAGTATAATAAATAATAATACATGTGGATATTGACAATCAGTGATAGCTCATATGATGTACTAATTGAAATAATTACAGTGATGATTACTCCCTCATCCTCTTTTAGCTCTGAGGAAAGAGCAGGATAAGTGAGGTTAGAAAGTATTTGATCAGCACTGATTTATCATTGGACACTTGCTTATATCCCTATAAGATAAGTCTGGCTTAACAGCAATGCACGGAGGTCCCCAGCAGGGAAAATTTCTTTCCCCAGAGTCTAAGAATCTGTTGAACTACTTGGAATCAAAATAAAGAATTTCAGGTACGCTGACCATATTTGCAAACCCTACAGCTTGTGTGAATCCACTGAGGAGAAATGACTGTAGAACAGGGGACAGGGGACTTGTTCTCCAGTGATGACCCTCAACTCTACCACAGTCTGATCAGGCGCGGGGAATGCAGCTCATGCTGCCCTGGAAAGCATGAGGTGGTGTATCAGCCTTTTTATTCTTGTTTAAGGTTGTAGGAGAATAATTGCCATAGCATCAGTTTTCCCTTCCAATGCAGATAAGCACAGGATGCCCCTTGGTAGAAAGATTGAAGTTTTGGGAAGTTCTCATCTTGTTATAATTTATTAAAAAAAAGAAGAACTCTTTAATAAAAAAGCAATTTAACAAGTTCTTTTGCCTCAGTTTCTTGAAAGATAGCATAGATTCTATATAATAGTTTTTGGGGCTGGAAACTACTTCCTAAAGAAATCTACTTTCTCCAGTCCTGGTTTTTAGACAGATAGAAAAGTTCTACATGTAATAAAAATTAACTGAAAAATTAACTGCTTTATCCAATTATGTTCAACAAGTGGTCTTGGTCCTACTTGTACCTTAAACTTACCTTGTCCGCAGTTCTTCTCCCTAATCTAGTTCTCCTTCTGAATTCCCTATTTTGGTTAAAGGTACTCATTTCTCTTTCTAGAAACAGAAGCTCACAATTGAGTGTCAGGTTATACTCCTCTCTCACAACCTGAAATTGTTGATCTCCTGCCAGTTTTGCCTTCCTAGTACAGTGGTTCTCATTCCCGGCATGCATCAGAGTCACCCGTGGAACCTTTAAAGAATACTACTCTGGAAACCCATCCCTGGATATGTTGGGGTGTAAGCATCTGCATTTTGTATTGTGAACGTTTCATAGATATTGAAGAGTAAATACAACATAAAATACAAAACTAAGGTATACATACAATAAATGCCTTCCTTTAGCTACCACCCAGTTCAAAAAAAAACAGACCGTTTACCAATAGAGCTGATGTTTCTTGTGTAAAGTAGTTCGTGGTTTCACTTTCCAAGGTTTCAGTTATCCATGGTTAACTGAGGACTAAAAATATTAAATGGAAAATTCCAGAAATAAACAGTTTGTAGTTGTGAATTGTGCCATTCTGAGAATGAGAATGATGAAATCACAAGCCGTCCTGCTCTGGACCACCTGGAATGGAATCATCCCTTTGTCCAGCATATCCAGGCTGTATACGTGGCCTGACCTTTACTTACTTAGTAACTGTCTCAGTTATTAGATCTACTGTCATGGTATCACCATGCTTGTGTTCAAGTAACTCTTATTTTACTTTACAATGACCCCAAAGTGCAAGAGTAGTGATGCTGGCAATTCTGACATGTAAAAGAGAAGCCACAAAGTGAACCATTTTAAGTAAAAGGGTGAAAAAAATTATATGCTGCAGTTGCTAACATCTAATATAAGAATGAATCTTCTATCAGTGAAATTGTGAAGAAGAGATTTGTGCCAGTTTGCTGACAGAGAGAGAGAGAGAGAGACCACATTCACATAACATTTATTGCAGTACATTTTATTATTAGTTATTATGGTTAATTTCTTACTGTGCCTAATTTATAATTAAAATTTATTGGGGCAGCCAGGTGGCTCAGTTGGTTAGAGCACGAGCTCTCAACAACAAAGTTGCCAGTTCATGGGATGGTGGGCTCTGCCCCCTGCAACTAAAGATTGAAAATGGCAACTGGACTTGGAGCTGAGCTGTGCCCTCCACAACTAGATTGAAGGACGACAATGACTTGGAGTTGATGGGTCCTGGAGAAACACACTATTCCCCAATATTCCCCAGTAAAAATTGAAAACAAAAAAAGAGTTCACCTTAAAAAAAAATAGGTGTGTGTGTGTAGGAAAAAACATTATATAAGGCTTGGTACTAGCCATGGTTTCAGGCATCCACTGGAGGTCTTGGAGCATATGCCCCGCAGATAAGAGGGGACTATTCTGCTCCTGGTCTATCATTTTCTTCTCCTCCCTTCAAGGGTAATTTCTATTCTGAATATTATATTTACCTTGCCTTTAGATTTAATTATAGTTTTATTAGATATGTGCCTTCATAAACAATAGTAAAATTTTGCGTGTTTGAACTTTATGTAAATGTCATCATACTGTACGTAATCTGTTTGCTTGACTTTTTTATTCTCCTTTATGATTTTGATATTCGTCGATGCTGGTGCCTACAGCTGTGGCTCATTTATTTAGTGTAGTACTGCATTTACGACTATAGCCTAATTTATTCACTGTCCCATGGGTGGTTATTTAGATTTTCTTTCTTTCTTGTCTCTTTCTCTCTTTCTTTCTTTTTTTCTTTCTTGTCAGGTCGACATCTTAAACAGCTTCTCTAGGGCATGTACCTAGGAGTGGAATTGCTGGATTGTATCCTTGCATTCCATATATTTATGTTTTCAACTTTGCAAGATAATGCCAAGGTTTTGCTGATAGTGGCTGTATCAACTTACTCCCACAGTCTTGCATGAGAATTTGCGTTGTTCCATATTTCTGTGTTCACTTTTTAATGCTCAAGGTTTGTTTTCTTACTGGAGGCTATAAAGTGTTATCTCACAGTGATTTTAATTTGCATTTCCCTGATAACTAATGAGGCTGAGCACCTTTTCTTAGTATATTTACCATTCTTGATTCATTTTCTTTAGAATTCATATTCCTCTCTTTTGCTGTGCATCTGCATTTTAAAAATTCCACAGGTAATTCTAAAACAGCCGAGGGTGAGAGTAAAGGCCTTTACATTTCTTCCTTCTTGTGCTTCCTCATTGTTCCTACTGTCTCTGTACTTGTTCAGGCCCCATCGCCTCAGCATCTCATTGATTTGCAGTACTCTACTCACTGGTCTCTGAGCCTTTGGTTTCCTCACCGCCAATTCATCTGACCAGGCCCTTTTTCCTGCACTCCAGTTCTGACTGATTCTCTAAACTCCTTTACAAGAAACTGTCGATGACTCTCCTTTGCTTGCAAATAAAGTCTGATTTCTTGTGATTTTTTATTAATACCTACATCTCTACTGTTGAGTCCCTGTCGTTTCATCACACACCTTTTGCTGTAGATCCTAATATCTCGTTAATGTCAATTATGAGCACCACAATTTCTTCCTTCCATGCTTGGTCACCAATGAGCTCCACTGTTGTTAATGTTTTGGAATTAATTATTTACATTTTCCTTATCCTACTTGCCACTTTCTACCTGGTTTTATAGTTGTCTTTGCTAGGCAGTGAATCCATGAATGTACGATCCTTCATTTTCTCCACCTCCATCTCAGTGCCTTTTATATACTATGTGATGGTAATTTTTTGTGAATGAATGAAAGAAACTGTGGAATAGAACTAGAACTCAAGTCTCATGATTTAGTATTTTTTTCTCTGTGTGTTAAACCAGTCACCTCCTCCAAGCTAAGAACTAAATTTTCTGAGTGGTGTATATGCTTTTTCCTAGCTAGAGTATCTCTCACAGGCTTGGTGTGAAGATAAAAGATGGCCATGGGCTTTATTGTTGCTGTTGTTTAAGCAAACATATTTAAAATTACACAATAAACTATACCCTTAAGACCAAAGATACTTTGAAAAAAAATTCTTAGTAATGAGAAATAATAAATATTTTAATATGAGTTTGCTAAAAGAAAGCACTTTAAATCTATTAGGAATTAAATCTGGTGATTAAATTTTTAAAGTAAACTAGGCAGTATTGCTTATAAAACTATTGACAGGGCTCTACGTGCAAAAATTAAAGGATTAATTATACAGAAATGTAAAAGAATAAGACTGGATGTCTTATGTGAGTTATAAATGGTTCTTAAAGTCATTTCTACATGAATTTTCTAAAAAATATTTTTAGAGATGACGTCATTGAAAAAAATATATACTCTCCAACAAAAATATTCCATATATATTCAATTCACACACCAATAAATTCTCTTGTTTAAAACCATTCTTGTCATTTTACGATCTCATTTTATAGCACACCCTTCTTGGTAGATTTTGTGGATTTTAATTTGCATTTTCCTGAATATGGCTTTGCTGCTGCTTCCTTAGGTCTCTGAATTGAGCTGTTATGTGCAGGCGATAAGGAGGACCAGCTTTCAGAAGCCCAGTTGATTCAAGCTTCTTAGTGATACCCCGGATCATTTGAATGGTTACTTTGGGTGATACCAAAGGTACAGTGAACCCTATCTATCTCTCATAGTGATGGTAGAAGAATGTAGTTATTATTTTTCTCATGAAATCCTCCAATATCATTTAGATCAGTAGCAGACCTGATTGGCTGGTGACCCCAAAATGTTTCATACCTCTTTCTCCTTTTATTTCTTATCCCTTTACACTAGAAGTTAAAAAGCCAGATACTTGTATCTGACCCAATTCTGGCTAAGAAGGCTTAAGGTAACGACTATTGAGGACCTTCTGAGAAAGATAATTTGCTTCTCAATGAAAGGGACAGGCATATGAAGAGAATGCATTGGCATTGTCTCTTCCCTTTCCTTCTTTCTTGGGATATTGGTGACATGATACTATATATGGAACAGTAGCAGTCATCTTGTGACTACAAGATAAAAAAGCCAGCCCACTGAGGTGGTGGCGCCCAAGGATGGAAAGATGCCGCTTCATGATGATACTGTTGAGCAATGGAATGAACGCCCATGTATAGGTGTGAGTAAACAGTAAATGTCTTATCTTTACTAGTCACTGGATTTTCTGTTATTGGAAGCTGAATATATCCTAATTGATAGAGTCACATGTTGAAAGAGTCTGTAATTTTCTCTATAATTTCCTTAATTATAATCTTTCTCTATAATCTTCCATCTGTAATTTTCTCTATAAATTTTTTGAAAATATCTCTATCTATCTATCTGTCTGTCTGTCTGTCTGTCTGTCTGTCTGTCTATCTACCTACCTACCTATCATCTATCTCGTCTAATCTATCTATAGTTCCAACAGCCTTTCAGTGAGGTTTCTGTTATCTGTGCTGAAGTCAGCTTCAAGAGACTTTCCCTTAGTTTTCTTTTCCTGAGATTTTATAATAACTTCTTATTCATTCTCTTTGTGTATGACATCTTTCTGGCACTGGTTGTGAATACTCTTACAGTGATGATATTATCATCTTTATGGAAATCTGACTCACATTAAAATTCCATCATATTTTACATCTGGATTATCATAAAATATTCTGTACTCATCTCCATGGATGAATACCTGGTTTACAGAAGAATTGCTAATGTTGCCTCTCGAGGGAGTTTTAACAAACTCTTCATAAATAGGAGAACTTTCCTTTTCAAAGTCCACATTTCCTAGAAATTCATGAGACTTCTTTGGAAAAGGTGCCTTATGGGAGCTTATATTCAGATGTCCTTTGATGCTTCCTTGCAAAATAATCTTAGTAGTATAAGACTTGTTTTTCTGTCCATGCTTCCTAACTTCCTGATGGAGTTTCATGGAATCATTGAACTTGAACCATAAAAATACAATGAATATGGGGCTTTTTATTCTAGAGCAGGAGTAAGCAGACTTTTTCTGTAATGATCTAGATAGTTAATAATTTAGACTTTGCAGGCCATATATGGTCACTGTTGCATATTTTTGTTTGTTTTTGTTTTTAATAACCTTTTCAAAATGTAAATGCCATTTCTAGCTCTTGGGTCACAAAAACAAGGTGTAGGTTCTGTCCATGGCGTGTAGTTTACCAGTCCTTGTTCTGGAAGGTTATACTAGAATGTAAGGTTAAGAAGCTTCTACTACCCCCCAAATAGAGGCAGAACAGTTGGGAATACTTAGCGTAAAAGTCAAGAGGAAGAGGGAGAGGGAAATATTGTAGCATCCTAGCATTTGTCTGTATATAATAAATGTGAGAGTAACTTTTGGTTTCATCTGGAAACGTGGAGACCTGGAAAGAATGTCACTCTTGCTCTTACAACAAGAATAAAACTTAACAAGCTACACGTTAATGCTTTTTCTTTCTTTTGTATTCAGACATATTTTCCTAGCTTTGCACACTAGTTATTTTGCTTGGACTTGGAAGTCCCCAAATGGACTCAGGTATATATCTTTTGGAGAGGGTTGTTTCTACTGAGAACCAATTTTGCCATTTGTGGTTTTTTTCTGGAGGTTTTGTTTCCAGATGGCAACATTAATTTAAGTTCCACTTCTTATAGTCACCAATAACCTCTTTGAAAGTGTTGAAGGTCAAATTCAGATATGGTGAAAAGGTACGTCTTCTTCTTCTTCAATCAATGGTTTTCAATAGGGAGTAAAGAGCGCAGGCAATGATCATATCAGCATTTCATGTGGTTCTTTTAAAGCTCTAATTGTATATATTCCTAGCTAAGGTTATTAGGTGTGTATAAATAATATAGAATTACATAGAAAATTGTAGTAGACATTCATGCTACTCAATAATATTTTCAGTTCTACTCCTTCTGAGCTCAGGATATGTCCTTCTCTGCTTCTTCTTTGAAGTTAATGTAACCTTATGACTTTCTATGATGAACGAAGGTGAGCAAAATTGAGCAACGTCACCTGGACTTGGAGTAATTTGCATGAGTAAGAAATAAACTTGTGTCATATTAACCACTTAGACATTAGGGATCATTTGTTACTGTTGCATAATCTAGCCTGTCCTTACTGAAAGAACGATAAGCATCATTGTGAGCTTTTATAAATTGGTAGAAGTACATAATTAAGTATATATAATAAGTAATGTATAAGTAATAAATACATATAATTATGGAAGTGGGTTTCAACCAGATTTTAACTATAAAAATATTTCCTCAAATACACACTTACAGAGATTCCCAACATATAAAGAAATAAATTGTGCAACTACTGTGTCAAAAGCAGAAGCTGGATTGGCTTCCTCTGGCCAGCCTTCCCATCTCTCCCTGCACCAGACTTTGAGGCCTCTGAGATCCTTGGGGCTCATTTGTTGAATTCCTAAGTCTTCACAAAGCTTAATTTAACAACTACAGGAAGATAGATTTTAGCTCAAGAAAAGGAAGTTTTTTTTTTTTTGTCAAAAATATCCAAAGACAGAATGTTTTACTGAAGTAGTGAGTGTCATCATAGTAGGAAATGTTAAAGCATTGATTGGTTATATTAGGCAGGTATGTGGTAGGAGACGTCTTGTTATTGACTGGCCATTTCTAGCCCTGGAGTTTATGATTCTTAGGCCTCTTCCAATGGACAACCTTCTCTATTATTCTTTTTTTTTAATGAGCTGGTGGGAGCATGAATGGACTGCTTCCAATCATTGACATCTTTTTTTTTTTTTAATTAAAGTTTATTGGGGTGACAATTGTTAGTTAAGCTACATAGATTTCATTCTGTAATACATTATCTGTATCTCACATTGTATGTTCACCACCCAGAGTCAGTTCTCCTTCCATCACCATATATTTGAACCCCTTTACCCTCATCTCCCACCCCCCTCCCCACTTACCCTCTGGTAACCCCTAAACTATTGTCTATGTCTATGAGTTTTTGTTCCTTCATTTGTTTGTCTTGTTCTTTTGTCATTTTCAGTTTTATATACCACATATCAGTAAAATCATATGGTTCTCTATTTTTTCTGTCTGACTTATTTCACTTAGCGTTATAATCTCAAGAGCCATCCATGTTGTCACAAATGGTACTATTTCATCTTTTCTTACCGCCGAATAGTATTCCATTGTGAATATATACCACAACTTCTTTATCCATTCATCTATCGAAGGACATTTTGGTTGTTCTATTATTCTTTACCTCTTTCCCTCCCTTATTTTCATTTTCCTAATTTATCACTTCTTTATATTAAAAGCCTCTCCCACTGCCTGTCCCTGTCCCTGTCTCTCTCTCTCTCCCTCCATTTGTGTGTTGTATCCAGCTTGTACTGAGCCAAGAGAACCGGATTGTAAAATTTCAGGAATTTTTGAACCCAGTTATTAATCACAGACATTATTAAAAATTCAAAGATGTAAACTTACAGTTAGGTAAATTTTAAAGCAAGGTAATAATACTCAAACTCATCACTTCATAATGACTTTGCTACATTTTATTATTACTCATGCTCTTCAGGTTATTTACATCTATCATATCTGTATGGTGAAAATGTACAATAGTGTGCTACTGAGCATCACCCTCAACTTTACTGTCAGTGATGCAGCTTGCAATCAGCCACGGTGGGCGTATTTATACCAAAAAAAGTCATCAAACACTAAAAATCAGAGCCTTTCTCAGGAGAATTGCTTGTTAAACATTTACCAGCATACTACTGTGATCACTGTATCTCTCTCTGACTAGAATTTTAACTCCATAAGGATACATACTTTGTTAGTGTCAGAGGAAAAAAACATCCAGCCTAAGAGAAAACTTATAAGACTTTATTTGAGCCAAACTGACGACAACTGCCAGGAAGCAAAATCTCAATGGATTGAGAAAATGCTCTGGAAAATGGCTGTTTTGCAACTTATTTTGTACATTAGAATCAAAGGAGGAGGGTTACATGAAATCCATTGGTGGTAGATCAAGAGGCGGGAGAAAGCAAAGCAGGGAAATCTCTGGAATTGGATAAAAAGTAAGTTGGAGAGACAGATACTTCTTTTACATTGGTGGATACAGGATAGTTAATAGTTACCATTTTACAGCACATAGAGAAGGTAATCAGGGGGCAAGAACAACAATGAGGGATTCTGTAGTTTCCTGTTCTGGTGTGGTGGGTTGTGCCCTGGGGGTTCCACAAGAAGGAATTACTCTGAATTTCCAAGGGCATGTTATCTTAGCTGAAAAATATACAATAGATAGGCTCACATAAGATAAAGATTGACCTTTATCAAGGAAGCTACAGGCCCAAGATGTGACTACCGGCCATGACCCCCTTTAGTTAGTTTGTAAGGCCTGCCATGCAGCCCTTCCCTGAGCTTGTGAGGTTTAGTATGTGGCCCCTTTTTAATCCTTTTTGACAGTTGGGTAGCTAACAGGAGCTACATTCTTTTGTTTATTAGTCAGTAATCCTTCTACTAGACAGTTACCCTCCCTGGGTCTCATTTTCCTTACATGTAAGTGAAGTGGTTAGACCAGATGGTCACTAAGGCTTCTTATTGCTCTAGCATTCTGTGCTTATACTGAGTAACATACTTACACTATATTCTTATAATTTTTGTATCTCGTATGTCTCTCCATCTCCATCTCTAGCTCTATCATTACCCGAAAGATTACTTTTCTCTTACTGTATATTTTAGACCATGCTGCCTAAAGGGTTATCTGTAGACAGACAGAGTGTGGGTCTTTATGGAAGCAAAGGAACACGCTGACCATCCAATCTCTGTTCTCTCTTCTTATAAGAGAGACTCTTTGCTTTATTTAGAGTCCTCATCAGGCTTGAAGCAGTAAAAAAATGCTGATTCTAAAAGAGGATTCCAGAACTCAGAAAAATACTTCCTTTTTTATTTCCACATTTTAAATTTTCCATTTATATTTTCTGAGTATAATTCTCTCACAATATGAGAGAGGTCAATTGCTGAAGGTGCTCATTGTCTACTTTTCTAACTTGAATATACCAACGAGCACCAGGTATTTGTCATGGAGCCACCATGGTGATAGATATTCTAGACCTAAAGACATGAAGAGCAAAAATTTTTTGCTTTTTTCTTTATAGACTACATCAAATAATACCCCTGTACGTAGAGGTATCACCTCTAAATGGACGGCGTCTGGACTAATATTTCTCACACCTGGTTCACAGGGATAAAGATGCTCCCTAATAGCCTCACTGCTGCAGTAGCCTGAGCACCAGAGTGTACGATGAAAGCTGGCGGGCGACCTTGTTGGGATATGATTTTGTTTTAAGCACATATAATGTTTTGCACTTTTGTGGTGTATTTTTCCTCCTTTGGATGTAAAACATCATCATAAAAATGAAATATATATATATATATTTAGTTTCATAGCTAGGTGAGCTATGCATAGTTAGTTGTGTAAAGGGGTTTTTTCCTCCTTGATTTCTTTTTCTGTTCAAATTAGAACTGTGTCTCTAACCAGTGAAGCCTCTGAATGTAATTTGTATTTAAGGTGCCTAAGAATTGACATTGTTTTTTGAAACAGGTAAGGTATTTCACTGATAATTTTTGCCATTTTGTGCTTTAGATCATTAAAAATTGTGCATAATGGCAAAGAATTTAATTGCCTGCTGGTTGTGCAAGAGGACATTAGAGATTATGTGGAAATAAAAGCTACAGCAGAAACATGCACTTTTCAAGATTTAATAAGGTGTCTAATTTAGAAATAATTTTCTTTGTACAACTTTCATTCTGGTCCCTCTGATTCTTGTTCCTCCAGATTGTTGCAATTTTTTAAGCCATTTTTTTGCAAGAGCAGATAGAGCTAGTGATTGATCTAGCTCTGGGAGATGACTTGACGACACCAGCTTACTCTAATTGCCTTGCTTTAATTTCTTTTTCTTTATTAGGAAAGGCAGAAAAACAATTCCTGCTTTTGCTGCATGTTTCGTAAAGCTCTTCTAATATTAATCATTTCTACTGATTTATAAGCACTTGGGTTTCTGTTGCTTAAAAATCACAAGTGCAAGCAGAAGAAATGTGAAACCAGAAAAGACCTTGAAGCTAATACATGCTTTGTAGAATCTCATTGTGTTGGATGATGAACTTAAAAAGGTTGTGTCTTGGTGTAGAATTAACCCCTGGTCGTTCGCAGAATGTAAAAGATTTTATTAGACTCTACAAGAGTAAGAGAAGATTCATTGAAAGTCAAAAAGAGAGAGAAAGGGAGTTCTGTTTGGAACTAGCTAAGGTAGTATTGCCAGGGCAGAGCCCAATGGGGACAGCTGCACCGATGAGAAGGACTGCTGGGGTTTTATATTTTTCCATGCAGGATGTAGGGTGCTTGTCAGCTTGCAGGGGGGCTGCCGTTACAATTGTTTTCTCCTGGGAACTGTTCTGTTTCCATCTATGATGGATGTCAGCTTGTAGGGAGTTGCTGTTGTGATTGGGGGCTATTCTCTTCCTACCTATGATGAATGTAAGGTGCTTGGCAGCCTGCAGGTGCAGTGCTGGTCAGGGGATTCAGAGCCAAGCGGTTAATGTTTAGCTTGTTCCTGTTAGCCCACAAGCTGGCTCCTGTAACTCTTTGCCTGTCCCATCCTGCCAGCTCACAAGCCCACTCCTGTCAACTCTTTCCTTGTCTCATCAGGTTGTACTAGGGAAAATAATTTATTTCTGAAAACTAGTTGTAACTAGTGGCTTGTGTAGTAGGCATATGTAAGATACGGAAATTTGCTCTGTCCTTCAGGATTTGGAGATAATTATAATAGCTGAAGTTACAATCCCTACCCTAAAATCCCTATACTTTTAACTTTCAGCTTTCCTAGATTTGGCCTAAGTTATTATGTAAGATGCATATTTTTCTGTAATTTTAATGCAGGAAAATAAAAGAAATAAACAAAGTGAAGGTAGTATATGTGCACATTACAGTGCATGAAAAAAAGATGATAAAGTTAACAGAAAGTTAAACTGTGACATCTAACCATGTCTTTAAAACTCAGTTAATAAATAGTCTAGCAAGCAGGAAAGAAAAAGAAAGAAAAGGCATCAGAATTGGAAAGGAAGAAGTAAAATTGTCTCTGTTTGCAGATGACATGTTTTTATATAGGGAAAAGCATAAAGACCCCACCAAAAATGTTAGCTCTAATGAACGAGTTCAATGAAGCTGCAGGATACAAAATTAACATAAAAATTAGTAACATTTCTGTACACTAACAACAAGGTGTCCGACAAAGAAAGAAAACGATCCCATTTACAATAAAAAAACAGTTGTTAGCTACATTATTCCTCAGAAAACATAGTAAGGATTGTGGTTTAAATATGACTACATATACAGTTAACCCTTGAACAATGCAGGCATTTGGGGAACTGACCTCTGCGCAGTAGAAAATCCACAAACATAACTTTTTACTCCTCCAAAACTTAACTATTACCTAGTTGCCTACTGCTGACTGGAAGCCTTACCAATAACATAAACAGTTGATTAACACATATTTTATATGTTATATATATATTATATACTATATTCTTACAATAAACTAGAGAAAAGAAAATGTTATTAAGAAAATCATAAGAGACAATACTTTTACAGTATTTATTGAAAATAATCCATGTATAAATGGTTCCACCCAGTTCAAACCCATGTTGTTGAAAGGTCAACTGAATAACCGTGGAAAGTATGTAAAAGTTGTAATACAAGCCAATAAATGTAAATTCCTCAAAATAAATACAGATCAGACCAAGAAGCTATGTACTGTGTAGCACTTTAAAATAATTACTTAAAAGAATGAAAGTTAAAAAAATATATAGGTTTTAAACTTGATGCAAAAAAAAATCTAATTGGATTAAAAAAATGATTTACTTTAGACATTAAAATGTCATGATTTTAATAAAATGAATAGTTGTACTTTTATTATAACCTCTTAAAAGTTTAGTTGATTTGTCATTAGTATTTTTCTGTATTATGATAAACATTAACAATACTAAAAACTAAACAAAGCAACAGGTCCGTGATATAGCTTGGGAAAATAGAAATAACAATTAAAAAAAAAGGTTTCCAGAAAATATGAGGTATTTGAGGTCATGAACCATCTCCTACATTGTTTTAGATAGATACCTTAGGAGTACTTATTAGTTACGAGCCCTGCACTGGGTACTGGATGAAGACAAACTTCCCATCTTCAAAGACAGAAGAAATGACTCGCCTTTGTTCTTTGTATAGGTATTATTCATCTCTGCACTTTTAGCACCTAGCACAGAGCTCCACACATAAAAATTACTCAGTATCTGCTTGTTGAATATTTGTTGGAACACTGAAAAATTAAGATTTTGGAATCACTAAGTTGAGTCACGTTTGGGCTTCTCAGAAATTTTGTAAATGGAAGAAAACACAGGCATAAGATCTCTCGGATTTGTTGGGATGCAAATTATTGAACCCTATTCAAATAATAGCACTGCAGTTAGAGTTTGTAATGTTAAACATTTCTATTTATATTAACACTTAATATAGTAGAAAGAGCAGGAGTCTGGGGTAAGATACCTGTGTGATTTTAAGTAAGTAGCCTACTATCTTTGAATCTGAGACTTTTCATCTTTAACATGAGGGCCAAGGAAATGGGTTTTTAACCTAAAGTCACAAATGACCTTAAGGGAGGCTTTGAATGACTTTGAACGGTATGCAAAATGATGTAGGGATGTTTGAGAATACATATTTTTACTTGGAGAGGATCCAAACTTCCATAGGTTCTCAGGAGTCTATTCTCTCTGCCCCCAAGTTTAATTTCTGTTGTAAATTATCTCTAGAGTTTTTTTTACTTTAGAAAATAGTCTTTAGTGTGCAAAAATTCTATTCAGTAGATTAAAATTAGGAAATATGCTTTTCAGCTCATTATTGTGCAAGAGAAATCCCATTTCGGGTTATTCTCTGTTTCCTAACCTAGTCGAATAACCCATCAAGCAGCTAATGAAAATTTATTGATAATCATTATATATTCTGAACTGTTTTAACAAAAGGGAATAGTGAAGGGCATACCAATATCTTTCTTTAAAAAACCAGTTATCTAATTAGGAAGACAACCTAATCTTTAATTTCATTGTAGTCATGGAGATGAACCCCACGCCATGGAAAATTGGAGGGAAGCTATATTTAAGACTATACTGCTATAAGTGAGATAGATGATTAGTTCTAGCTGATGTATTAAGGAGGTATTTTTAAGGTGTTGTATTAATCCATTCATACAAGACACATTTATTGAGTACTGACTATATGCCAGGCACAAAATGTACTGATAAATAATATATGGTCTCTCAACATTAAGGACTGTTGTAGTGTAGGAAATAGACACAGAAACAAATAATGACAGTATTATGATCCAGTATTTTCAGATACGATAAAGGTACATGGGAAAACAGAAGAGTTCCTGTAAGCTGACCTATAAGGTGGTCTCAGTGGTCTCAAGGCTAATTGAGTGATGCAATATATAAACAACTAAAACTTAGCACAACATATATTGTATCAAAATTTACTCTGAAGTGCCATGCAGCTTCCGAAGAAGAGGACTTCTCTGTCACCCATGGGGAAGGGAATCACAGGGCACAATCAAGAAAAGGCTTTGTGACAGGTGTGGAACTATGACTCTGGTGGGATTTAACAATAGTGGAGACGAGCAGAGAGGGAGCAGCAGGAGTAAAGACACTGGCGAAGGGCATGCTTGGGAAACAGCATGTTGTCCAGTACACCTGGAGCACAGGGTGTTCGAAAGTGCATAATTGGTGGGGAAATTATTAGATCCCTAGGAAGTGTACGGATAACAGAGAGGAGAAAGATGAGACTGGAGATTCAGATGGAGGCCATTTCTTAAAAGACCTTATCCGTCATGTTAAGCTATTATGGATTTATTCTGAAGCCCCTGGGATACACTGAGGGATTATGAATATGAAGCGATGAGGTGATGTTTGAGGTATATTACACGTAGTCACCAGCAAGAGTGAGGCTGAATACATTCCCCAAACTGTATTTCATATCGCCATGACTATATTGTAACTGCTGATTTGTACTTCTAATCCCTTCACCTTCTATAAAGGTTACATAGGGTGCTGATGGGCACTGGACTTATCGGGGGGATCACTTCATAGACTGTGTAGATGCCTGACCACTGCACTATATACCTGAAGCTGAAGTTGAATAATATTGAATGTCAACTATAATGAAATATATATATATATTTAATATATATATAAATATATATAAATATATATATATATATTTAATATATCTATATATCTATATCAAAGGGGTAGTAGATTGGGGGTGGTTATCACTTTGTGAGGGGTGAAAATGTCTATTACATTGCTTTGTACATCTGAAACTCAAAAAAAAAAAAAAGAAAGAGTGAGGCTGAGAAGGCCCAGCTTCGTACACACTAGAAACATACTCAGACCTCTTAGGATGGTGTGAGGAAAATCCCTAAGGATGATAGTTTCAACAGATTCATTTGCTAGCTTCTCCTTCAGTATTTGGCTTCACCCTTTGGAGGCTAGATACTCTAATTCCTGTATGGGAAACTTTGCCCTTTCCTTCCCCAAGGTACAGCTATTAAGAGAGCCCATGAAATTTCCCACTACTAAAGCCATCGAGCAGCTATGAGAGGCACCCCATGTTAACACTTAAGAAACTTGATATATTTTAAACTTAGTTTTTCCGCTTCCTAGATATCTGACTTCAGAGCATGTTCATTAGTATATCTAAACTGGAGTTTCTTCATCTGAGAAACAAGGCTGAAAGTTCATTAGAAAATACTTACATTTAATCACTTTGTTGTATTATGTTTTAATCAGTAAATGAGGAAAGACAGGATGTATTTTTTCAAAGTCTGCTTTTTTTCTTTCATTTGCAAAAAAGAAGTTTTGCACCCAAACATATTATTCTTCCAATTTTTTAAAGGATAATGATATATATTTTTTGAAGCTGTAATTTAAAATTTCCTTTCAGTTAAATATAATTCTAAAAATGGCATATCTTTACATATACTTGCTTGGTGAAATTGAGTATTACTTGCCTGTTTCTAGATGGGAATAAGACAATTATAGACATTTCTGGTAGTGAAGTTGCCATATGGGCTAATATGAGTGTATGGCTTAGTTAGATTATTTTATTTAAGTTTCAGGTCCTTAATTTTTTTCTGTTTTTTTTTTACCTTGTATTTGATCTTGAAGGAAACAAAGTACCATCAAATTGCATTTATCTCAAACATTTCTTATCCACATGTCTTCAATATATAATCATAATACTTGGTACATCTGAAGTGCCTGACATCTGGCGTTCATAGATTGCTTTATAAAGATGGACTTAAGCCTTGTGGGCGAGGTAGCAAAAGCAGTCAACAGTGTAAGAGCATTTATTGGATACTAATGATTGCACTGGTGCTGTAGGGGGTAACCAATTTGAGAAGGAAAAAGTTTTCTGTGCTTTCAGGTAGCCTACAATTTATCCAGGTGGTCCAAACACAAATGCTTTCCTTTTAATTTTTTTAATATTAGTCTCCAGTGTACAAAACAACATAATGATTAGACATTTACACCCCTCACAAAGTGATAACCCCCCCAAGTCTACTACCCCTTTGACATTCTATATAGCTGTCATAGTACCATTGACTATATTCCCTATGCTGTACTTTGCACTCCAAGACCACATGTATATATAAACATATATATATATATATATATATATATATATATATATATATATGTATATATGTATATATATATTTAATTATAGTAGACATTCGATACTATTCTACTTCAGCTTCAGGTGTACAGCACAGTGGTCAGTCATCTACACAGTCGATGAAGTGAACCCCTCACACAAATACATTTTTGAAGAATAAAAGTAGTACACTTAGGAGTATGGCATTGCCTTGATGATGGTTCTACTATTATAGAAGAATTGTGTTCTCAGAGCTGGAATCTTTGTGTTCTTCTTGGCAAATGGAAACTTTCCATTTAAACTGGTTTACTCATTACTATGAACTTGGCAGCCAAAAATGGTTTACAAATTCATTTTGTATTGGATTAGAAATTACAAAAAAATGCAAACAAAACAAAACAAAAATTCAACTGGGTTTTTCATGATTTCTTCTATGACAGGAGTTTTGTTCCAAGACTGTCTAGTGACCAAACCCAAAAGGCTGTAGTATGTAGTTTTTTTCCCCCCTCCGCCAACCACATCACTTGAAAGAGTAATAACTAAAAACGGGGGATGGAAAGAAGGAGGGGAAAGACAGGACATTCTTTTCTGTTTCTTTGCTCATAAGAAGGATGGTGTGACCAGTTGGACAATTTTCCAGAAATAATACATAGATGAATGGACCAGTTGTTTTTATTACAGAATTATGAAGGAATTTTAAGGTGAAAATGGTTTGTAAAGCAGCTCTGTCAGGAGTAGTTTTGTTGAAGTTTGCATTACTTCAGTGGGCTGTGGTTGGACATACAAAGTGATAACCATAAACAGTCCCAGCTGTTGAATTTGAACTGTGGTGGAGAGTTCTGCCTAGCCCCTTTTATCCCCAAAGACCCCTTCAGATTGGGGAAGTCAAATCTTCCTTGAGTTCTCTCCACCTAACATTTCTGTGCTCTGGGTTTCTATGACATGACATTGTTTTCAATTAGTATTGCAGGCAATTTCTCCTTCTCTGGATAATATCATTTGATGTAACATCCAACATAGTATCTTCAGCAGTTTTTAGAAGTGAGCTTATATGATGTACTTATTTCCACAGTTGTAAACATCATAAATGATTTGTTGAGAAACGTACATCCATTGTAGTATAAATATGAAAGTCTTTTATTTTTTCAAGTCTAACTTGCTATGCGAGTCCCGTTAGCCTCTTCACAACACCTTGGATAGATTCTATAGCTTCCTAGGCATTTTTGGTTAACTTAGTTTAGTTTAAAACATCACTCTGATATCTGAATCAAAGCTCCCTCCTCCTCTAGTGTTGGGTGGAGATATAACCATGACTTCATTGTAGCAGGGCGGCATGGTCTGCCTCAAAGGTATCTTTGGCCACTTTACTCTTCAAGGTTAAGCTCTTTTGGTTTGGGGAAAAGTGGGCAGAATGAAGGAATAAGGAAACAGATCTTGTAGTGTAACTGGTTTCATGCTGGTGATGCTAGAAAGTGCGTCTGCTGTCATTGTAGTCCATCCTGGCTCTCACGGATCCTGGTGGCCCCTGGTAATATGGGGGGATGTCCACATGGGTGCTGTGCATGGTCCTCTCGGATAGTGTGCAGCTTTATGCCTCTTCCCCTTTATCCCCAAGGACCCCTTCAGATTGGGGAAGTCAAATCTTCCTTGAGTTCTGCATCTCCCTTCTCTGGATAGATGTCCCGTCACAGGAATTCCTGAGCACCTGCCAGATCCTCCCAGCACCTTCTGAGAGGCTTAGAGCATAAGGCAGAGGGTTCCCATCTTTTCTTCATAGCACACTCTACCATAGTCTCTTTAAGCCTTGGTGGCCAGGCACTTCAGTGGGCTTTCCATGTTCAGAAATCTCTTGTCCAGAAAAAGGTCACTTGTCACTGTAACTTTAGGGTGTATATTCTTCCTCATCTTTCTCAACTCCATGATAGCACTAGTGCAGGCCTGCAGATTTGATCTCCTTAGGAAGCATTCAGTGAGGGTGGATGTCAGGACTTTCCAGGATCGATGAATGAGTCTCTAGAGGTCTCTCTCACTTAGTTCCAGCAAGGGAAAAGCATGGAGAGAGGAGGGACTGGCCTCCATTCTTGAGTTCTGCACTTACCAAAGCTTGTAGGGACTGACAGCAAGCTTCGTAGAGTTGGAGGAATATTTAAATATTTGATGAATTATATTTCAACAGATGGATACAGGGAAAGATTGTGGGATTTTAGATAGAGAGATTAAAATGAACACCGAGGTAAGAAACCATAGGACATGTGTGGACACCAAGAAATAGTCCAGTTTCATTGTGGCATAGGGGGTAATGATTAAGTCGCAGAAAGGAGAAAAATTTGGGACGTAGTATGCTAGGTTAGTTTAGGAAGGGTTATGGAGCCATTAAATGTTTTAACCAAGAGACGAATAAAATTATGATTTTGTTGAAAAGCTGTTATTGTGTCAATCATGGGTCCTTCTCTTAGCCTCCCTCTTTACACTGAGAATGTCTCTCAATCAATGTCAGATTATAGCAGAATGGACATCTCTAAAATGTGGAACTTGGTGAGTTCCCGGGCCTTATTGCATTTCTCAGTAGCCTGTATGTGAGTGACACAACTGAATTTACAGTCCCTTGTTTATTGTCATTCCTTCCTTCATGTGATTGTGGCACATAGAGAACTCAAAAAGAGATAGTACCAAGGGAAAGTCTAAGAGATAGAGACTCTTTAGTGTAATATCATCATTCAGTATCAAGTCCTTAGCTTTGATCATCTGGGCAGTCAATTTGGTCAATAAAATAAGAGTTAAGTAAGCTCAGGGGGACAACTTCATTAAAATAAATGAACAGAGAGTAATGTATTAACCAATTTTGTGAATTCATTAATGTTTAAATCAACCATGAAATACAATTTTAACTAGTAACTGGACCAATTTTTAAAGAGTAAATGTACATGTGATGAATTTTTAAAATTTTCTTTTTCTAAATTAAATTTATTGAGGTGGAATTGGTTAGTAAAATTGTTAATATATAAGTTTCAAGTGTCTATTTCTATAATCCATCATCTATATATTGCATTACGTGTTTAGCACCCAAAGTCAGTTTTTGACAAATGTGTAGAACTGTGCACCATCAGCCACAATCTGCATGTAGATCTTTCCATTATCCTTAATTGCCTGCCCCTTCTGCCAAGTTCCAGTCACTTCCCAGACCCCACTCTCAGCCTCAGGCAACCACTAATGTGCTTTCTCTCAGTAGAGGTTAACTTTTCTTTCTAAAGCTTTCTATAAATGGAATCATATAGTATGTACTCTTTGGTGGGTGGCTTCTCTTGTTCAACAAAATGTTTCTGAGATTCACTCATGCTGTTTCACATACCAATAGTTCATTCTTTTTTATTGCTGACAATTTTTGTTGTATTGATATACTACAAATTGTTCATCCATTTATCTGTCGATGAATATTTGAGTTGTTTTCAACTTTTAGCTATTATAAATGAAGCTACTCTGTATATTTCTGCCCGAGTCTTTTTGTGGATGTAAGTTTTCATTCTCATGGTTTATTAGTCAGGGTTCAATCAAGCGATAGAAACCACGCAGTAATTTGAAGGGAAAGTTTAATTGAAAAACATGATGAAAATAATTAAGTAGGTAATTATTAATAGGAGATTATTACTAGAGGATTTGAGTAATGAAGAATTGGCTACTAAGAGGTAAAGAGAATTCTAAAGAATATAAGACTAGCAGCAATAGACAGCAGCCACTGCTCCTAGAACTGAGAGAGAACACCCAAGGAGGAGGCTCCTCCCTTCCCTGAGCTGAGATCTAGGGCTCATTTGAGAGGGTACGGCCATGGCTCAGTGGATGGTAGAGAATTTCCAGGAGGTGCCTCACCGACAGGACTCACTGGATATCTGTCTTCAGGAGTGCTGGAGAGGAGAGGAAGTGTCCACAGGGAGAAGCGAAACTCTGGATCTCACTGCAGAGATACCCAGTAGGGGCCTGGGAAGCTGTCCAAGGTACCTAGTTTGTCATACTCACTGGCAAATTACTGTCTGGGGTACCAAGGGAATGACTGTTTACCCAGAGCGGGCACACGTGGCACTGAATAGAGACGTATCCTAAAAGAATGCTGAAGGCAGTTGGTCAAGTGGAGTTGCCTTGAGAGTGATACTTCTCTCTGAATGCCAAAGCTGTTCAAGGGAAGGTGCTTAGCAGGAGGTACTGGTGGGGAAGCTGCTCTATGGGTCATGGGGGAAACTATTCACAGTGAGGTGCCCCGACAATGGCATTTCACTACAAAGCTGCCTGATGGAGTGCCAAGTGAAGCTGCATTTCAGAAGGTGCCATATGCTTTTGGTCATGGGGCCCTGCAGGAAAAAAATGTGTGTATTACAAGAGCCTGACGTGAGTAGGACCCCAGAACCAGAAAGAGAAATGCTTTTCTTTTCCATTGTATTTCCAGAACCCTCTACTACAAAGCTTAGCATTGTATACTCTAGCAAAGGAGAAACATTTACAGGATTCAGCTCTGCTATCACAGAGCAGGCAATGAGAGGTGGATATGGAGCTGGGAGTTAATAAACTGATAACTGATACACTTGGTAACTACATAGGAGTGGAATTGCTGAGTCACATGTTACTACTGTATGTTTATATAAGAAATTGCCAAATGTTTTTCAAAGTGGTTGTACCATTTACATTCCCACCAGCCAGCAGTGTATGAGAGTTTTAGTGGCTCCACATTATCACAAACACTTGGTATTATCAGAATTTTTACATCTAGCTATTGTAGTGAATTTGGTATGGTATATCTTTTTGGCATATCTTTTTGGTTTTACTTAATCTTTCCCTGATGGCAAATGATGTTGATAACCTTTTTATTTGCTTATTGGTCATTTGTATATCTTTTCTGATAAGTACTTGTTAAAATATTTTATTCATTAAAAACATTAAGTTGTAAGTGGTGTGTGTGTGTGTGTGTGTGTGTGTGTGTGTGTATTTACACACATATGTATATATTCTGGGTCCATTGGAAGATGTAAGTGTTATGAATGTTTTCTCCCAGTCTGTATCTTACCTTGGCATTTTGTTAATGATGTGCTTCAAAATGCAGAACTTTCAAAATTTGATGAAGTCCAATGTAACAAGTTTTCATAAACAGAGATTTTTATTTTAATCTAATAAATCTTTGCCTAGGTAGCAAATATTTTATCCTATGTTTTATTCTGTAAGTTTTAGAGTGTTAGCTTTTACATTTAGAACTCTGATTCATACCAGATTAATTTTTCTGTACGGGATGAGATAGGGGTTGAGGTTTATATGGGTATGAAAGTGAATCTGCCCCTCTCCCCCAAATAGACATTCAATTGTTCTAGCACCATTAGTTGAAAATAATCTTTTCCTTCCATTGAATTACATTGAACACTCTGTCAAAAATCAATATAATGTATATTCCTTGTCTATTTCTGGATTCTGTGATCTGTTCCATTAATCTATGCTTTTGCCTTATGCCAATACCATGCTGTCTTGATTACAGTAGCTTTATGGTAAAATTTGCAGTAGAACAGTGTAAGTCCTCCACGTGTCTTTTTCAAAATTGTTTATGCTATTCTAGCTTTTTCTTCTTTTTGTACCTCCATACATATTTTAGAGTCATACTGTCAAAGTCTACAAAAGAGTTTGCTGAGATTTTAATTGTAATTGAGTGCTTTGGGAAGAACTTATAGCTGAACAATTTTGGTTTTATCCCAGGAATGTAAGGTTGTAATATGGTAAGTTTCTCCACTTATTTAGGTCTTCTTTAGTTTCTTTCCTCAATGCTTTGTAGCTTTCATTGTACAAGTCTAGAGATACATTGTGAAATTTATTCATAAACAATTCATGGTTTTAGATGCTATTTTAAATAGTATTAAAATTTTATTTTCCAGCTGTTTGTTGCTGCTAATATATAGAAATAAACTTGATTTTTACATATTGGCATTAAATCACAAGACCTTGTTGAACTTACTTATTTGTTCTAGAAGCTTTTTTTCTAGATTACTTAGGAATTTAGTTTTTTCTTTCTTGTCTATATACCTTTTATTTCCTATTCTCATATTGCAGAAATGGCTAGGGTTACTACTATAGTGTTGAATAGAAGCAATAAAATTAGAATCCTTACCTTTTATACTCAATGTTAGGGGGAAATCATTCATTCTTTCATCATTAAGTATGATCTGAGAAGGAGTTTCTGATAGTGATATCTTCCATTGCTAGTTTTCTGAGACAAAAAAAATAATTTTTAATCAGGAATTTTTGGGGGCATCTCTTGAGATGATATGTGTTGTATTATGTTAATGTGGTGAATTACACTGATCAATTTTTGAATGAGAAACCAACCTTACATTCCTGGGACAAATCTTCGGTTATGGTGTAGTACCCCTGTTTGTATATTGCTTATTATGGTTGGGTGGATTATAGCAATGCTATTGATAGCTTTCCTGGAATCAACGTACAGGGAGATGGAGACTCTTAAGGGTTTTTTTTTGCCTCAGCTACAGAGAAGTCTTGTGAATACTGTCAGTCTCAAATACACTCCTCTCAAATTGCCCCACCTCAGTTAAATGCCACCCTGTGTTGCCAGTGGATCATGCCAAATATTTTGGGGTCATCCTTGATGTCTCAACTTCTCTTACAAATCACTCAGTCTTTCAGGAAATTCTGTCAGTTCTACCATCAAAATAGTCCAGCGTCTTGTCACCATTTCCATTGTCACCAGGCTTGTCACCATTAATGGTGTTTGTCACCACTATTTTGTACCTGGAATATTGTAACTACCTATTTTCTGTTTTTGTCCCTTGTACACACTCCTTCCTTCTGTTGAATGTTGACATAGTACCTAAAGTAATGCTGTTAAAATGTAAGTCAGAACATACTAATTCTCTCCAATGGTTTTCTATCTCACCCAGAGTAAAAGCCAAATTCCTTAGAACAGTCTACAAGGCCCTTCATAGACTAACCTCAGCTACTTCTCTTTTCCTGCACACAGTGCATTTCAGACAGTAGTTTCCTTGCTATTTCTCAAATACACTAGGCATGCTTCCACGAGGGAATGGCGTTAGCATTTCCATTCTCTTTGTTTTTTATTTTATGAATCAGGTATCCACATTGCTTCTCTCACCATCAGCAGGTTTTTATTAATAGGTCACCTTCTCTGTTAGGTCTTTCCTGATCAACCTATTTTAAAATTATACCCTTCTCCCTCCTCCTTATTCTCTTTCTTTTCACTATTATTTTTTTTTCCAGTGTGATTGGTCATCATTCAACATAGCTAAATATCTTATCAATTTATTTTGTTAATTTTCTTTCTATCCTGCCTGGATGTAATTTTTGTGTGTTTTAATCACTAGAATATCTCTGTTGCCTAAAACACCACTGAGAACATTGTCTACATTCGAGAGATATTTGTGGAATAAATGAATATTTGAAGTCTATTATCATAGTGACCAGATACTTGTGCCTTCCAGACACAGTATTTCTTTTCCCTTGACAGAGTTGCACACAAAATTTCAGGCTCTTGATCTGTGACTCACACAGACCACCCTGTTGCCACATTCTCTTTTTTGCAGGCAGGTTACATAATACCCATGACTAGAGCAGAGCTGTCTTTTGTATTCAAACATATTTTCTGGGCCGTGCACATTAATTATTTTGCTTGGTCTTGAAAGTCCCAAAATAGACTCAGGTATATAGCTTTTTGAGAGGATAATTTATATGAGAACTAATTTTGTGGTTTCTTTCTGAAGGTTTTCATTCTCAGATGGCAACATTAATTTAAGTTCCAGGGCAACTCATTGTAGTCATCAATAACATCTTTGAAAGTGTTAAAAATGAGTTTAGTTCAGCTGTGAACATTTGAATTCAGATAAGCAGTGTTTATTCCTTGCCACCTCCTTATCATAAATGGTGGTTAGGTGCACAGGCTAACCCACAAAAGCCTATTATATCCCTATGAAGCTGAATGGTAATTCTAATATCATCGTACCTATAAGAATTATAATCTTTTTTTTTATATGAGAAAATGTATCCAAGTTCTAAGCAGCTGTGAGGACTCTCTGGCTGCAAGTTCCAAGTAATTGATTTATAGACATTGTTGAAATATAGCTTGATGACATGTGGGGATTACATTTGCTTGGAAATATTTCATTATCTTGGATAACATATGACAATCAACCTTGAAAAATGTTGTAAAACACGAATTAGAAATCTAAAAAGCGTTAAGTGGTAGCATTTAGGCTCAATTTTATAGTTTTTCATACTTCTCTCCTGTAAACATGTGGCCCTTTTTACCAGCCTGTACATAGTAGAGCATTCTCTTCTTTTGAGTTTATCTTACCTGGTTAGCAAATCACATAGTAAGTTTGGCCATGTTAACATTTAAAAGCTTAGCAATTTTGTTAATAGAAGGACAGAGAATTTACCATACAAAGGACCATTTCTGTGGCCCTCATTTTGTTTGCCAAGGGTAAATGAAAGACAGGAGATGCAGTTAAGCTCTGATTTCTGGTCTGGAGCATTTGTGAACAGAATCTATGTTCCAACTGTCATGATGCTCTAATTGTGGTCCCTTAGAATCTCAGAATGACCTATAGATAAAGGAGACCAGTTTATCCTCCAGAAAAGTGAACAAGCATCCAGATCTCATGATGGCCATTGACAATATAAGATTAGACTATGGGATGTCTCTGGGCTGATGCAATAACTTTGCAAAGGATTTTGTACAGATCCCTATCTTTGTTCTCTTCAGCCTCCCTTCCATTACTTAACAACCTTCATTCTGTAATAAACCTTTATGGAGAGAGATGGGAAGAGGGAACCTTTTGCTCCCATTTTAGAGATGTTTGATTTTGGTGCTATGTGAATTCTTAGTTTTCTCTGGAACTGTTTGAATTTTATTTATTTACTGTACTGCCATATTTTGGCATCCATGCATTCTACCTCAGATATTTGCATATTTCCCTTCTGTACCCAGTATTTCTCAAACTGGCATGTACAGATACCTGGATCTTTGAGAAATTACTTTTGGTTATCCATGAGTACAATGAAAATGTTTAGATTTTCTGTTTGATGATATAAAGGAATTGGCGTAACATATGCTGGATTACATGGATGCTCATTTTCTGTTGAGTTTACATTTACATTGGAACAAAGTAAAGGTCAATGACATCACAATAATTCATGCAAAAATTTTGACTTAGTTTGAATTGAGAAAAGAGTTGGGAGAATTGAATTATCATACACTGGTACAGGGATGTCAAATAAAAAAGGATATATACCATACCATGTTTCTCTTGCATCAGAATGTACTGGGTGATCGGGTAGATTCTATTTTTGCACAAATTGCAACTGTTCTTTCCTTTTGTTTTGCAATACAATGAGGATATTTTCATAAGCAATATTTTAAAAACATTGGTATTGCATTTTGGATTACTAATATGTTGTTTGTCGCATACAATGACCAAGTTGTTTATCACATACAATGACCAATTGGTTGTCAAAAATGAGTTTCCTAGTAAGGGAAAATAATGAAAATTAACCAGTGGTTAGAATATGCTCAAAACAATAATAATCAAGCCAGCAGTAACTGATATACAATATAAATACTGTAGATAAATGCAGCTTTCTACTAGTTTACTCAATGTTGGCAACTCAGTTTTAGAAAAACATTATATATCATATTAAATTAATGTAGCTAAATTGATTGGTAATTGTTTTGTAATTTTGGTGTGAGGAAATTCCTCCATTCTTCTTATTTCCATGTAAATAACCATTAAGGAAATATTCCTGACATCTTGCTCCAACCCTCATTCTTGTCTATGGAGGAGGAGTGAATTACCTGGTTAGAGGACGGTGACCATCGATTCATTATAGATTGTGGCTGCTCTGTAAACCCAAACTATCTATGAGCAGGTTGTTCCAAGATCTGGACTAGGAAGGGTTCTGGCAGGAAATGCTTATTCTTTTTTATTATTAGTTTCAGGTGCACAAAACAAAGCAACAGTTAGACATCCATCATTTATATCCCTCACACTGTGTCAACCCTCCTCCCCCCATCTGACATCGCACACAGCGCACACAGCGCACACAGCCGTTAGAAGGAAATGCTTATTCTTATGCTAAGGTATGTTCTTTAACGCCCTTATCAGTATGAAAGATGATATTTTGATCTCCAACTGTTTGTCTCTTTCTCTTGATTGATTCTCTTCTTGGGAGAGAGAGGAATTAATCATTATTGAGCCTCTTAAAAATCCCAATAGTTTTCTTTTCACTTATTTTGTAAATTTATTTATTTTTACGGTTATAGGGGAGCAATATGCAAAGGACTTCATGCCTTTTTAATGTTAAATAAATAAAAGTAAAATTATAATGAAAGTAAGCCAACACCAAGAATGCCTGAGCATGCTTTCCCTTTAACATGCATCCATATATCATTTAACTTAGAGGAAATCTGAGGTAAGAGCACTGTCACTAACATACTCAAACTCAAATTAAAAAGGAGACTAAAGCAATCTGTCTTGAAAATTAAAAAATTAAAGTAAATTTTAAATACATTTAGAATATGATAGTAATGGTAGGTTTTAAAAATTTCCGTCATTCAACATAAAAACAACAATGGCAACAAAACAACTACGATAGCCAGGCCCCAAACCTATAAAAAAATCTGTAACAAAACTAGCTGGACACACCTCGTGTGCACCGCCCTGCACACTCGCTCCCACCGCAGCACATTGCACGCTGCTGCGCGGGCTGCTGCTGCGGGCCTCCGGCCCCGCCTGAGCCACTGCCCCTGTCAGCTGCCACCACTCATGCTTTGCCGGCCCCCAACCAGCAGCCCAAGGTCTTCTACAACGAGTGCCACGACACTGTCAGCAAGAAAATAGTCCCCACGGTCAATTGATCCACTGGGGGAGTGATCTACCAGGTAACTAAAGGGGACGAGGAAAACGTGGACAGGGCAGTAAAGGCTGCCTGGGCCGCCTTCCAGCTGGGTTGGCCCTGTCACCGCATGGACGCGTCCAACAGGGTCTGGCTGCTGAACCGCCCGGCTGACCTGATGGAGCAGGAGCGGACCTTACTTGGTAACTTGGGAGACTCTGAATAATGCCGTGTTTCCCAGAAAATAAGGCCTCGCCAGACCATCAGCTCTAGTGCATCTTTTGGAGCAAAAATTAATATAAGACCCGGTCTTATATAATATAATTAATATAATATAATACCAGGTATAATATAATATAATATAATTAATATAATATAATATATAATATATACTGGGTCTTATATAATATAATATAACGTAAGACTGGGTCTTATGTTAATTTTTGCTCCAAAAGATGCCTTAGAGCTGATTGTCTGGCGAGGTCTTATTTTCGGGGAAACAGGGTGGCAAGCCCTTCGTCATCTCCTACCTGGTGGATTTGGACTTGTCCTCAGATGTCTCCCTTACTATGCCGGCTGAGTGGATAAGTACCATGGGAAAAACATTGCCATCGATGGGGACTTCTTCAGTTACACCGGCCATGAACCAGTGGGGGTGTGCGGGCAGATCATCCCGTGGAACTTCCTGCTCTTGATGCAAGCATGGAAACTGGGCCCAGCCTTGGCGACTGGAAAAGTGGTTGTGACGAAGGTGGCTGTGCAGACTCCACTCACCATCCTCTGTGTGTGGCCAACCTGATTAAGGAGGCTGGCTCCACTTCCCCACCCCTGCCCCCAGTGTGGTCAGTATTGTTTCTGGACTTGGCCCCACGGCTGGGGCTGTCATCACCTCCCACGAGGATGTGGACAAAGTGGCCTTCACAGGCTCCACTGAGGTTGACCACCAAATCCAGGTTGCTGTGGGGAACAGTAACCTCAAGAGAGCAACCCTGGAGCCGGAGGAAAAGATCCCCAACATCGTGTCAAATGCTGATATGCGTTGGGCCATGGAGCAGGCCCACTTTGCCCTGTTCTCCACCCAGGGCCAGTGCTGCTGTGCTGGTTCCTGGATCTTTGTGCAGGAGGATGTTTACACCAAGTTTAGAGTGGAGCGGAGCTTCACCCTGGCCAAGTCTCGGGCGGTTGGGAACCCCTTTGACTAAGCAGGGGCCACAGGTGGACGAAACTCAGTTTAAGAAGGTCCTTGGCAATATCAAATCTGGGAAGGAGGATGGGGTGAAGCTGCCGTGTGGTGGAGGGGTGGCTGCTAACCGTGGCTACTTCATCCAGCCCACTGTGTTTGGGGATGTGCAAGACGGTATGACCGTCACAAAGGAGGAGATCTTTGGGCCAGTGATGCTGATCCTGAAGTTCAAAACCGTAGAAGAAGTCGTTAGGAAAGCCAACAATTCCAACTACTGGCTGGCCACAGCTGTCTTCACAAAGGACTTATCTGTCACAAGCACTCCAGGCTGCTATTGTGTGGGTCAACTGCTATGACATGTTTGGGGCCCAGTCACCATTTGGTGGCTACCAGATGTCTGGGAGTGGCTGGGAGCTGGGAGAGTATGGTCTGCAGGCGTACGCAGAAGTGAAAACAGTCACAAGGTTCCTCAGAAGAACTCCTGAAGAACCAGGCCGGCTTCCTGCTTATCCAGTGATGCAAAGCTCAACAACCGCAGCAGCAGCAAAACCAAGAAAAAAGACCCTTGCCCTCTAAAAGTCTCAAAAGAGAGATTCTGCCACTACATCTCTTGGATCAAGATGGTCCCAGAATTTGATTTCCTGTAGGGTGGGGTGGGGAAGGGAATACGGGAAGCGTTTAAAACTTCAATAATATTACCAGCGTTCAGGGTGATTTTTCAAAAACAGATTCAAATGTCTCATCCCGTCCATCTGATACACGTTTGTTACTTGCCCTGATAGTGGAAGAAAAAGCCATTGTTTCCTATTGTACTAACATTGAGGCCACAGCTAGCACCTTGCTTTGTATTCTGGACGAAAACTCATTAAAAACAGTGCTGCTCTTCAAAGAAAAAAACAAACTGGCTAATAAAGTATGAATTCTAAACTATGATCAGGCCAGGTAGAACCACCACCAACAATAACACCTACATCATAACAAGCTCTAGATGTGACTACCTAGTCCTGAAAGTACAGCACAGGAAAATGTTAAACCCCACTACAAGAATATAGTCGGCATCTTCTGGTCTGAGGGAAGAAATCCTGCTGAAGAAATGACACCTTTAAGAAATAACTGAAAGAATAAAACAGAATAAAGGGTCTTCAGAGACATATTAACATATTAGCCATTTGGGAATGTATAGATTTTATTAGGATCTTGATTCAAAAAGTATAAAAATTAGAAGACAATATGAATATAACAGTGTTTGATAATATTAACGAATTACAAACTACAATTTTTAAGATGTGATAATAGTATTGTGCTCATTTTTAAAAGAATCTCTAACTTTTGTAGCTATGTAATAAAATATTTATAGATAAAATGATATAATGCCTAAAGGAGAGAAAATAAAGTGAGGTACAGATGAAAACAGATTGATCATGAATTAATTTTTGAAACTGGGAGATTGAGGTTCATTATACTATTCTCTCTCTAGCGTAGAATATGTTTGAAATTTCCTTTAATAAACTTTTTTTTTTTAAATCAAGTAAGGGAACAAAAGGATGTTTAAATGAGGATATCAGGACCAGAGGGTGGGCTGTAAGACTTTTGTGACAGTGTTTTTCATAGTACAAAGCGAAGGAAGGCCAAAGCAGATTTCAAAATCCTGAACATCTAGTAAAAATGATTCCAGTTCTGTTCAAATATTATGGTGACCTAGCAATGGGCAAGATCAGATAAGTGTAACCTACTTTCTTTTTAACTTCGTAATATGGTTGTATTTTACTTAAAAAGGTCTGTCTGACAGACTGGCAATTCTCCCAACTTTTTACCCAACCAAAGCCTCCCAGCCTGTGTGATGAGAATGGATTATAGGCTTGCTAGAGCCCTTGGGGTGGCTGGGACATGTAATTTCCTGGACTAGAACTTTCAGCTTCCAGCTGTAAGCGGTCTTGTTTTTTTAGTCTTAATATAATATACTGATATTATAATTTCTTATACCCCGTGAATGCTTGGGAAAAACTAAACTAAATCATAAATCAGATTTGTTATCCTCTCTACTTAAGAACTGTTCTCTGTGGCCTACATTGTTGTTCAGAGTGGTCAGTACCTTTTTTCAAATCAGAGAGACGAACTTCAGAAAGGAACAGATGTCAATCTGTCAGCTAGCAGATACCTATTGGTTTTCTAGGCATAGTGGGTGGGGAGAATATATACTTTGCTTCACCATATGTTCCTTATCAGAATACCTTTATTTCTCCACTGACTCTGATATTGCACATTCCACTGACATTGGTATTATAAAAGTCATAGTGGGATGCTCCCCTGCTGTTCAGTGAATGGGAGATGATGATAGAAATGCCTGTACTTCATCAGAGGCAGCAGCAATCAGTGACTTGTCTGACTGATAGAATTAGCGTGGGCCACAGGGAATCTAGGAAGCCATCTGGAACCTTAAGAATTAGAAAGTTTATATGAAGTAGAGGTCCTTAATGTCCAATTCAGCACTGAAGACAAGGAGCCTGAGGACTAAGAATAGAACAGGGGAACAAGAACCATGTTTTACATATTCACCCCTTTGTCTCCAGGACCCAGCCCTGAATCAGACATTTGTTAACCATTTGTTAAACTCATTTATTGAATGACCACCAAGCGCCACTCTAAACTCGGTGTAAACATCCATTCAAGTAAGTTAACCAGCAATAATACAACTATTTTATTGTCACCATATGGGTTTGACTAAGCCAATTCTTGTTTAATTTATAGCCATGAACAATTATCAGAGAGCATAGAGATAGAGAGCAACATGTTACAACTTAGTTAGGTCCAGGTATAGGTAATTTTAGTGGTCTAAAAGCCAGGTAGGTAAGAAAAACAGTATCTGGGTCAAGAGACTTGGACCTATCAAGTTAGAGAGGCCAAAATTAGAAGAAGGGCCATCCCATGACAGCCACTATGTTTAAGGCTCTGGGAACCCTGCTCTCTAGTGGGAAACAAGGATTATTAAACACTGTGGTGGTGCAAGAATGTATAAGGAAGAGAGACAGTTTTGAACATTGACTGGTGGCTAAGGGAGGGCTTCACAAAGTGTGAAAATGAGGCTAGGTTTCAAAGGGTGATATACAGAGTCGGGATAACATTTTCCTTCCATTGCTACTCCCTCTTCCAAGTAGCTGAGGTTGGCCATAGAGCACTCATTTATTTATTCGTTCACTGAACAAATATTTATCAAGAACCTACTGTGTGACAGGACCTTTACTAGGCACTGATTCAGCAGGTGAATAGGCACTAATCCATCAAAGAGACAATATGTGGAATACAGATAATCTGAGTCAGGGATGGCGGGTGGAAAAATAGGGTCAGACTTTCACAGATCTCATCCAGGTAGTGGAAATGGAAATGGGAAACCATCTAATTCTTGGCAGATGCTCTATCCTCAGAAATTTGGGATAAATAAATGTAATTATTTAAATTTTAAAGTTTTGGGATTGTGAACTAATGTTAGTTGTAACATTTCTGAAAGGGTGAAACAGCATGGGGTGTATGTGTGTGTGTGTGTCTGTTAGGTACAAAGAGTGCAGGAGCTTACAGAACGTCACAGAAAGAATTTGTGAACCGCTGATTGTAACTAATTATTGTGAAATTAAGTAGCAGTTGTCAGTTACCAATGACAAGAAATTACATCCAAGAGTATTAGAACTCCACCCTGTTTTTCTGAGAGGGAGGCTTCATTGTTTGTGCATATTTGTTAATTACTGACTACAGTCCACTCCTTATAATTTCTGAGGTGATGTTTGTGTTAATTTATTTGTGTTGAGTTTTAGTCACCAAAGTGCTGTAATAAAGCCACACTTGCCTTTATCATATTTTGAAAAACATCTTTTTTTGTGTGTCTTTTAGTATGAAAGAAAAAATTCCAGTTATTTTTAACTTATAAGTCATGATTTTTTTTTTTTTTGGTCATCTCATGGAAAGGCTCCTATAAAGGCAATTAGAGCCTTTAGTTGTTATTTCCATAACTTTGACTGTTTTTATTAGAGACAATGAAAATATGAATATGATTGTGGGAAGGATTGGAGAACCAAGACAGCTCACATATGTCATAAGATTAATTTTAGACTTGATATTTTTTCCATTCAATGCTGACTTGCTTTCTCCATTGTTACAGTATCATGCAAAGATTTAAAATATCCAAGAAATTTTTACCAGGGAGACAGAAAGAATTATTTCCCAAGAGGATTGATTCATTATGCATTTATATTCTTCTCCAAGCTGGATACATTTCAGAGCTAGGCCAAGAAATTTGTAAAATGTTTGCATATCCTAACCATGTCTCCAGGACCAACATATTCATTCTCTTAGATGTTATTTTGTCTTCAAATCATGTCCTAGAATGCTCACAACGGCACATTCTATTGCTTATTGAACACCAAATTATTTTATCAAAGGATATTATTTCTCAGTCATCTTCCACCAACCACTTCACCTTTATTGCCACTAGCCAAAAACAAAAAAACAAACAAACAAAAGACTAAACTAATATTTTAAAGAATAGGGGGTTAACATTTTACTTTCTACTTAGAACACATAAAAATCATCCAGAGGGTATTTCTGGTATAATTTTAAAAATCAAAAACATTTCCATCTGATTGCTTAGATAGCACCCCTTAGTAAGTCTTTGACACTAACAAGAAAATCAGCAAAGTAGTTATAATGCACTAATTCATATTTCAAATTACCAATAATGAAAGTCTTAAGTGAGAGGAGTGAGACTACATTTTCATTTTTTCTATGTAGATCAGACCATTCAAGTAAGTTAACCAGCAATAATACAACTATCTTATTGTCACCATATGGGTTTGACTAAGCCAATTCTTGTTTAATTTATAGCCATGAAAAATTATCAGAGAGCATAGAGATAGAGAGCAACATGTTACAACTTAGTTAGGTCCAGGTATAGGTAATTTTAATGGTCTAAAAGCCAGGTAGGTAAGAAAGACAGTATCTGGGTCAAGAGAGTTGGACGTATCAAGTTAGAGAGGCCAAAATTAGAAGAAGGGCCATCCCATGACAGCCTCATGTTCAAGGGCAGCACTGCAGCAGCCCTGGAACATGATCAACTTTAAGATCCTGCCCAAATATTTTGACCCAGAACCAGGGGGCAATAACAGGGACCTAGTACCAGAATTGGAGTTCAAGATAGAGATTTGCTGCCAAGGAAAAGATAGAGGCTTGGCTCTTAGGGTGAGACCTAGAGTCAGAACTCTTCAAATGGCAGGCTAATTTGATCAGTTGTGAGTATGTTTTAAATCTCCTCAGAACTAAAGTCAGACTTGGTCCTAGACTTGGGGTACTGGACCAGGGCTTGCAGGGGAGAGTTAAGTTATACAATTTTCCCAGTTATAATTTGTTCCCTAGTGAAACACAGTTCTTTCTTCTCTAATCTGAACTGGTCCTCTAGTTTAACTGCTAATGTGCAGCATGGTGGTTGACCATGGAAGTTCTAGTTCTAGTGTTAGATCCCTTTCTAGATTTGGGACCCAGGTCAAGTTATTTAACTTCTTAAAGCCTCTGTTTCCTTATCTATGAAATGAGAATAGAAAATTATTTCATGGCCTTATTGTTAGGATTGACGTAAAACAGTTGGCATAATGCCTGACACATAGCTCATTAGAATTTGTACTTTATTTTTATTTCTAACTAGTTACCAGGTATAAAAAGGGGACTACACTTCTGACCAAAGTGTTGATACTCAGGCACGAGTTGACACACAGCCTTCCATCATCTGATCAGACATTCTGTACACTACCCCTTCTGCCTCTCTCATTGTGCCTGTCAGCTGGCTGAATTGTGTGACACTTCCATAATAAGTATCAATAAAAACCCTGTAATAAAACTTGCCAAGAAATATAACATCTGAAATTCTATCTCTAGAGATCTGTTTAATATATTAATCAACTTTGCCTAAGCTCTGAATATGACTTTTTACTCCTTCATACAACAGAATATGGAGTGTTATTTTTTTTTTGTGTGTGTGTGTGTGTGGATATGATTCTTTTGTGAAAACATTAGTATTATACTAAGAATAAGATGCTTTAACATGCTTAAAAAATGTAGGTGAAGTTAAAAATTGTTTTCTTAATGGTTATTGTTTTGCTCATGATTAATTTCATGGGAAAAATCTGTACATATATTGTATAAGTTATCCAATTTTTTCCTTTTTGTTTATCAAATTCATGTTTGTTTTTTAATATTTATAAGTACCAGATTTAGCCATATTTTAGAAAATGTAATTTAAAAAATTCCACCTACACACCAAATTATTTAGGACTTTGAAATCACTTTCAGAAAAATGGTTGTTCATGAGTAACGGAATAATGAATGGTTATGTTTATGAGTAATGAATTTGAATACTGTTGAATAAATGTTCCTAATTAATGACAAATAACAAACACAGTGGAGAGACAGATTTTCGCCTCGAATAATATACAGTCCTTAAAATGTAATCATGAGCCAATACCCTCAGTAACGCCAGTGTTTCAGCTGACTCTGGGTTCACCATGAGAATGGAAAGTAAATAAAGAACAGTGGTGGTTTAAGTGTTCCTTACTTAGTACTGAGATCAAAGACTTACTAACAATTCTGAAGCATAGCAGCCTTGTAATCCTCAGAACTCAATGAATAGATTGGTGAAGTAAATCTCAGTTCACTTATTTAAAGAAGAGATAAAAGTGGCTATTTAGCCATCACAATTTTCAAATAAGGAGACAGAATGGCAGTGATAATGGATGTGGATTTTTTTTCCATCTTCAATCTATCAGCATGCTTCATTGAATCCTTACTGTATGCAAAGCACTATGTGCCAAGTAGTGTATATTAACCATTGTGTCGGGATATAAAACAGTACAATAAAAGCACTCATGTAGCACATTTCAAGTGAAGAAAATTCTTTCGCGTATGTCATCTCATGCAATATTGACAACCTCCTCTTGAGGAAGGAACACAGGTGGTATGATTTTTTCCACTTTATAGATAAGACAACTTGAGGTCTTTGCAAATTAAGTGGTTTGCTCAATCACCTGCAGAGCTGGTAGCTGGATCCAAGTCTTCATATACAAATATTCATCTATTCAAAAATATTTATGGAGGGCCTACTCTGTGCCACTCACTATGCCAAGTCCTGGTGCTATCTAACAAGCCCCTGCTCTTCCGGAGCTCACATTCCAGGAAGGGAGGTGGGAAAAGAACCATTCCCAGTAGAAAATGCTGGGCTCTGGATGGATTGTGCAGAGGCAAGTGAAATGCACTCACAGTTCAGAGAGGGACGTCCTTTGCGCACTGGCAAGGAAGGCAGGGATTTCTGCTGGACTTTGAAGTTGTGTGTGTGTGTGTGTGTGTGTGTGTGTGTGTGTGGTGTGTATGTGGGGTTCCTCTTCAAAGGGACAGAGAGATGGCAGGAGCAAGACATAGAACTCATGAGGGGGAGATAATTAGATCAGCAGTGTTGGAGGCAGCAAAGGTGACTGGACTGGGAAGAAAGGCTGGCATTTGTGTCCCAGAAAGCCAGGCACAAAATTTGAGATGGATGAGGTAGGGATGATTGAGGTTTTCTAAGCATTGGGGGGGGGGGGGGGGGGGGGAGAAGAAGATAAATACGGTAGAATGTGATGTGTGAATTATAAAGTGTGAGATAAGATGCAAAAAAAAAAAAAAAAATCCCCTCAGTTTTTAAATGATTAGTTTAAGGCATTTATCTTCTAAAATTAACTATGTTGTATGAAAGCAATTAGTATGATAATCATCACAAAACTTTCCTAAATTGTTCTTTTTGAAATATGGAAAAGACATTAAAAATATCTGGGGACTTAGTTTGGCATTTAATATAAAAGAGCTCTTTTAATGGAATATATGAAAATGAACTATTCTCTTTTGTTATCAAGATTTTTTTCCATCAGATCAATGTCTAAAACCAATATTTTATAGAAGCTCCGAGTTTTACATATATGTGCTAGGGCTTGGTGTGATACTTCATAAATGAAACTAGAGATTTTTGCCAAATTCTGATTATTTTTCCCCTTCATAGTTTATTTGAGGATATTCTTTGTAAGTTCATTTTTTCTTTATAGTATACTTTAATCTTCCTTCTAACACAGTTCATTTATTTTCATATACAAATTAGTTAAGAATTGATATACTGTGGAGGGGGAGGATGAATTTCTTAGTATTTTTTTTTAATTAAAGTTTATTGGGGTGACAATTGTTAGTAAAGTTACATAGATTTCAGGTATACAATTCTGTAATACATCATCTATAAATCTCATTGTGTGTTCACCACCCAGAGTCAGTTCTCCTTCAATCACCTAACGGGGAATTCCTTAGTATTTAAAGAATGATGTAGATGAAAAGTTTATTACATATCCTAAACCTCCGTCTTCAACCAGAATCACTTATAATTATTTTATTATCACTTTTATTTTAGATTTCCCCATTAACAAGTACATACACAGTATGTTTATTTTAAAATCACAAACACTTTTTTGGTATTTTAATGCTCTCAATCTTTGCAAAAACTTAATTAAAATGTGGTGTCTAAGAACTTGTCAGTATCTGTCGTTTAGAATCATAAAGCTTCTAATGGATATCGCAGCACACAATGAAAAAATACTTATTGTTTTGTCCACTGATTAAAACAAATATTAATAGCTACATATATTACATATGCATACATATATACACACATATGTATAAAATTTTATTGTTAGGTTTATATTTATTAAATTAGAAAAATAAAATCGACCTATTATTTTATTTACTACTAAATCTGTTTTTATTAGTGTCAGTGCATAGGCCAAATTCTTTAGGTTCCTCATCAGTAAATTATTTAAATTATTGGTGGTCAGGACTCCCAAAATATATGATCTTAAAGTTGTTGATTAATACATTTCTATAATTTATGACACATTGTACATATATAGAATTATTAATCATTGCTATCTGTATTCATACAATTTGAAATATTTTCATGGTTGGGAATGATAACCTGAAAGTGTGTTGCTGTGTAATATTTTCAAATGAATGCAATTAGCAAAGAAGTTTTCAAATATTACAAAGTCAATATGAAAATTTTTAGAAAATACTTAAATAAAGAGGATATCTAATTTGTTGAGGAGTTATTATTTGCCAAGGAGTACGTATCTGTATTCTTTACACATTTACCTTCACATATACTCGATGAGATAAGTGTTATTGTTCCCGTTTTAGCAATGAAGAAACTGAGACACAGAAAGGTGATACCCTGGTTTCTCCCTTCCTCTTGCCCTCCAATCTCCCATCAGTGTTTCTGTTGGCTGAACCCAGCCAGAAACCTCTGTCAAGGCTTCTTAGGAAATGCAGGATTCAAAGTTCAATACCCCTGAAACACAGACTAAACCGGGGGACAGGTAAAGAGTGGAACCCAGGCCCAGAGCTAACCCATACCTACCATGTAGCAGGCACAGGTGTATGCTGTTTTTTTCTCATGGTATTTCCAAGGTTCCATATGAAATTTTACTTGGTCATTCATTTATTTAACAAATGTTAAGTACCTGCTAGATGAATGCAATTCAAAGATACATACAATAAACATCTTAGTAGGAGAAGATATAAGTTCACTAATAAATAATGTGTAAACATAAATAATATAAAGTTAATATGTATGAAGAGTGTTATAGAAAAGAGACTGAGAAAAGATCTAATTTGAATCAGAGGAAGCAGAGTGTGAAAAACTACAGAGAAAGAATGTGATTTGAACTGGATTTTGAAAGAAGTAGGAGGTTGTCTGAAATCCAGTTAGGTAAGCATTCAGGCACAGGAAAAGCATGAATAAAAGCATTGAAAGATTTGTTTATCAGGTACAATGAGTAGGCCTTTATATCTAGGATACAAGGGACATGAAAGAAAGTGGAACGAGCATGGTCAATTGCCCTTTAGCTCAAGGTCACTTAAACATTGAAGAGTATCGATTCCTAGCCAGGTTTAAGTACTATTTACTCCCTAGATTATTGAAGATTAGTTGCAGCCATCTTCTTTCTGTTCTCATTCCTTCTTAGACCTGCACAAGGTTACTGTTATTTTTAGGTCTGCATATCTTCCTTGCTTTATGTAAGGACTCTGAAATGGAATTACGTAAGGGAAAATGCAGTGTGCTTGCCTTCCGCAAATCATTAGTATTTCTGCTTCCCCAAATATTCATATGCCTCCTGATCACTGCAAGACATGTGAAGCAGATGCATATGTGCCTGGCTGTTTACTTTTTGTGCGTTTACTGGCTAGATTTGAGGTCTGGTCAGGGACGAAATAACGTGGACAATAATTCAAGCTGTGCTGTTTCAGCTTCCCTTTAATACCTGGACAGAAGGAGTTTCCAGTGATGTCAGCCATGGTGAACACCTCTGCTGACTTGTGACTAGTGAGAACTCGGAATTTAGACAAAAGTGAAGCAGGCCAGGCCTGAGTAGGTGGCCATCAGTACAATGTAAATCTTTTGAGTAGCAAAATATTTTCCTACCTGTGCTGGTCATTCTGTTTGCATCTCCACATCCATTCTCTGCTCTTCTCTGTGCTCTGGGAGGCTAGCTCAGGGAGTGTACTATAGGTACTCCCTTGCTCTTGGGGTTCCCACTGATTCTGACTTATGGGAGGCAGTCGAAGAAGAGAGGGCAGGTGAATAGACTTGAGGTATTTGTTATCCCTCTTCTTCGCTCCCTTTTTCCCTCCCTTTTTCCCTCCCTTTTTCCCTCCCTCCCTCCCTCCCTCCCTCCCTCCCTCCCTCCCTCCCTCCCTCCCTCCCTCCCTCCCTCCCTCCCTCTCTCCCCAAACAATGAAACACCATAGTTTTGGCAGAGGCTGTATTCCCTTAGTTTCTGTTGGGTAACCCCACATTCTTGACTTCAGCTCTTAGCAAATTTCAGAGTACTGTCCCCTTCCCTTGTTCCTTCAGGCCCAGGGGTGATCACAGTTCCCCACTGTTGGTAGTGCTTGGGTGCTTCACCATTTTTTGCCAGTTTCCCTAACCCTGCCTATTTCTCTGTACAACGTCCTTTGTACGATTAAATGCTCTTAAATTAAACCCTTCGAGTCTTCTTCATTTGCGCTCTGGATGCTGGGCTGAACCCTCCTTCAGGACTGAGGAATGCCTGTCAGCTCTCTCGGGAATTGTCCTCAGTCAGTTGCACTCACCAAAGTCCTGTCCCCTTCCCAGAGCAGCCTGCATCCAATGACCGATCAATGTGGGGTATAAAGGGCTTGGTCCATTGGACCCAATTTGGGACAGCCACAGGGTTGTTTGAGACCTTTGTTGAGACTGTCCTGAAGCTCAGGTGCCACCCTGCCAGACCTGCTTCCTCGGCCTCGTTTCCACAAATGAGAATCCTAAGAGTGCTCCCTAATTATGATCTGGAATGCTGACCTCAGCCTCAGCATCTGCTTCACAGAGAGGCCAGTTTACAACACTCATTCTTTAAAAGCATGTGTACAGGCTAATTCTTGTAAAGGCTAATCATTTTCTTTTGCCTGTAATTACCAATAGGACCCACAATGGGCATAGCTTTTTCTGTAGCTTCCCAGTTCCTTTTCCTGAGATCTGTTAGGATCTCTTATTCTCTTATGTCAATCTGTGCTCTTGAAAATGATCTGAAAATACTAATTAAAGCAACTTTAAACTACCAATTTATGCCTACTAAGTCAGCAAACATTTTAAAATGTAACAGCATGCAATATTGTTGAAGTTGTTACGATTAAGATATATTTATACACTGCTGATGGCATTGCTAATCAAAATAACTCTTGAGAAAAATAGCATTGCCTGATGTTATATATCATTATGCACTTTGGCCTAATAATCAATTTACTGAGAATTTGTTCTTAAACAATTGAAAGCAAGAACAACTCTATATGCACAAGTTATCATTTTTGTTGAAAGAAGAGACTACCACTCAATATCTGAAAAAAATACTGAATTTCTTACTTTTTTAATCAAGGGAGAGCTTTGTTTTTTAGGCATGGGCCTTTCTGAGCAAAGCACGAATCTGATTTTGTAAGATTTAGGGAAGCATGGAGTTTCGGTACTTGGGGGCCTAAAACAACATGGGACTGTTCAGTGATTGGTTGATCCTTGGTTGCAGAAGCATGGTTACCAGTGTGTGTCTAATGCTGACTGGCTGACTTTCAAAAGTATGGTCAAGGAAGTGAGGTTGTTTCCAATTGGCTGACTTTCAGAAAGAACCCTGAAGTGTCATTGATTGGCTGACTTTCAGAAACCTGGTTATTGAGATAAGTTGTCATTGACCAGTTAAATAAGTTTCAACACAGCTGGGTAGCTACTTAGTACTACTGAAAAATCAGTCTTTTCTTAGAAGTGTAGGGATTTTTTTCTTCTTAGCAGCATAGTCTCTAATAAAACCCTGGATATAATCTCAATATCCGATAATGTGCAAATGGTTAAATAAATTATGGTGAAGATACAATGGATATTATTCTGTCATTAACAACTATTATATTGAATAGCCACACGGTGAAGGGTTTATAATGTAAGGCTAGGTTAAACAAAGGATTTTGAATTATATTTTCTTCTTGATGGTAACTATTTGAAAAACTATGTGTATGTAAAAGTATTAGCTCACAGAAGAATGATGAATGAAATTTTTATTATTTTATATATGCTCACATGGTTTGTATATATACAAACAGGTAATATTTGTCAAAAAGATTTCACAAGAAAAATAATCTAATATTGCAGCAGATAATAGGAGTGTTTGACTTTTCATAGGGAATACTGAAGATCAAAATGATAAGATACAAATAAACTAATTTCAATTTAGGCTGTAAGAGTGGAAAGAACACTGAACTTGGAATTGAGATCTTAAGTTGAACTACATTGTTAGACATCTGACCTTGGGCAAACCATTTGTCTTTTCTGAGCCTTATTTACTCATCTGCAAAATGGGACTAGTCATTATGTACCTTATGGGGTTAAGAGCATTAGATGAGACTCTTATGTAAAGTGCTTTGTAAAGCGCTGTAAAATGATATGCACATTCTATTCTAATTCCTTTACTTTCACACTTCACTATTTTTACTATGGATAACTCAAAGCTAATTGCTAAAAAATATAAAATAAAGTGAAATCATAAATGTTTTCAAAAACTAAAATGCTCCATACTATCAAGCAGGTTTAGAATTGAAGCCAAGGAAGGCACATGCTGCTGCTGAAAATATTTGTCCTTTTAATGAGGTGCCAGAGAAGTCGGCATCTGCCTGAGTGCTGGCAGAGGAGAGATGGGGGCAGTCTTCCTAGCGCACTCTGGCAGGCCTTTCTCTGTGTGGCTGCTGCTTTAGCGAGGGCATCCTAGGATAGATGCATTGATTAGCATCATGGGATGCACCGTTCATTTCTTCAGAAGTTTCCTTTGATTTGGGGTCATTGTGTTCAGTAGACATCCTCATGGAAAAGCTACAAAGCTACAGAGTACATAACACTGCTATGAACAACAAATGTAGCGCAGATTCCTTTCTATTGCAAGCCTCTACTGCATTCATAATCCTACCAAAGTTTAAGCCTGCTCCCATACTGAATCGTGCCAAGGCTGAATAGCTATTAATCTGGCAAGCTCATTAGTTATAAAGTTTAACTTTCTCCAACTTAAGCAGGTAACCCATGCATGAAAAAACTCCTATTTGTACCCCTGAGAATTTGAGGAGTTTAGAATTGCTGGAACTGCAAACCATTTTTCTTTTTCTTTCTTTTTTTTATAATTGGGGAAGGGGAACAGGACTTTATTGGGGAACAGTGTGTACTTCCAGGACTTTTTTCCAAGTCAAGTTGTTGCCCTTTCAGACTTAGTTGTGGAGAGCGCAGCTCAGCTCCAGGTCCAGTTGCCATTGCTAGTTGCAGGGGGCGCAGCCCACCATCCCTTGCGGGAGTCGAACCAGCAACCTTGTGGTTGAGAGCCCATGCTCCAACCAACTGAGCCATCTGGGAGGCAGCTCAGCTCAAGGTGCTGTGTTCAGTCTTAGTTGCAGTGGGTGGAGCCCACCATCCCTTGCGGGACTTGAGGAATTGAACTGGCAACCTTGTGGTTGAGAGCCCACTGGCCCATGTGGGAATCGAACCGGCAACCTTTGGAGTTAGGAGCATAGAGCTCCAATTGCCTGAGCCACCCGGCCGGGCCCTGGAAAAGCAAATCTTTTCATGACTTGGGGAATTCTGTCATTTAAAGCTTGGTGAATTTGGTTTTTACCTGTCAGCCAAAATCCAATGTCATGTTTGTTTGTTTTTCAAATTCAGTTTAAATTCTTCTACTTAAATGAAACTTAAAAATTTAAAGATAATTCGTTTGCGTTATGTTGGTTTGCATTTTTGTGGAAAGACCATTTCTGTGTCTGCTCTTATATGACTGCATGTGTGAGTATGTTGTTGAGTACCTAAAGTTATATGTCTGTTTTAATACAGTTAAAATCTAAAATTTGAAGTTTAATCAGTGGATAAATTAGACACCACAGCAGATACAAATATACTTAGTCTCAGTATTGCTTTTCTTACTCTGGTAAGTTGATTATCCAAACCAACTTAATCAATTAACAAACTAGGCATTGTGACAGATTAAAATATACATGTTTTCAGTCTCAATGTAGTTTCACTCTACTTTTAGAAATAAAATAAAGTCGATCAATGAAAGAATAATTGAAATCTGCTGTAATCGGAGTTGAGTGAAACATAGAATCCTATGAGAGAGACGGCATTTAAGCTGATTCTAAAGAATTTGGATACATGGAGGAGCATGGACAAACAAAAGAAATAAGTGTATGCCAACATCTTGAAGGGACATACCATGTTTCCCCAAAGTAAGACCTAGCTGTATAATCAGCTCTAATGCGTCTTTTGGAGCAAAAATTAATAAAAGACCCGGTCTTATTTTACTATAATATAAAACCGGGTATAATATAATATAACATAATATAATATACTATAATATAATATACTATAATAGCAGGTCTTATATTAATTTTTGCTCCAAAAGACGCATTAGAGCTGATTGTCTGGCTAGGTCTTATTTTTGGGGAAACACGGTAGTACGGAATATTTGCATCTATTTTCCAAGTGAAGGCTACAGTCCTGCATCTTTAATTGAAACACACACACGCACACACTTAACAACAACCAAGGGATTGAGATGAAGCAGTTTATGCAGTGGTTAGGAGCATTTGCTCTGGAGTCAGGCTGCCTGAATTTCTGTCCCAACCTTTCTTATTAGCCCTGTGACCTGGGACAAGTCATTAGTTTCTTCATCTATAAAAGCAAGGATGATCACACTACTACTCGATGGAAATGTGAAAACTGAAGGAGATAACACTTAGAATAGTAGTGCCTAGTAAATGCTTATTGTTAATATTTGAAGTTATTTGTGGAAGATGTTCCTAATTTTGTTAACTTTGATATCTTGCTAAAGGCTTCTTGAGACTGGAACTTGTGTCTTTCATTTTTAATTAATTAATTCATTTACCATTCAGGTTTTGTCCATCCACTTATACCATGTGCTAAAGGTGAGAGGTTATCTAATCGACATCCAATCCTTTAACATTTTGAATAATCAGTATTTTGGTAAATTAAGGTAAGTAATTATCAGCTGATGGAAATATATATTGTCCGAAGAGTTAGTCAGTCTTTCTTCCTTGATGATTATAGTTATCACAGACCTTATAAGATGTAGTATAATTATACTTCTTTGATGTATGATCTTCTGTGTGTCTGTCCCAGTAAAGGTACTAGCCTATCATCTCTGGTCAAGCTCATTGTTACAAAACATGCCTTTCTTGTTTCAGTAATGTAGGTGTGAGTTACATAAGAAAATGTTGAATAGATTTACATCAATTCAATTAGTCTTAGTTATTTCATTTATGTGATATTTCAGTGTTTTAATGGCTGTAAGACTGAAATGATTTTTCATTTGATGGAAGTCATGGCAGAATTTTTAGGGTGAAGTGTACTAATAGTAGTTGGCATCTATGGAGATTGTTTTGATTAATATTTAAAAGAATGTAGCATTTTCACTTCTCATTGTAGAAAACGAAATGTGCCTTTCAGAGGTCAGTGGTTCTAGGAGTCTTCAATAGAATTGGATACAGCCCCTGATGCATCATCCATGATGTCATCTGTGATCTGATAACCTTCTTTATAATTGTCCTTTTCACAAGTAAAGCTATATTGTTAAGTCTCATCTGTAGGTGTCTTGTTTTTAATTTCAATTTATCTACTTATGCTTTGATACAAGAGAGACTCTTATAATAGCAATCCCCAAATTTTGCTCCCTTGCCTTTTCAAACCTAGCAAAGCCATAGAATCATAAAATTATAGAGCTGGAAAGGAATAGAAATTATGTTACACAGTCCCTTTATTTCACTGGTGAGGAAACTGAGGCTTGTGAAATTATCTTCCTTGCTTAAGACCATAGTGATTAAAACGTGCTAGAACTAAGGTCTTCTGTTTCCAACCTACCAATCATAGACACTGATAATATTGATAGTATGTAATGGAAGAGCATCTGACTTAAACATTTTGACAGGGGCAACGATAAGTGGGCTACTATTTTAAGTTGAATGATGTTTTTTAAATAGGTTAGGATCTTGTTTTACCGTTAAAGGGAATCACCAAACAAAACATACCCAAAAGCCTTTTTATGCCTTTCACTCAATTACTAAGTCTGTAATGTCATGATGCCTCTAGCTCCCAGTTTGTAGAAGAAAATGGTGGATATTGGATATAAACTCTGCTCACTTAATCTCTCTGTCCACTTAGAAATATATGTGCATCTGCATCCATCCTAACCCCAGTCCATGCTTCTGTCTGAGGCTAATTGTCTATCTATGCTGTAGATTTCAACTCCTCTAGTCCATCAATTATCCTTTTTCCTTCAATCCCTCCTTCTGTATCAGCCCTTCCCTTTTAAAAAATAGACGTATTCAAGTCCACTCCTACTCAAAACAACAACAAAGTATGTTATTCATTGTTTGTTGTCTGTTTTTTTCTAGATGTTATTCCTTATCTCCTGTTCTCTAGAGCTAAATTTCATGAAGACTTTGCCAATGTATGCTACCTCCATTTCATTATTTCAAATGCACCACTTAGTACTTAGGAGTGAAATTGTAGTTAGCAGAATAAATATTATAGTGTTGAAAAGTAAAACATATTTCCTGAAATAAACAACAATGAATAAAAACAACTCCCCATAATAAATGCATAAAATTGTAACTTAGATTAGGAATTAAATATCACACAATTAATAAAACATTGTGTTTAAAATGGACTCTTACAGGGCAGCCATCTCACAAATAAGCTACTTAATATCATTATGATGGGATACAGAATATACCTGTCCCTTGCTTAGGTATTTGAATTTATTCTTTAAAATCCTGATTAGTAGAAAGGTCTTCAATGACAAAAAATTTTAGTTAATTTTCATGCAGAAAATATGATTCATTTCATTCTATCTCATCATACTCAAACAATTTTCATAAATTAAAAAAGTATCAATTGAAAACAAGCTAATAAGTAGTAAACAATAATATGATAAATGTAGTTTGTACACAAAATGCAATGTAATAAACACTCGTATACTTACCAAATGACTCAACTATCCCCATCCTAGGTATTTACCCAAGGTAAATGAAAACCTATGTTCATGCAAATATTGTATTATACTTGAATGTTCACTACTGCTTTGTTCATTGTAACCAAAACCCCCAAACAACCCAAATATTATTAACTGGTTAATGGATCAATTCCATGGAACACCACTCAGGAAAAACAATAAAACTGTTGGTACGTGTGACAACATTGATTAGTCTCAAAAGCATTATGCTGAATGAAAGAAGCCATCCATGAAAGACTACATGCTATATTATTTTATTCATATTAAAGTCTAGAAAAGGCAAAATTACGGTGACAAGGAGCAGATCGATGGGTACCAGGAGTTAGTTGTGGGAGATTTATTACAGATAGGCAAGAAAGAACTTTTTTGGGGTCATAGAAATATTGTATATTGTGGTGATGTTACATTAGTCAACTGAAAATTGGTGAATTTTAATACAGTATGTTGTTTTGATTTCAAGAATGCTGATTTTTAAAATGGCACTTGAACAGCTGGATCCATATTAGGACATGACCGTTGGCCCTGTCTCTCACCACACGCAAACATTAATTTCATATGGCTCATAGTAGTTAACACAAAGGATAAGATTGTAAAACTTCTAGAAGAACAACTAGGAAAAGTTCTTTGTGCTCTTTGGGTAGGCAAAGATCTTAGAATCTAAACTACATATATACATGTAAAAAAATTTTGAAAATTTGACTTTACCAATATTAAAAAATTCTCACTAAAAACCACTTTTAGTAAACTGAATTGTCAAGCCACAGACTGGAGGAAATATATCTAGCAAAGAACTCGTGTCAACATTAAGGAACACCTACAAAAATTAACAAGTAAAATATGAATACAAACAACTTGATTAAAAGTGATCAATGTAGTTGACCAGATGCTCCAAAAGATGGTACACTGCAAGGCCAATAGCACATGACAAACTATTCAACATTACTATTATCAGGAAAATGCAAATTAAAACTATAATTTGACATTATTTCAGACCTTGTAAAATGTCTAAATTAAAAAAACAACAACGAAAAACTGACACTACTGAACGCTGGTGAGAATTTGCAACTACTAGAATTCTCATGTATTGCAGTTGGCATATAAAATATTAAAATCACTGTGGAAAACTGTTTGCCAATTTCTTTTAAATTTAAACATACTCTGTGACTGTGTTCACAAATTTACTCTTAAGTAAGTCCTAAGAGAAATAGACATATATGAACACTCAAAATCTTGTACAACACATATTTAGCAGTTATAACCATAATACCCCAAATGTTAACAACTTGATTCTCTATCAGTAAGAGAAAGGATAAATTATGATACATTTATAAAAAAGAATACTTCTCAGCAATATAAAAAAAAGAAGGAAGTACTGATAGATGTGACAAAACACATGGAACTCAGTGACATTAAGCTGCACAAAATAAACTGGACACAAGAGAACCTACCATATGACTGCATATATATGAAGTTCAGAAATACACGTAGTGATAGAAATGCTTGTTTACAAAATTATTAGCATCTTAGTTTCTTTACTGGAATCTGAAAGGACTCTTTTTTCAGTTTTGAATTTTCAACTTTATTAAGATTTCATTGTTAGGTGCCACGTTCCTGGATTACACGATGTCTTTTCATTCTTCTTCAATGTTCTTTTATTTCTGGAAAATTAAATTATATCTTTAGATATTTGCCTTGTATATTAATGCCTTTTTCGTTGTTTTGGTTCCTTTTTCAGGGATACTAATTATGTGTTACCTTTTTTCCTTATCTCTATTTCTCTAATTCTTTAAAACTCTTTGTTCATTTCTAATTTACTTTGCTTGCTTTATGTAAGTCTGTGCCCTAATGTTTCCAGCATTGTCAGTTCTCTCTTTTGCTGCTTCCAATTTGGCCTTTAATTCTGGGTTGATTTTACTATGTGCTTTTACTTCTTTACTAAGCTCTGCCAATTCATATATTCATGTTTTAGCTTCTTTTGTTGTTTTACAATAGTCATTCATTTGAGAGTTATTTATTGAGTGTCCACTACCCTGTGTTAAGTACGGTTCTCACAGTTGTGTCCCTTCTATGGTCTTATTTTACAAAGACCTCTCTCTCTCTCTCTCTCTCTCTCTCTCTCTCTCTCTCTCTCTCTCTCTCTCTCTCTCTCACACACACACACACACACACACACACACACACACACACACACACGTAATAGCAATGTGCTTGTTTAAAATTATCTGGTCTCATGATATTTTTCTAGTTGTGTTATTTATCTTCTATTTATTTATCCCTTTCTCCCTCCCTCCCTTCCTTATTGGCATAGATCTGTGTTCTTTTCTTTTTGATTCTCATACATCTTTGAGTGAAGTGATAACTTCTCGGCCAGCTATTTGTTGGAGGTTTTTGTATGAAGGTGGAGTCCGTCAGGACTTTGTTCCAGGGATAAAATAAATTCTCCTTTTGTCATTGGGTTGGGTGTATGAATGATTGATTTTAAACTGTATTTCTTCTCCGCTAACCTAAATTGGCTCTGCAGTGTTGTTTTTATTTTGAACCCCACATGGGGATACATTCTAACCTTTTTAGTACTTAGGGCCTCGAAAGATGGCGGTTTCATCCTGTAGCCCTCTCAAAGCAAGCTTCCTTCTCTGTCACTTTCTGGAGGCTCTTGTTTTCAAAGCTGGCTAACGACCATCTAATTTCTCCGTTTAATAATCGCTTTTCAGTCATTGTCTTGCGTGACCTTCTGTATCATAAGACCATGTGTATTGTGCCTCCTCCTTAAAGCTTCTTCCACCCTTGATTTCTGTCACTATTTACTGTCTCCTTATTTTCTTCTTCTTCTTTTTTTTTTTGATAAAGGTTTTTGGTCTTCTTACAATCCTTTCAAAATCCTACTGCCTTCAAACTTCTTGTTGCCACACGAATACATTTCCTATAGTGTAGAGCTAAACATTTTGATCTCCTGCTTCTAATTCTTCAAAAACTCCTCCTACCTCCATTATATATGAAATAAAGTCCATATCATTATGCATTACATTGCAATGTCAACATGCTCTGTCTCCTACACATCTTTTTAATTGTGTTTTCCACTGCTGTACGTCCTTCAGAGTCATACAAACTAGATATAATTCACCAAACATAATGTTGAATGTCTGTCTCTGTGATGTTTCTTCCAACTGGATTATTTTTCCAGCTATTTTCCTCTGGTGAGTTTATTCATCCTTCAAAACCATGCTCTGGTGTTAATCTATGACCCTCTTATTCATGCTCCTCAATCCCTTTGATGTGTTTCTTCTCTATGTAATGAATGATGCTCATTACAGACTATTCAACATTGAGTGTCCTAGACTGAGCTCTTTGGCAGGCAAACTGGGTGTCTTCTGTTGTTAGCAGTGCCTGTCAAAGAGATCTGTACTATTTATTTCTTTAAATAAATGAATGAATGTATGACTGTCTCCTAACATTTAGGCTTGAGGCCATTGCCGCATTCTCTCTCAAGCGCTTAAAAAACATGACCAGATGATAATGAAACAGGAGAATTAACAGAAAGTGTGGACTATGAAGGTAATTGTCTCTCTATCCAGGATGACTTAATATAATCTTAGATTTATTATGCTTACCAAATGATAATGGTAGTTGTTTCATTATATCTAGGCAAAGATAAACAAAGAAAAATAAAAATACTACCTCAAATCATCTAAGAAGTGAATAGGAAGAACTGTATAACCTTTGCATTCTGTGTTTGAAGTCTGTTAGTAATTTTACAAAAAATTTGATCTGCATTCTCTCTCTCTCTCTCTCTCCCTCTCTCTCTCTCTCTCTCTCTCTCTCTCTCTCTATATATATATATATATATATATATATATATATATATATATACCTCCAACAAATAACTGGCTGAGAAGTTCTCACTTCACTCAAAGATGTATGAGAATCAAAAAGAAAAGACCACAGATCCATGTCAATAAGGAAGGGAGGGAGGGAGAGAGGGATAAATAAATAGAAGATAAATAACACAACTAGAAAAATACTATGAGACCAGATAATTTTAAACAAGCGCATTGCTATTGTGTGTGTGTGTGTGTGTGTGTGTGTGTGTGTGTGAGAGAGAGAGAGAGAGAGAGAGAGAGAGAGAGAGACAGAGACAGAGACAGAGACAGAGACAGAGAGACAGACAGACAGAGAGAGACAGACAGAGAGAGACAGAGAGAGAGAGAGAGAGAGAGGGGTCTTTGTAAAATAAGACCATAGAACAGTACTTAACACATGGTAGTGGACACTCAATAAATAACTCTCAAATGAATATATATATATATATATATATATATATATATATATATTCATTTGAGAGTTGATATATATATATCATTTGATATATATATCAAATTTCTACAACACAGGCAGTAGAAAAATATTAAAATATTAAACTGTTTGCTCTAGATTGGCTGTCATTAGGGCAATGATCTATTTGTAGTGACAGTCTATAAAGTAGAGGAGAGGCCAAAAGACTTTTTGTGATTCTGATGATGTTATTTAGCTGTATGATAAAATAGAGAAATAGATATTGCTTCTTTTTCATTAACTACCAAGGGAGAGTGTTCTATGTTATATGCACGGTTGGATAATAATTTATCAGTGTTTGCTATTTCCTGTAATCATCATGAATGGATTACAGTCTAAGCAATTTGGGATTAATGTCATTTCAGACATTATATCTTTGTCTCATGATTGTAATATTTACCTTGACAAATTCATCTTGACCTCCTGTCCAGATCCCTGCAGACTCTTTTTCCAGGGAAGCAGTTGTTATGTTCTCTTGGTAAATAAGAAAATTCAGGCATAAATAGTTCTAAAGGAGAGTTATATAAGGTCGTCTTATTTCAGTTGTGTTTTTCTAAAAGGAAGGAGATTAAAAGGGCATCTTTGTGGTGAGCTGAAGAAGTAAAGCTTAACTGAAATGTTTTGATGGGATTGTGATTAGCAGACCATTTAATGAGGACTGTTCCACACATACAAGACCCTGCCAGGCACTACTCACTATTTTATTCAGTCCTCACAGTAACCTGTGAGATAGGAGGCACTGTGCCTGTTTTTATAAATAAGAACAAGAGTCTCAGAGAGGTCAAGTAAATTGCTAAATGCACCACAATTAGTATGGGACAGAGTTGGAATCTCAACGTTGAGTTTTCTGAATCCAATTTCCGAGAGCTTTCCTTTCTGTAACTGGTTTGCATTAAATATAGTTTATATTGGAGAAACTGCAAATACCTGTCACTAATACCAGAACTATTACTGCTTCTGTCATCCTAAAAGCATGCAATATTTTAATATTTTAAAAATATTGATCATATATGCTTGCAACCGTAGCAGGAATATATACAACAAATAATTGTTTTTCACCAAAAGAAACACAAGATTAGGAGGAGGATCAAATGACGTATTACAGATTCTATGGTCACTAATTGGTCTCTTATTAGTAGCTAAAGATCAGAGAGAGGAAGTCTTGTTTTGTTTGGAAATGAACTACTCTCCTTCATCTTGCTGATAGAATTTTACTTATCCTACAAGAGCATGTTTCCGATGTGCTTTCTCTGAATCCTTTCCTGGTCTTCCTATGCACAGTTATGTACACATTTCCCGTATGTTACTGCTACACCTTGCAAGAGCCTCTATAATGTAATTTGTTGTATCAATGGTCAATTCCTATTCTACTAGTCTACTTCGACTGTCGAATCCTTGAGGATAGAAGTCATGTCTTTTCTCCTATGTATTTTTGCTGCCTATTCAGCACATGACCCTCAGTAGTGCTCAGTAGATGCCTGTTGTACACACGAATCCATGAATGCATGACTGAATGTCTGAGTACATGAGTCTGTGAATTCATAAGTGAGTGGCTTGGTGCGGAAGTCTTTTTTTTACGTGTGTTTTAGCATGCTCTCTAATTTATAAATAAGCATTTGCTAAAAGCAAAGCAAAACAAAACCCTTTCATTTATAGGCAAATATAGGCACTGACGCGGAGCAAACTGGGGACCAAATACAGGTTCCTGGACTTTTCGTCCTCGTTATGCCTTTCATTAGGTGAATGCCAAGTGAACTTTTTCAGGGCTCTTTATGACATCTGTAAATTGAGGGAATCACATATGGCAAAGGTTGGTATTTAAGTCGGTGCCTGAATAAATAAAGTTTGAAAAACACTGCTCTATGGCATTTTATGGGGTATTATAGGCAGTACTACAGTGGTTTTCAAGCATTTCATTTTTAAGTGGTGGAACCGCTTGTTAAATAAAATCTTACAGCTTCAGAATGTAAAATAGATAAAAATTAAGATTTTTATGGCTCCCAAGCCTCTTTGTCCTTTAAGATTTGCTCCTTTCGTCCTCTCATCCCGTACATATAAAATGTATTAGGTGCTTTTCAAATTCATGTATGAGTCCATTCTTAAGGCGAGGCCTAATTTTGTATCCTTAAAAATAAGCAAGGAAATTACAGTTTCTGAATATAAAGACTAATAGAAAATATTGCCCTATGTTCCATTATGCCCTATCAGAACAATATTATACCGCATTGCCGCATTAGTTTCATCCTTATGCTTTTGAGATTTCTTTCTTTTTCTTTTTTAAAATATTTCCACCTAGATACAGATCCCCAAACTTCTAGTAGGGCTGGGAAAAACTGACCCAAAGTTGAATGTCTGCTTCTAAATAGACAATAATCATTGGCAGAATTAATATCTAATTCACTTAAACCAGTAAATATCATGTCATTAGTTCATTTGAGGTCCTGGGAAGATTCCTCACATTTTTAGGATCTTCATCATAGGAAGTCTGTAATGATGTGGTATTTGTATTTCTGAGAAAGGAGCAAATGGAAATTTTGTGTGCTTGCTTGCTTGACACAATAACGAGCTACTCTACTTTGTTATTTCACTCTTCTTCTGAAGAAAGGAAAAATGTTAAGTTGATGAGTATCTGGAGTCTTTAATCCTAAAAAGAAGACTTTGACCAAAGTCTTACGTGTCTCCCACATGTCCCATGAAACATGTTTAAAAAGCATTATACGGGTGACAATTTAAAAAATCCTAGGGACACAGCACTTGTGAATGAATATCAAGAGTCTTCTGTATTGACTTAAAATAATTTTAGATATTGAAGCAAAGACTTAATTTAGAAGAAGAAAATACTTGTCAGTTTTTGCTCAAGCATAAGAGAAAGCAGAGGCAAATTATGCCTTTTTAGTTACGTTTTAGAGCTATGGTTTTATACACATAATCTAAGTTTCCTGATTTAATGTAATTTTATGTGAGATTACATAAAAGAGTAGCTTTTTATAGATTCCATATGTTCTGCAAACAACAGAATCTTATCTCCTTTTTGTTTCATTATTTAAAAAAAAACACAAAAAACTGGTTCCTTTCTTGTCCTGAAGTCCCACTCTTATTCCCAATTTTCCTCTGTATCTTGGCCCTAACCCATTCTCATTTGCTGCTTCTTCCCAGATAAATAATGCTCACTTGCTGCTACCAAGAGACAATGGAGGATAATAGTTAATTGCATGAGGTCTGCAGGCACAGTGCCCTGGTGAATCCTGTCTCTTTTCTTTCCTAGATGTATGAACTTGGATGAGTTATTTACCCTTTCTATGCTTCAAAATTCTCACCTGTAAAATGGAGACAAACATAATTGTGAGGATTACATGAGACTATATAGGAACTATAGAATAGTGTGTACCACAAAGCAATTATAGCCCTTTACAGCAGTAAGACTATGTAATGGCTGTATGTGATGTCAGAGGGGTAGTGGATGGGGGAGAGGGGTTGTCACGGTGTGAAGGATATAAATGATAAATGTCTAACTACTACATTGTTTTGTGCACCTGAAACTAATAAAAAAATGTTTTAAAAAAAGAGTAAGACTATGTATTCTGGTAATATTGGTTATTTGTGAGCTGATATTTGTAGTTTACCAGACATTCCGGTTCTATCTCTTTCCCCCACCCGTCTGCTATTTTTCTTTAAATCCTTTAATCCTTTAAAAAGGATTCTCACACTTTTAGTACATCCAGGGAGAGGCATAGAGTATATCTATTGTATTCATTCAAACATTTTCCAGTAAATATCATTTGGCACAGAGAATAAAGTATCTAATAATATTCACTATGAGCTTCTGAGAGGTTCAAAACTATGCATTCTTCCAAATAAATATAGTTATGATGAATACTCTGAATAAGAAAAAAAGTAATGATGTGATAAGACCTTGTGACAATTAGTGTAAGTCGGTAAAGGCTTTTCTGAAGAAATGATATGCAAGCGGAAGGCTGAGGAATGATTTAGCTAGGCAAAACTGAGAAAGTATTACAGTGTAAGAAAAATCCTGAGGCAAGGATGGCCGTTGGATAGACTCTAAATGCACTTTGGCTAAAGTGAGTTAAAGGGGATGGTGATGTGGGAAGGCAAGGGGAAGCCCACATAGGAATGGAGGCTGAAAGGCAAGCAAGGACAGATCTGTAGGGACTTGCATGTGACATTCAGGGGTTGAGCTTATCCTAAGTGTAACAGGAAGCCGTGAAAAAGGTATAGCAGGGAAGGAATAGAAGGAATTTGGCATTTTGAAAAAGAGCGCTCTGGAGAATAGACAGGGGAAGCAGAAGGGCTTCTTTCTTTGTTCCTTAGTTACAGGACCCGTAAAAGGACTGGGATTTCCTTTGTGAAACTTTTGTTGATAATTTTCATCTGTAGAGGTGGCCTTCCCTTATTTACTCCCCTAATGAGCCCATTGTCTATTCCTGTCATAGCACTTTATGCACTGCACTGTGAGTCCGACACATGCCAAGGGCGCATTTAGTATTTTAGAATGAATAATCATTGACCATCCCTCCGAAGACTAGACAGTGGGCATTTTAAGGTCAAGGATTATGTCATATTTATCTTGTATTACCCATAGCATCTAGCAAGTCTCTGTCACACATGGGTTCTCAATGGGTTCTGTTGCTATTATTGAGGAACTAAAGGAAAAGAAGTGGTTAATAGTCATGATGGATGGAAAGGGGGTTTTGGATCATATATGCAATTTAATTTTTTATACCCTCCTTGAAAGTTGGTAATATTAATTGAGATCTTAGAACACTTTTAATAGGTTTGTGAAATTTATTAATAGCTCTGAGGGTGGAATTAGAATAGCCCCATTTGTGCATGAGCAGGTACCCAGCAAATGCTTATGTGAATTGAATATTCTTCATGCATACTGGCCCTTTGCATTTGTTTGTAGACCTTCTGTGGTTCATTTCAGGATATAGTAAAACTTCCCTAATCCTTTCTAAGTCTTCCTTAATCACATCATCACTTTGGTACAATGAAAACTCAAAGATGAAAACCCTCAGATGCTGAGAGAGTTTACAATATCAAATTGTCCATTGATTTGAATATAGGGCTTGAATATGCCATTTGAATACAGGGCTTCTTTGTTCTTTCCCTGTTATTTAAAATGGCATTAAAACGACTGAAAAACAAAACAATTCATATGCTACCTTGTGGCATTTTAAACTATAAAAGATTAATCAGTGGTACTTATTTCAGAGTAGGAAAAATAATTCAATTCTGTAAAACTTTGCAATTTAGACAGTGTTTACTGGAGAGAAACTCACTTATAAACCCATTAGCATTATTTATACAAGTAGAAGCATGGGAATAGTTTGTCACTTTCTGTTGTCAGAAATTAACATTCATCCAAACAAATTGTATACTAAGATTTTTGGCTTTCTTGTCAACATGTGAATTGATTTCAAGTTTGCATCCTATTAGTAATTTAGAAAGGACACATTTTACAGTAGAAATTGGTTTTAAGTTGTTGTTCAGGAGACACATTTTAGTCAGAGCAGCATTTAGCTTAGCTACTTTGCAGTCTGATGACTATTAAAAGAATGCCATTATCTCTTTGTTGTTTGTCATTCTCTCAGGTGAAGCTAATAGTTTAAATTCATATTAATTCTTAATACTTTTCAATTTTTATATCAAAAATCCTTGATTTTATTGCCTAATTAAACAAACTGATTTTCTCTCCCAGGTATGCTTACATCTAAATGGTAGGTACTCATAGTCTGAAGAAATTTTACATAGAAAATGTCTTTTCATATTACATACACATTTTTCTTAAATTTGTTTGCTCTCCATTATTTACATCCCACTATGACAATTTGCAGACTCTCTTCTCTGTAAAGCTCTTCTAGTTCCCAAAAGTTGAATCCAAAAAGAGCTGTAATTTAGTGCAGTAGTCCTGAGTTTCTGAAAGTGTGATGAGACCAGGCGATAGAAACTCACTGGAAGAATATTATATTTTATGTATTGAAGTCTAGACATGTTTATCCATTTGTTGAGTCTAGAGAGTTGGTTTTTATAGTTTGTGTTTACTTCTGTGAGTTTCCTGGAATTTCATTAGATTCACAAAGTTTCTGAATAATTATAATCGAACCCCTTTCCAACCCCCTTGACAACTGAGGACACCGAAAGCCCAGAGCTAGGTGGATAGTTATAGCTGGGCAGTTGTGGGCCTGTGAATGGGGACAGGAATTCAGACTCCTCTTTGTTCAACATTTCTTCCCCCAATTCATGCTACGTTAGATATTCGCCCATACCAGAAGACCCTCCTTTTCTCAAACTAGACTTTATGCTAGTTATTTTATAAAGTTAAGACCCACTGGTCTAGTGTAGAGGTTCTTAGACATTTGAGGTTTATGAATGAGTGAATTTTCTAAAGGATTAGAGGACTGACATAAAGTTGCCATGTTTAATTTTTCACAGTTGACACCATTAAGAAACAAAATAAATATTCATGTCGCATTATATTATCATCATTTTATAAATGGCTATTTTAACATCTGAAAGGATGATGAGTAGGACTGTTTCTGTTAAGCAAGAAATGGGGACAGTCATCCAAAGCCGAGAACTAAGAACCATAAAAAATAGCCCATGTTCTCAAAGGAAAGCAGAGCACAAAAGTGTTGCTCAGGCAACTCCCTCTGACAGGAAGCCAGAGGGGTTCTGATACCACCCAGCACCCCAGCAACTTCCCTGTCCTCGTATAAACTGACTCTGGGTGAGGGCAGGATGGAATGTGAAGAGATGTTGGAAAAGTGAATTATTGGTCTACTCAAGCTGAAGAACCACTTCTAGAGATGGGGGAGGGGTGCCTTCAATAAAAGGAAGGTTAGCCTCTGTATCCCTTAGGTTCTAGTTAGGAAAACCAAAGGGGTTTAATACAAGGAACTGATTATATATGTATTGAACGGTGAAAGTGAAACGGGGCCAACCAAGTAACCCAAAGATTAGTGAGGCAGCTACCATTTCTAGTACTGAGGGAAGAAAGGGGATGGTGGTGTTATGAAGTGCTAGGAGTGCAAAGGAGGGGTCACCACCCTAGGAGCTGGAACCACCAAGGGGTCACTGTGCAGCTAGTGAGCAGGTGTCTGATGAGGATATCATGTGGCTGGTTCTGGGTCTGCCAGGAGGGAGTGCCAAATTTGTCTATACTTCTGAACGGAGGAACAGAGTCTCTTCTCTGCAAAATTCTTCTAGTTTCCTACAAGGATTCCCATTGTCAGCACCTACAGGAAGCCAGTTTGGAAGAGATCCTGTGAAATGTAATTTGCAATGTCTCAGTCCCAGCATCGCAGAGCAGAGTTTAGAATGGTTGGCTTGGGTCTGAAAGACATTGATAAAGAACTGGGACCATATCTCATTTCTCCATGGATGACTTATTCAGAAGACTTTCTCATCTGCTCTTTGTACCTTCTTGAGCAAGGGACAAAGAAATGGAGAGAGCAGGACAGAGAGAAGAGATAGCAGCAGAGCAGTGTACATCTTCACCACTTGGTGTGACGAGGATTGCTTGAGCTTATTCTGGATCAAATGTATTGGGGCTGGAGCCATTTTGTCATGTCTTGGATTTCATTCAAGAAAGTAGCCTATCGCTCAAGGAGACCCTATCAACAAGAATTTTAATGTGTACCAATGGGGATGAGAGCTGAGGAAACTAGAAAAGTTATTATTTTTTTTTCCAATGGGAAAGCTTCTACTTACCTCTAATAAGAAAGCCAGCATTTGGATGCTGGCCTTAGAGAGGGCATCAATACTCCATCTCTTTTCACCAGAGAAGTGGTGACACTCAGTAGAGGACTGCGATTAAATGCCCAGTGAAGCAGAAAGGTTTTTGCTGCTTTTCCACTATGCTGCAATATGGAAAGAGCTAAAATCTGCAGAGGAAAGGAGGAGGAGGAATAAAAAGCAGACCATTGCCTCTTCCCACTCCAAGTTCCACATGCTAAGCAGGGAGTGGCCCCACATGGTCTCGTCACTGAGCTGGGTAAAGGGGAGGAGAGGTGATTTAAAACTATAAATGGGAGTTATGGACTCAATTTGAACTGTTGTGACAGAAGACGAAATAGATATGATAGTACAGGTGGAAAGCACTTCACTGGAGAAAAATTACAACCAGTACATATCTGGGCCCTACTAGTTCAGAATGTTCAATAAATCTCACACACACACACACACACACACACACACACACACACACACACACAAAACGAAACCGTTTTGAACATCATCTCAGAATAAAGGGCAATCTTTAAATTTGGAGGAAAAAGTAGCGTTCTTAAAAACTCAAAATATTACCCTTATTTTTCTCATTTCTTCAAGGTTTGGTCTAGCATGTATCCATAAAGTAAGATTTTAAAATGGTGATTATTATTTGTTGAAATTTCTATCACTAGTACCGATAACTGTAACCTGTGGAAAGAAAAAAATCCACACAGTAGCTATAGCATCCAGGGCCCTTTCCCTTATTTTAGCTTTTAAATCTTTGTAGAGAAAGGAGAAAGTCGGAAAGGCAAGGTTATATGAGGAATACTGTAGTCTTTGAACATAACAGAATGTTTTGAAAGATTAATATAACTTTAAAAGCACCTTTTAAGTGGAGAAATGTAAAACCACAGGAAAACTATTGAAACATGCCAGAAATGGAATTTATAGTTGTCATACTTACTCATCACCTTAGAAATTCTTAGAAATACTTTGCTTTAATGAAGCATATGGCGTTCTATTTATTGAGAAGCAAATTCTGCTAATGGAAGAATATTCTCAAACTAAGAGAACCTGACTTTTTGTCTCGTCTATGTTTGCCTTAAACTTGGGGCACTTAAGAACTTCCATATCTCTTAAAAATTACCCCTGCTTGTTCTTACACAATTGGGGAGCATGGTTCTAGAAAACTGATTGATTTAACTTGTATTTGTAACATCAGAAAATGAAGTAAAAATCACTTCATTCGTTTGTACCTTGAAAAGATGTGAGGAAGACCCAATCAGCTGTGAGACTTTGGGCATATTTCAGTGATAACTTAAGAGGCTTGGTTTTAGAACCAGAATATTCTAGTCTGTGACTTTGGGAATATTTCTTTACTGTTCTAAGACTTGATTTTCTCACCTGTCATCATTATTGTGTCTACCTTATTTGGTAGGCTGCTTTTGTGACATATATTTGAAATCATGTATGTATAGTGCTTAAAGTGGCGTAAGGTAAATTCTCAACCTATGCTAGCCTAAATAAAAGGCAAGTGGCACTAACAATCAGCAGTAATAGGCATGTATAACCCCTATTCTACATATCATAACAATATAATATTGCAATGTACGATATATTACATTATATTGTATACTATTATATTATGATATGATAGTATAATATTATTACAAAATACACTATTAAATATATTATAACATTTCTCAGAATTCCCAAACAGAATCACCATTGCACCCAGAGTGATGACATAAAGTTATTTCAGCCTCACAAAAGCAACTTGAGATAACGCCTGCTGATATTCTTTCTGAAAAGCCATAAAATCATTCTAGAACTCCAACTAGATTTTAGTCATTCATTCTTTGAAAGATTATTTGACCCTGCGTGGTATCAGTCACTGTACTAGGCACTGAGGGAAGATATATATATATATTTTTAATTTATTGGGGGGAGGGAAGATATTTTAAAATTGCCCTCTGGCTTTGTCACTTTTTCCGAACAAATCTGTTAATCAGTCAGGCTCCTGGCAGGAAACGGATTGCACTCTCAACGGGGAGTGAAAGAGAGTTTAATGGAGGCACTATGTACAAAAGGTGTGGGTTGGGTTGAGGAGAAGCTGAAAGGGACGCTAAGCACCATGAGGTTAGCAAAAGTGGGAAGCTCCTTCAGCCCTGTATCTGAAGGCTCAAGTGGAGACAGTAGATAATGGAGGCCGGGAAACTTGTCACCTTAGAAGAGGGGTGCCCGCAGAGCAGTGACCTAGAGTCGAGGACTTTAGCCACTGTCACACCATGGCTAACAAAGGGCCACTCTCTTCCTGTCCCATTAGCTGAACACACTCAGGAGCCAGAGGGCTAGAAAGCCATGAACACAGTCCCTGGGACCCAGCTTCCCAAGACACAGGAGAAGGGGGTTCTTGAGGGGCAAACGGGGGATATCCAGAAAATTCTCTCTCTCTCTCTCTCTCTCTCCCTCTCTCTCTCTCTCTCTCTCTCTCTCATATAACAGATGTTGGGTTTTATTTCTGAATATAAAATAATATATTTTTAAATGTAGAACATTTGGGAAACCGCCTTGTTACTTGAGTTCCTGTTTTTCCTAGTCAGCGCACGCTCCCAGTTAAAGGCACATGAATTTACTCAGTAAGCCCTCACACTCAAGATGTCATAAAACATAAACTTAATTTCCTGGCTAAGACCTCACAAAAATACTCTTGCTTGGCAAAAGATGTACTGATGTTACCCTGGAACATTTTTGTCTTTCTGCCTGTCAGAAATTTCCTTAGCAAGGCATCTTCCTACATGCATCATACCCCTAGTATATTGCTTCTTTCCTTATTTTTGCACACCATGTTGTTCTCTATTATCTCCACTAAACAAATTCTACTTATTATTTAAGACTAGTAAGAAACCTAATTTCTTTTCCAAAGCCTTCCCTGAAACCCAACAGCAACTATTTCTATATCTCATAGAAGAGTTTTATTCACACATAGGATTTTAGCACTTAATTGCATTCTTTGATTCACTCATTTTACAAATATGTTTGAGCACCTACTATGTGTCAGAGTACATATTTAATATACGTACACTTTTCTTTTCAAACTAGACCTAAAATCCTTGAGGGTTGGATTTTCATCGAGCTTCACTTGTATCCCATCATGCCAAGTCTAAGAAGATAGACTTAAGGTCTTATTTTTCATTTCTGTTGGGCAAACTTAATCATTGTTCTTCTCTGATGAAGATAGGCTAGAGATTTCTACTCCAGGTGTATTGTTTAATCCTATGTTTAAGCTCATTTCCTGCCAAGCAAAATGGATGTCAGAAAAAAATTATATTTTGCTTCATAGAGGTTTCCTACTAATTTAGTATGTGAAACCATTTGTTAGAGGTCACTTTGGTTTCCTTTTCTTCACCATACCCTACTAATTATGCTTCTTTGTAACTGACTGTAAACAGCATTTGCATTTGATAGTCTTGATACTAAACTTACCAGTAAAATGTCTTTTGTTTTGCACCGTGATATGATATAATGCTGCATGTATTTTATTCACTGTGTGAATTCAGCTGACATTCTCTTAATACATATTTAAGAGACCACATAATTTATCAATTAGCTATGGCCTAGGACTTAGCCTGTTACCTTTCCTTAGTTCCTTCATTCAAGATAAGTAGATATCATTTACCTAACAAAAAGATGACCCCCAAAATATATGACACACTAAGTTTTGTGGAAATGAAATAATTTTAAAATAAGAATATTCTCATGTAATTTGTGGATATATATATATATATATATATATATATATATATATATATATATATTCTTTTTTTCCCCCCTATATCTACATAATTTTTTTTGGGCTCATAATACATCACAAAAAAATTGGAAATATGGAAAAGAAAGAAGAACCTCCTATAACTCTTATATAATGTCCACTGTTATTATTTTACTCATTTTATGCAGCTGCTTTAATACTTTCCATGCTTGTATTTTTACAGAATTGTAATTGTTGGGTATGTCTAATTCTACGTCCTGCATGTAAAACTTAAATTTGAATCTTTCTTTTTTAACTTAGGAGTATAAACTTTTTTCAGGTTTCACCCTATTGAGGCACTAAGATTGACTATAACTCTGTGAAAAAAATAATCTCTGTTATTTGTCTACTTTTGTTAGGTTTCAAGCAGACTTTGAGTAAAAGCTCTAAAATTCTTCCTGTTCCTTGAGGTATGCTGGGGAAATTTTTATTCTTGGCCTGTGGAATCAAACCCTGAAAAGCCTGTAGGGTTCTCTCCCTAGAACACTAATAAAGGCAAACTTTCCCCCTCCCCCCACTCTCTTATCTGTCAGTTTTGCTGCCAACTCCTGCATAATATAGTCAAATTATGTGTTAGAAATTCAACCCTGGTTTCCTGGGTGATGGTACGATGCCATTACTTGCTATTCCTAGTCACATAGCTACAATTGCATCACACTCCTAATCTATATATATCTTCATGTTTGAGAAGCAGAGTTTTCAAATCAGGCATTTATTAAGAGTTTGAATGTACAGAGCAAGAAAACCTAGGTGCTTCTTGAGCTCAGCAACAACGCAGGATGTTTTTTATACCAAGATCTCGAGAAACCACCATATGGACTAACACTTCTTAGATTTGATGACTTCTACAGTGTATGTTTTCCACTTCAGTTCTGCAAACTCAGAATTCTTCATATTCTCTTGTAAACTCTTATATGCCTGAACTTGAAATTTGGGCCTGTTTCAGTGGCCTGAGTTTTCATATACCAGTGACTGGTTTTCCTTGGGAGCTTCTATAACCAAGAAGCACACTTAAATTTTGGTAATATTATTGATGTTGTTTCTGGAGTGGTTGCCAATGACCTACACAAAACAAATGTCATGAACTTCCATGTCTCTGCTTCCAAATGGCCAGGTTTGTATGATTTAAAGCAGGGGATTCTCACTTTTTCTGACTACTGATGGCTGAAATTCTCTGTGATGAATACTTACCTGGGTACTGATACATGTGAAAGGTTTAAACTGACCGTAAAATTGAAATTAGAGGGTCTTTTTTTTTTTTAATCATGTGTATTTTTTGTATTGGTCTTTTGTATTGGTTTATTTTACTATCTTTTCCTTTTTTGACAATAGTATCAAGGGATCATATTCCTTAAATTCTAAATCTGCTATGTGTTTAGCTGTGTTATCTTGGCCAAATTATTTTTTTGATCCTCTGTTCTCTCATTAGAAAAGAAAAAAGGTGAAAACAATCTCACAGACTGTAATGGGGATCAAATGAACTACTATATGGGAAAGTACTTTTTAAGTATAAAGCTCTTCACAAATACATATTATATTTATATTCTTAATGATCATTGATTATTTGGGAACCCAGTTGTTACAGTGTAGTCTTCTTGTTGTCCTCCCATATAGCGTTGTATTGATTTCTTGGATTTTTGTATTTTGTGAACCTCTTTTCTCACATGTCAGATTAATTGACTTGGTAAATTGTGGTATTTACTTACACACGTACATCGCGTGTAAACATACATTCAAATGTTAGTTTTGCGAATACAAATGAGCCACATATTTGTATTTAACTGAAGATACCCAACAGTTACCTTTTGTGCCTTTTTATCCCCCCTGTAGATCTTAAAAATTGTCAACAAAGCTACACTGAATAACAGTCATCCTAAGAGGGGATATTTTTCATCACTATAATGAAGAAAAGCAGGAGTGTGATGACAGTAACGGCTGATGACGTAAGTTCCAAAAGTCAGAGTTGCCGGATTCCACCCACTTTTTTTCTGTTCAACAAAGAAGTCACTGCGTAATTCTATTCAAAGGGTGGACAAGGTAGTTTAAGACCACTGCTTTGTCACTAGGTGTTTCTGTGTCCCAGACCCAGCAGCATTCTGTGAGGTAGCCTGCAGGAATGCCGCCCTCGCTGCGACTTGGAGATGAGCTCAGCTTGAGCTTTATGGTTTCATTCACAAAACCACCTATCTCTGGTGTAAGCCCACATCCTAACTCTCAGAAATTCCTCTGTCCACACTGCCTGCATTACCTGTTCCCTGATGACTTTCTGCCACATTTTCACACAGGTCTAGCTAAACCTTGAGAGTTACCTCTTGGGGAAGGGTCTTTGACAGTTGCTTGTAAGAAGTTTGTGATATACACACGTTCTAGGTCTTGGCTACTCAAGTGTGGCCCTTAGAGCAGCAGCATTAGCATTACCTGGGTGCCAAAAACAACAAAAGAACAAGACAAACAAATGAGAAACAGAAACTCATAGACACAGATAATAGTTTAGTGGTTGCTAGAGGGTAAGGGGGGCGGGGGGTGGGGGATGGGAGATGAGGGTAAGGGGGATCGAATATATGGTGATGGAAGGAGAACTGACTCTGGGTGATGAACACACAATGGGATTTATAGATGATGTAATACAGAATTGTACACCTGAAATCTATGTAATTTTACTAACAATTGTCACCCCAATAAATTTAATAAAATAAAATTTAAAAAAAAGAAAAAAAAGAAATGCAGAGTCTCAGGCCACACCTCCGATCTAAAGATCAGATTGTATTTTCACAAGATCCCCGGGTGACTAGATATGTACATTATGTTTGAGAATCCCTGCTCCAGGTCATCTGAAGAATTCTGTAAACTCGCTGTCTTCAGAGTTTTGCATCTTCAACAGCTGAGATTAAGTATCTCCTTTGTTTTCCATTAACCCGTCTCCCCATTAGTGTGTCTTTAATTGTCCAGTCTTGACTCAATTTCTGTTTGTAATTGAGCTAAAAATTATATGCCACTAATCAGATGTGCAGAAGGAAGGGAGAGAGGAAAATGAATTTTCATTGTTCTTTCTAATAAATAGCTCATCTTGTTGTTAAGTTCCTATTTCACAGATGGGGGAGGATCTGAGAGGAACTTGAACTTGCAAGTCTATGTCAAAATGGTGTCTTTTGGGTAAAGGCCCAGTCTTTCAGTATTTCTCCCAGTTTTTATGCCTTCCCTTTAATCACATGGCACTGGGCAAAGGACAGACTTAACATGAATTAACATTATAATAATAGATGTGCGGGATTGTCATTTTTCCACTAGTGCTTACTGTTATCTGGTTGAGGAACAGCTCGTTTCCCGAGGTCGTTGGTTGTCAAGTCTCTGCCCTTGCTCCAGTGCTGCTTAGGCATGTGATAGGTGTCCCAGGTGGCGACTGCTCTCAGCATGAGCAGTGCACTTCTCAGTTCACTTCCAGTTTGACCTTCTTCCCCACTGCCTGGGCTCTTCGCCTAACCTCTCAGTGTGGGCTCCAGTTGTTTAAAACCCTCAGCTCTGCTTTCTGGGAGCCCTTCTCTTTGGGCTGTTCAACCCATGGACTCCCGGTTCCTTTGCCTCAGGCCGCAGAAGCCCCTTGGCAGGCACTCGAGGGCTAATTCTCAGCTCCCTTCTGTGTCCTGGGTGGCTTGTGGGAACTTGTAGGACCCACAGATGTAGACTGAGACAGGTGTGCCTCGAGTCTGTTGTCCTCAAAACATACTCCTTTGTCATTGCTTTTCCTACTCTTTTGTGTTGACTCGACCATCTCCTTAGTGCTCTGTTCTCATCACCCGAACAATATTTCCTTTCTTTATTTCCCCCTTTCCTGCTCCTTGACCACAAAGGAACTTCCCTTAATTCATATTCTAAGTTCTCAGAATATGAGAACAGATGGGAAAAGCTACGTTCAGACCTACATGCTCTCCTCAGGGAAACTTCTGGAATTTAGAAATCCTTTTCCTCTTTTAAAAAAAGCTTAGGATTATTTCTTAATACTATTTGTAGACTGTGTGCTCAAAGATTCTATTTTTTGGAAGAATAAAACTAAGCAAAGCATTCTGTCCATAAAAGATGGACAAGTATTATTTCTTTTTTCATTGCATCCTTCGGGTTATAATCCAGATCCTCCCTGAGGCGTGGTTGCCACAGTCAAAAGATGGGGAAGGTTGCATACAAGAATGTGCAAAAAAAGAATATTAACCCCACCAGAATGGATAATTATTACCGAGATTTGCACTGTCCATGTGGTAGCCACTACCCATGTGTGATTCTTAAGCACTAGTCTGAATGGACATGTGCTAGAAGCATAAAATAGATCTTGGATTTTGAATATATAGTAGTACAAATAGAAAGGAATGTACAATATTTCATTAATAACTTTTGATATAGTTTACATGACGAAATAATAATATTTTGGATATACTAAGCTAAGTAACATTCATTATAAAATTTATTACTAAACGTAATTTTACCTGTTCCTAAAAAAGAACAAAAACAGGTAAAAAACTTTTTAAATGTGGCAACTAGAAAATTTAAAATTACATATTTGACCTCCATTTGTGGCTTGCACTTTATTTCTAGTAGGCAGTGATGATGTAGAACTTTTTGCTGTGCACCTCAACCTTTTGAGTACAGTGCAAAAGATCATACTAAATGTTACGCAGAGTACCCATTCCCTCACAACAAGAGCAACTTAGCAGACCTTACATTTTATATACCACACTCTTGAAGTAAGATTTTACCCTTAGGTCTAGGATATTTTATTATATTCTCATTTATTTCCACTCAGCAAATGTTTATTCGATGATTTAAATATTTACCTAATATTAATTTAGCACCTATTACGTGCCAAGCACTGGTTAGGTTCTAGCAAGAAATTGCATAGAGTCCTTGCTCCTTTGGAGCTTATATTCCAGAGGAGAAGGCAGAAATAAATAAGTGAATTATAAAACAATTCTAGCTATGATACGAGCTATACGGAAAGATGAACTTGGTCAGGGACAAAGAATGATTGGATGGAGAGAAGAGAGTATTTATGGGAAGATAAACAGATGACATACGGACAGAGAACATATGGATATCATGACATATGGACAGAGAAGACCAATGGGCAATGAGGGAGTGAACCCTGTGTAGATCTGGGGTAGGACATTTCTCATAAAGGGAACAGCATGTGCAACGGCCTTTACTGCGTGCAAGACACTATGTTTGGCTCTGTGGGCATACACAAATGAATAACCATGGCTACTGCCTTCGTATACTTGAAGCACACAAATAACTTGGTACAATGAATGACATAGGAATGATATGCATTCAATACTTTGCATTCGTGAACTAAGTTCCAGAAGTGAGGGGTAAATTAAGTGTTATTCAAGTGCTGAACATGAGCAACTAACTATGACTAAAGGGATTACAGAATTGTTTAGAGAGGGGGAGTTGCTGATTTGGGAAGGAGTTGAAAAGGGGAAAATCAGTAGAGATACGAGGAGATATGTGTTTAATTGACAGACAGAGAAAGGGAGGGAGAGAGAGAGAGAGATTCTATATATATATATAACTTATCTCTAGGAAAACTACTCTCATAATCAGTAGTAGTTGCCTATGATAAAACCACATTTTTCAAAGACAAAATTGCTTTTATTATTGTCTCATCGAGTACCATGTCATTTAGTCTTGATGAGGGCCCTAAGTGTCATTTGATGCTTCCCATAATTTCCAATTCTAGTTTCATAAGGTTTGAAAAACTCTGGCCTGTTCTCTAAATTGAATGTGCACAGAAGCACACTAGAAGTCCCTGGAAATACCTAATCTCGTTTTCTCACCATGAGTTTAATCATAAGACTTCAAAAATTGGAACAAGCTCCAAAAATACCTGAAATGCACTCAACAAAAGGCAAAACAAAACAATAGCAAGAACAACAATGCCTTGAGTACTTAGGCACCAATATGCCTCATCCAGACACTTCAGTGGTCCTAACATGGTTAGTTTTGATATGGGGATAGAACAAAGAGCTCCTTTGGTGTCTCCTTCCCTTCCTCCCTGCAACGGTTTCCTACTTAGGTTCAGGGTTTCACACTAGCTTTTCGTTTGTGATAACCATTTGGAATTACATTGGAAAAATATTGATTTTTTAAAAATTTATTGGGTGACAATTGTTAGTAAAATTACATAGATTTCAGGTGTACAATTCTGTATAGCATCATCTGTAAATCCCATTGTGTGTTCACCACCCAGAGTCAGTTCTCCTTCCATAAATAAAGATGATCCAAGATCATGAGGATAATCCCAAACCGGGTTGTTTCCATTGTAACTATAAAGACATAAGTTGATTTTAGGGACAGCGGTGCATTTTAAAATTTGTGATTTCCAAAGGTAACATTCAAATTCATCTTCCCTTCCCAAAAGTCTTTGTTTTGGTAGGTGGTGTATAGATAGCTGTAGTCAGACAGGTTACAATAGGAAAATAAGCTCAAGATCACAAAATCCGTAATTGAGAATTGACAGAATCAGAGTTTGCCTTTGAGAATGTTACTACTGTATAAATTATGAATGTAAATTAGAGAGTTTGAGGTAATTATGAATAGTTCTACATGGGTTAATGAGTGTTTGTAAAACAATGTTCGTGTTTCCAGCATTTAATTTAATTTATAAAAAGGTTTTCCTTTATATGCTTTCGTGGCAATGCATTTTCACATTAACAGAGGTCTTTTGAAACAATTCCTTTAACTCAAAGAATGACTTCAAATCTGTAAATTTAAGCCTGTGGGTAAGTCAGTGTGGAAAATATTTTATGGTAGGTGTGATTTTTCAAACAACACATATCAAAAAAGTACCCATTTAGTTCATTTACTACTATCAAACCTAGTTGGTAATATTTCCTTTTTCTAAAAGAGAAAACATATCCAATAACTTTATTAGGAGACTATGGTGATTGGTGATTGAACTAAATAATATGATTATTTTTGTTCTCTGGTACAGTATTTCTTGTATAGTAGGTAAAGTATATACTCAAGACTTGCTTTCCAGATAATCAGCACTTTTATTTAAATTTTATTAGTTTCAGGTGCACAAGACAAAGCAATACTTAGATGTTTATCATTTATATCCCTCACACTGTGTGAACCCCCCACCCCCTATCCACTATCCCTCTGACATAGCACAGAGCCATTACATTTCCACTGTCTCTATTCCCAATGCTGTACTCTGCTTTCTGTAACAATATACATACAAATATAGAAATACACATACATATATATAGTTATATAAAATTATAGTTAGCATTCAGTATTGTTCAGCTTCAGGTGTACTGTGCAAGCACTTTCTTTACATCATGCATATTTGGAGCTAGGCTGATTTATAGTTATGAGTTCTAAATTTTAATTTATTCTTAAATCTCTTTAGGAAGACTTTAGATATTCTCTTTCCTTAACTAGTCTGTAAGTTTTTTGAGAAAGAAACTTATATATAGTGAGCTTTCACCTCAGATTCTTACTTCTAACACACGCACGCACGCGTGTGCATGTTCACACACACACACAGAGACTATAATAAGTGCTAGGCCTACAGTGCATTTAATATAATTACAAGTTACTACACAGTAAAACACTGGACACGTTCTAGAATATTTCAAACTCTGGAATATTCTAGATTGGTTTTTCTTCCTCTTATCAAATAACAGAATCTCAAATAAATAGTATTCCAAAACCATAAGTCAAGCGAAAGAAAATATGATGATATCCCATTTTTAGGTAGTGAGAATAGGGTCCCTGAAAATTATCAGACCTATTCATGTCCATATTTCCATTACCAAAATGTCTTGCATGGATCAGATAAGTATAAATCATTAGAATATAAGTTTTAGGAGAATATTTACTATGTCCTTTTTTTTCCTGTTGTATCTTTCTTAAGTAGCACAATACAAAACTATGATAGGAATGCAACAAATATTTGTTGAATGAACACAGACCCTTAAACTTGAGTTAATTATTCTTGTATGAACTAAGACAGGGATGGGTGGAGGAGTGGGGTGCAGAGAATATTTCTGTGTTTAAACCTCAGGAGGTCTAATCTCAGGTTCGCCTAGTTCTGTTCTGAAGTGCTAGTAGGAAGTACCAGTCTGTTCAGGTGAGAGAACTTGGCCTGATGGTAGGGCTTCCATTATTCCCTGTTAAGATAGAGTGGAGAGTGACAATTATTAATATATATTTTAAACTCCAAGTTGCCATCAGTGGCCATTTGTAATGGTATAACATCTTCTGTCTTTGAGCTGATATGAATGGTACACCAGAGCAATTCATTTGGGACCCCCACTCCCAATAGTACCAGGAACTATAGTCACCAAGAGCTATAGAGGAGTGAATAACTCTTGTCACTGGTTATAGCACAGCGCCTTTATCTTCTCACAAGTATTCCCTTCATGTCAGTCAGCATTTGAGCAAATATTGAACGTGGCTGTTCAGCTCAAGACTGGATAAATTATATTCTTCTTTTTCTGAGCTCTGATATAATTTGAATAATAAAAAGAAATAATAATAGTCATTCATAATTCCATAATGGTCAATATCTTGCTGTCCTATGATAAAAAATATTTTTACTTTAGAATTCTAAACAAGAACTTTTATACTTTAGCCAGTATAGTTTGTTCCCATGTTCCAGAATGGGATCATTGATTTCCTAAATATATTTTTAATTATGAGCTTTCATTTTAGAAAATAAAAGAAACAAAGGGAAAGAAAGAAAAGAGAAAAATTTTAAAAAGAGAAAGAAGATAAAAAGCCCTCCAATCCACATGTCATAAATGGTAAACATTATCTACAGTCCTAAAAATCATCAAGAATATGCAACTGATATATTTATTCTAAAAGATGAGAATTAACACCCTCCCTACTCCCCCTTTCTTGTTTTCTCTTAAGCTTTTGACATCAGTGTTAGATTCTAATTGTGAGCTAATGAATCAGGACTTTATGAGTGACAACTTGATTATTTAGATTCTTATTTTACTCTACTGTGCATCATTTTAAACAATTGCATTTTCTTTCTTTTTTTCTTTCCCTGTGGTTCCTCCAGAATGTTAAAGATTATTTTGAATGTAGCTTGAGTAAATCGTACAGTTCTTCTAGTAACACACTTGGGATCGACCTCTGGCGAGGGAGAAGGTGTTGCTCGGGAAACTTACAGCTACCACCACTGTCCCAAAGACAGAGTGAAAGGGCCAGGACTCCCGAGGGTGATGGCATGTCCAGACCGACCACGCTACCTTTGATGACACTTCCAAGCATTGCTATTACAACTGTAAGCCAGGAGTGGTGAGTAGCCTCAAAATGAAATGTCCGTTCTAAGTTTTATTTTCCAATTACTCCAAATACAGTTCACTGTTATTAACTGTTAATTATCTGTGGGATAACTAAGGCTATTGATATTCGGCAATTTGTTTCCCTTTGGGTAGCAAGACGAAGCCTTTTAAACAGTGGAAATTTTCTACCTCTTTAGGTTGCAAGGAGCCTATTGAGGAAGAAATGAGATGCATTTTTATTAATGTCAAGGGAAAGAAAAGTCACTGCCTGTGATCTGTTTTGTTTTGTTTTTTAAAGAACTATTTAGTGAGAATCAATGTGTTTTATAATAGTAAAGCAAAATCCTATGAGAGTACCTAAAGGAAAAATATGTGTGTATATACACACACAGATATTCTTATTGCTGTAGTCTTCATATTATTCCTAACTTCTTTTTATTATAATCCCACTTTATTAATCTCAGTTTGTGATTATCTATAAAATAAAGCACTTCATTGTAAATCAAAAGAGGAATGAAAATTGTGCTGTGAGAGATGCTTGGACTATTTTGCAGAGTCTATATTTGAGAAAAAGGCTATTTTAATCGAATGTTGAAAAATTAATCAAATACATATAACCTTAATAGTGTCCTTAAAATTGTGCCATGACTCTGCTTCAAATATGTGTTTTATCATATATTTAATAATTAGCATTTTCTCTTTGTTTCTTTATTGTCTACATAATTTTCAAACATTTTCCAAGAATGGCCTGCTTACATAACATGAAGTATTATCATTAAAATGAAAAATGTTTTCTCAATATTTTATATAATTTTAAATGATAATAATATGGTGCCTTTAAAATTATTTTTGTTCAAATCACTTATTAAGTAGAAGGACTAAACATATTAAATTATTATACAATATCATTTCAGTAAACCATTAAAATCTGTGATTTTTATGATGTGTCATATATCCTTGCCACATGCTGAGCTCTACAGTAGCCCGTATGTGCTCATTGAATGATATAGGACATCTTTTAATGGGTAGTTATCAAATACATTAAGAATTACATCACTGAGACTCCAAGTATCACAGTTGTTAGCATGAAATGGTTCACCAAACAGTCTGTATGTGATAGAGAATCATGTTAACACATTCTAGGGAGAACAGGTTAAAAAATTGTGAAGCACTGAATTACATCTTTTGTTCAGGTGAATTAACATTAGAACACTCATAGCTAATCATTGAAAACTAAAATGAGCGTATTGTTTCGATATTGTTTACTTGATCATATCGCTTCTGTGATTAGTTTCGGTTATGTTTCTGTATAATCACAGATTTGGAGTCTTAAAGATATCTACAGATTTATTTTCAGCAGGTTGACAATGGTATGTATAGTGGGGCCAGTTGTTATTGTTATAGTATTGAAATGCTTCCCAGCAGTTGGTAAATTTATACTTTTCTGAGCTCTCTGATGGTCTCTACTACTATCCCAGATGTCTACCCCAGAACTAAATCCAGCAACTAAAAAGGTGATGACTGGCACCGTAGGAGTTCAGTCTTGGCAGGTGTTGGTTGGTGCTGTTTCTGTTAGAATAGTACTCCAAATAAAAAGTGCCTTGCAAAGTTTGAGTTCATTTAACTCTAGGACACTGTAGGAGCTGTGGCGTTGTCCCTCCTATAGAAGTAGAAAATGCAGACCCTGACGTTTGGGACATGCTTGTATACCTCTCTAAGTTGCATGTATTTATCTGCACAAAGAGAACAATTGTATTCACATGATGGACTTTTGTGAGGATTAAATATGGTAGTTTAGTAAAAAGCATGTTAGACAGTCACCAAATGTTAATTTCTCTTCTCTTAATCATTAGCCAATAAATCACTTTGAAAATTAGAAAACATGTCTCAAGTATCAGTAGCTTCATGCTGGGTGTCAGTAGTTTATAGTGAAATAGAGAATTTAGCTATTATCCAGTGAGTTTATATCGTATAGTCAGCTAACACCACATAGTAGTTCATTTATAACATGTCTGCTTTATTTCAAATTATCTGGATACTTTGTAAAGTGTGAGAATAGTCAGTCATTGACTATACTCTCTTCCATATATATATCTATATATATATGTATATATACATATATATATACATATACATATATATGTATATATTATTATTATTTTGTCTTTCTGGGCTGTATTCTGGTAACTGCTTTTTATTTTTCTTAAAGTTGCTAATTCTCTTTTCAACAATGTCTAATTTGCTGTTAAATCTATCATATTGAATTTTTAGTTTGTATTTTTTATTTGTAGAGTTTGTGTTTATTTACTTTTTAAATATGCCAGGTAATTTTATGTAATTTTCTTTTCATGTATTAGTTATCTATTGGTGCATAACAAATAGTTTTAAAACTTAGTGGTTTCAAGTAACAAGCATTTATTATCTCAAATTTTCTGTGAATCAGGAATCCAGCTGTGGTTTAGCTGGGTGCCTCCAACTGGGTCTCTCACAAGGCTTGAATCAAATTATTAGCCAGTGTTGCATTCATTTCAAGGCTTGACTGGATGGGTGGGATCTGCTCCCAAGCTCACTCACATGGTTGTTGATAGGTTCAGGTCCTTGCTGCTTATTGACTGGACACATCAGTTGCCAGACACATGGCCTCTCAGAGCAAGGGGAGAGAGATAGAGATAGAGATAGATAGATAGATAGACAGACAGACAGACAGACAGACAGACAGATAGATAGATAGAGAGATAGATAGATGGGTAGAAATAGAAGGTGAGCAAGATAGAAGTCAAAATCTTTTTACAATGTAATCTTGGAAGTGACATCATATCTCTTTTACATAGTCTATTCATTAAGTCTAGCCCCCATAAAAAGGGAGGAATTGTGCAAGGGCATGAATACGAGGAGGTGGGCATCACTGGGGGGCCAATTTAGGGTTACCTGCCACATTGCAGATATTTTCAAGCTTTTAAAAGTTTCTTTAAATATAGCAAGAATATTTTTTTTTACCCAGTTGATCAGTTAAATAATCCTATCAATTGATGTAGAAAAAGTATTTGGCAGTGTCCAATACTCATTCCTGATAAAAACTCTCATCAAACTAGAAATAAAGGGGAACTTCCTTAACTTGAAGACCTGTATTTAAAAAAAAAAAAAAGAAGCAATTGCTAACGTACTTAATAGAAATTAGATGCTTTCTGTCTAAGATCAGGACCAAAGTAAGGATGTCCTGTCTGACCAAACTTATTCAACACTATACTGGACATTCTAGCTAGTGCAATAAGACAAAAAAAGGAAATAAAAAGGATACAGTTTAGAAAGGAAGAAATAGAACAGTCTTTGTTTGCAGATGACATGATTGTCTATGCAAAAATTACCAAGGAATTGACAAAACAAACAAAGAAGAAAACCTCCTGGAACTAATAAATGAGTATTAGCAAAGTTGCAGGTTACAAGGTTAATATATAAGATTGATTGTTTTGCTATACACTGGAAATAAACAGTTGCAATTTGAAATAATAATAATAAATACCAATTACAGTAGCATGTAAACAAAAAAAGGAATATTTAGATATAAATCTAAAAATATGTATAGGATGCATATGCAGAAAACTACAAAATTCTGATAAGAAAATCAAAGAAGTTCTAAATAAATAGGTACACTATGGTCACGGATTAAAAGATTCAAAATTATTAGGATGCAATTTTTCTCAACTTGATTTATAGATTCAAAGCAGTTTTAATCAAAATCCCAGCAACTGGTTTGTACACATTGACAAACTGATTCTAAACTTTATATGAAAAGCAAAAGCTCTAGAAGAGCCAACATAATACTGAAGAAGAAGAAAAAGTTAGAAGGCTCACACTATCTGATTTCAAGACTTACTATAAAGCTACAGTAATCAATATAGCATTATATTGGCAAAAGTATAAATGAATAGATCAAAGGAACAGAATAGAGAGCCCAAAAAAAGACCCATGAAATATAGTTAGTGATCTTTGACAAAAGAGCAAAGGCAATTCAGTCAAGAAAGGACAGTTTTTCCAACAAGTTGTGCTGGAACAATTAGCCATCCATATCCCGACTCCCCCCACAAAAAAAAGAATCTAGATACAAGTCTTACACCTTTCACAAAAATTAACTCAAAATAGGTCGTTGACCAAAATATAAAATGCAAAACTATACAGCTCCTAGAAGATAAAATATAGGAGAACAGCTAGGTGAACTTGGGATTGGCCACAAGTTTTTTGATACAACACCAAAGCATGATCCATAAAGGAAAAAATGGAAAAGTTGGACTTCAGTAAATTAAAAATTTCTCTGTGAAAGACAGTGTTAAGAGAATGAAAAGACAAGCCATGGACTAAGAGAAAACATTTGAAAAACACATATTTGATAATGATCTTGTACCCAAAATATACAAGAAACTTAAAAAATTCTATAATAAGAAAACAAACAATCGAATTGGAATATGGGCCTATGTTTTCAAGAGACAACTAACTAAAGAAAATATGCAGATGGCAAACAAGGATTTGAGAAGATGTTCAACATCATTTGCCATTAGAGAACTGCCAATTAAAACAATGAGATACCACTGCACATTTATTAGAATGACTAAAATAATAATAAAAACAATCCTGACAGTACCAATTCCTGGCAAGATTGTAGAGCAGCAAGAACTCTCATTCATTGCTGGTGGTAATGCAAAATGGCACAGCCACTTTGGAAGACAGGCAATTTTTTTTATAAAGCTAAACGTAATGTTAATATATGAACTGGCAATCACATTCCTAGGTATTTATTAAACTTATTTTAAAACTTATATTCATACAGAAACCTGCACAAAAATGTTTATAACAGCTCTATTCAAAATTACCAAAACATGGAAGTAACCATGATGCCCTTTAATAGGTAAAATGATAAATTATGGTACATCTATACAGTGGAATATTATTCAGTGATAAGAAGAAATAAGATATCAAGCCACAAAGAGATGGATAAATCTTAAATTTATGTTGCTAAATGAAAAAATTCGGTATGAAAAGGCAACATACTATATGATTCCAATTATATGACTTCCTAGAAAAAAAGCAAAATTATAGAAATGGTAAAAGATCAGTGGTTGTCAAAGGCTTGGGGAGAGTGTTGAAAAAAAAAATGAATGAAGCTTCAACATCCTCAGACTTTAGTGAGAAAAACAGATGTAAGAAAATTATGATAATGCCATATGTTTAGTTCTAGCATAAGAATACAGGTGAGGAGCAATTAATTCTTACTTGGAGGGGAGAAATAACAGTGAAAGCTTATATTTGTCCTTGACCTTGAAGCTGAGTAAGCATCTATCTGCTGGACAGAAGTAGAAATAATATTTCAGGCAGAGGAAATAGCATGAACAAGACCATGACTACCTGAGACAAAGTTAGATATTCAAGGAATGCAAGAGCTCATAGAGTGTGTAGGGTATGTGAGAAGGTATGGGTGGAGATATAGCTTAAATAAAAAGTAGGAAAGTTGAGTTTTAAACAATAAAATGTGACAATCCATGTTAAAAAAAAAGTGGGCAGGGTTAGAACATGAAGAGTCTTGAAGTTTTGGCTTTATCCAACTTAATAAATGGAAGCCATTGAAGATTTTTTTTAATAAGGTGAATACACATCTGTATTTTAGTAAGGTAATAAAGAATAGACAATGTAGAGGTTGTTTGGAAAGAGAAAAGTTGTAGGTTGGAAAACTAGACAGGAGACTTTCAGAGTGAGGTGGATGACACACGGTGAGGGATTTGAGCAGGAAAATAGATGTGGGAATGAAAAGGAGAAGGACAATGTGAGCAACATTGGAGTCGAATGGATGGGAAGTGATGCTCAGTTGAATGTGGATTAGAAGCAAGAAAGAGAAGCCATGAACACATAGTGGTTTTCAGCTTGATCAACTGGATGAATGGTGATGCCATGAAGAAGGCAAAAAAAAAAAAAAAAAAAAAAAGGTGGGGGGTGGATACAGTACGAAGTGAAAGGTGGTGGGTGTAGTTTTGAATAGGGTGAGTTTAAAGGTCTTTAGACATGTACCAAGTGGACATTGTCTGGAAACAGTTAAAAACGTGTGTCTGTATCACAGTTTGGGGATCACAGATGTACAAGTGGTAATGAAGTAACGGAATGCATGAGATTGCCTAGACCAAGTATGCAGAGATTAATCAATATCAATTTTTATCTTGAACTAAGCATATAGCCCTAAGGAATAATAACAACATGGGAACAAATAAGGTGGAAGGAGAAGCCAGGGAGAAGGCAGAAAATGAGCAGTCTGAAAAGTGGGATGATAATCATTACAAGAAGAATGGAGAATTGTTACAAAAGGAGAAGTTAAGTCATAGGGAAGGTTTCATTACAAAAGATAGAGGTCACACCGAGTATACGTTAGATGAGGATTGAGGGGGCGGCTGGATGGCTCAGGTGGTTGAAGTGAGAGCCCTGAGTGGTGGGGTTGCCAGTTCGATTGCCACATGGGACAGTGGGCTGCACTCTCCACAACTAAATTGAAGACAATGAGCTGCTGCTGAGCTTCCAGAGGGGCAGCTGGATGGCTCAGTTGGTTAGAGCGCGAGCTCTCAACAAGGGGGTTGCTGGTTCTATTCCCGCATGGGATGGTGGGCTGCTCACCCTGCAACTAAGATTGAAAAAAAGGCGACTGGACTTGGAGCTGAGCTGTGCCCTCCAAAACTAGATTGAAGGACAATGAGTTGGAGCTGATGGGCCCTGGAGAAACACAGTTCCCTAATATTCCCCAATAAAATTTAAAACAACAATAGCAACAACAACAAAAACCCATCAAGGCCAAAAGGGAAGTGATTTGTACAAAGTCACAGTGGGTAGGAAGCAGGGGTCAGGAGGCAGGGATTGTTAAAATAAACAAGATTAAAAAGAAAGATGAGGACTGAGAAAAGACCTTTTAATAATTCGGTGGGTGCTGGTAACACTAGTGAAAGTCTTAGTACAGTTATGGAGTCAGAATGCACTGGATTTAAGATTGAACCGGGGTGGCAGAGGGATGGGGAGGAATGCAGAGCAATGCATTGGTGACGCTCTAGTTTTGTTGGGTAGGTACATATATGCTCTTTTGTCTTCTGAATGTGGTATTAAAAGTGGACAAAATAAGACTTTTAAAAAGCATAAAATAGAGCTGAGGAAGAAAGGACAGTAGTAAAATAGTAATATTTAAATTTTTGTTAGTGAAAGGAAAAAGTGAGAGTGGAAGTTGATTAGGGAAGACAAGATTAAGGAGAAGTGCTATAATTTGGAGACTCTCATGTATGCTGCACAGAAGGAACCAGTAGATGGAGAGAGACTGCAGATAAGAGAGATGGGCAGTAATTGATATAGAATATAGTGGAAGGGGGAACATAGGTGAAAAGATGAACTTCAGACAAGATTAGAAAGCTCTTCTTTTGAGATACGTAAATCCAAGGCAGAATGGATATATTGGAAATGACAAGGAGAGAAATAGGAGAATCTCATCTGCAAAGGTGGAGATCAGGGGTTGTCAAATATCAGGGTACATGGAATTTTACTGCAAATCAGATGGCTGGACCCCAACTCTAGAGCTGAGAGCCTGTGATAGGACCTAAGAATCTGTAGTTCTCACACATTCCTAGCTTATACTTAGGGAACTGTTCTGGGGGACGACAGTTTGAGAACTCTGGCCTAGATTTTCCCAGTGAAGTAGGAGGTTAGGTCGTCGGCCGAGAATAAGGGGAATGAGCCCTCTGCTCTCCTTTCAGCCAAAGGCATACATTGTTCCAGATCACCACGCATGAGTTTTTGTCAGGAGGCCTTTATTTTTCCTGATGCCACGCCAAGTGACCTGCGGTGGGATTGGACTCCCAGGTGGTAGGTAACAGTAGTGCTTTAAGAGTACAGACATCTGAATGAGACAACAGGCTATTGTCAGTGCATTTTCAGTTGGATAGGAAGAGGCACAAAGATAAAAAAAGCAGGGGGTCTTGTTTCAGGGTTTTCTTAATGTGTACTTTTTCATAAGAAAGTGTTCTGGCTCTTCCTTTGTTATTCCCTCAAAGAAAATTATAAATATCACTTTGCTTGTCCATCTCCATCTGCCGGAGGGCTATGCTTTGCTTCTCTAAATGTTTCAGTTGTGAACATGATGATTCCATTTGGGCATCTATTAACTTAGGTGTGATGTCCTTAATGTTCACTGTCCTAACTTCCACCTCCATTGGGGATGTTGATGCCAATTTCCTTGCTGCTTTCTGAAAGGCTGGAAGCAATTTCGTTGGTTCCCATTATCACAAAGGGGCCCAGCGGTCAGCCCACTGAGGTGGTGGCTCAGAAACACGGAATGTACTTTATTGCTCCCACAGTCTGTCGCAAGTTTATGGTCTGATGAGGTTTTCAATAAGAAATGTTTTATACTTTTGGGCTGTCTTGCAACTACAGATCCTAAAGACCTGTTTTAAAGATCAAAATACCCACAGATGCTGTGCACAAATGCCACCGATTGAGCAAAACTGGTGTGAGGATGGGAAATTGATGACACACACATCTGTTCAGCATTTACCAGGCTTTTTACCACCCACTGAAATTTTTTGATTATAGAAACAGCATTTCTGACTTGTGCATTAAGCATTGCAATCTGTAAGTCAGCAATCTGCAAACTCCCCGCCACCCCCGCCCCGCTGCCCCGACCCTGCGCTCTCCATCTCAAGTATGTGAGATAATGGACAATGGATAAAGTCATGCACCATCCCCTCCATACCTCATTGCTTATATATTCTGTTATCAGGTCAAAATTATATTAGAATATGGGCAGTGCAGGTTTTAATAGAAAATGCTTAAGATAGGATTGGCTTATATGATTCTAATAAAAGGTGTAATACTTTTATTTTACAGTATAGATAATACTCGCACTATAACACATTATAATATATAATGTCCTGTCCCCTCTCCCTGATTTTATTTAAATATAACTCCACAACAACTTTGTGAGGTGGGCATTATTCCTTAAGGTAAAGCAAAAAAGAAACAAAAATGGTTTTAACCAAAGTATATTCATCGGTATATAGTATTTCATAATAGAGAAAGACTCCATTTTTTAAATTGAGGTATAATTGACATACATTATATTAGTTTCAAGTGTACACTGTAATGAATCAATATTTGTATATATTGTACAATGATCACCACAATAAGTCTAGTTACTTTCACCATACATAGTTTTAGAAATTTTTTCTTGCGATGAGAACATTTAAAATTTTACTCTCTTAGCAACTTTCAAGTATACAATGCATTATCATTAACTAAAGCCCTTGTGCTGTACATTACATCCCACAGACTTATTTTTTTGTAACTGGAAGTCTGTACTCTTTGATTCCCTTCACCATTTCACCTCCACCCCTCTCCCCAAACCATTACATTTTTTTTTTTTATCCATTTATCCCTCAATTATGTTGTTTCTTGGCTATTATAAATAATGCTGTAGTGGACATAGGGGTGCATATATCTTGTTGAGTTAGTGTTTTTGTTTTCTTCAGATAAATACTCAGAAGTGGAATTGCTGGATCATGTGATACCATTTCCCTGAAAATAAGACCTAACTGGAAAATAAGCCCTAGCATGATCTTTCAGGATGACATCCCCTGAACATAAGCCCTACTGCGTCTTTTGGAGCAAAAATTAATGTAATACCTGGTCTTATTTTGGGGGAAACACGGTAGTTCTAATTTTAATTTTTTGAGGAACCTCCATCATAGTGGCTGCACCAATTTACAATCCCACCAATAGTGCACAAGGGTTCTCTTTTCTCCATATTGTCACCAACACTTGTTATTTCTTGTCTTTTTGATAATAGCCATTCTATCAGGTGTGAGGAGGTGATGGCTCATTGTGGTTTTGATTTGCATTTCCCTGATGATTAGTGATGTTGAACGCCTTTTCATGCACCTACTGGCCATCTGTACGTCTTCTTTGGAAAATGTCTGTTCAGGTCCTCTGCCCATTTTTAAATTGGATTGTTTGGGTTTCTTTGCTATTGAGTTGAATGAGTTCTTTATATATTTATATCTGATTCTTTATCAGATATATGATTTGCAAATACTTTCTCCCATCCTGTAAGTTGCTTTTTCATTTTGTTTGTTTCTTTTGCTGTGTGGAAGCTTTTTCGTTTGATGTATCTCACTTGTTTATTTTTGCTTTTTTGGCCTTTGCTAGACAGACTCCAGTTTTGATGGTTGATGGCTGACAGCTTCAGCTTTTCACCTCTCTTTTTCCCTTAATCCCACATCTAGGAAAGATAAGAAAGTCTGGGCACTATAACTAACCCTAACCCTAACTAGACAATCAAATCATGCAAACTCCTGCCCTCTCTAGGAACTCTCATCTCACACCCTACCCTCTTACCTATAATAAAACAATAACCCATTTGCTACTTCCCTCTCAGCCTTGCTTCTCTTTAGATAGAACCAGTGCCTTTCTCCTAGAGGAATTTTTTGTTGTTTACTATGTGTCATTCATCCTGACATCCGTAAATTCCTGTGCATGGGGCAGCCCCACATCCAGCAGGGGATTCTAAGTGCCCAGAGAAAACAGGTTTCTTAGGGCTTTAATCCTTTAAACATGTGGTCATCTGAGACAAGAAAAGTAATGTGCTTTTGACTCAGGTCTGAGATCTAAAGGATGAACCAGACATGGTCTCTGCCCATCCCTTCAGTAGTTATATCCTAGTAGAAGAGGCAGACATGTAAATTAAAAAAAGCACAACATGATGTCAGATGTAATATGTACAAGGTAGTGAGGTAATGCAGACGGCTGAGTAGCTAGTCTTCCTGGGTTGAACAATATGTCTGTAAACTCATAGAAGCATGAAAGAGGATTGCATACTGAAGGAATAATATTCAGGTTTATTTGGCTGGAGAACAGGTGGTGAGATGCAGTTGGTAAAGGCCTCGGCGTCCCTGCTGGAACATCGGATTTTATCCTGAGGACACTGACGAGCTATTGAAGGGCTTTAAGAAATGCAATGAAATGAGGGAATGTTTTCATTCTAAATAGTTCACTTTGATGGCAGTGTGGAAGATAGATTGGAGTGGATACCGAAAGATAATTTAGAAGGATACTGCTTTAGTCCAAGTGAGCAATCTGGATGGCTGAGTCAGGACAAAGGCAAGGAAAATGGCCAGAGGAGGACGATGTGCCAGGCACTGTTCTAGGAGCTGGGGTATGATGGTTCAGAAAGCGCAGAGAAATTCTGTTTTTATGAAGATTACATTCTAAGAGGGGGGTGGTTGTGTGGGAGAGAACCCTCAACATCCATTCTTTCCTTCTTTCTAACAGTAAGGAAACTCTGGAGTTGTAACTGAGCCCGTGGCTACTCAGAAAATAGACTACATTTTAGCCTTTCTTAAAGCTTCCTCCTAGTCTAGTTAGAACCTAGGTTCTGGCCAGAACATTGAAGGGTATTCGTCTCCTTCCACACTTTCATTTTCTTCTGGCTGAAATGGGTAAGCAGTGGCGAGATAGCTCACACCACGTGGCCAGGGTAACAGCACAGCCTGATGGAGCAGCAAAGCTATAGGGCCCTGAGCATGTGACAGGCTGGATTTTAGTGTGAAGTAAATATAATTCTGTTCTTAGTATGGATTTCTTTCTGTTACAGCAGATGAAGCTGCATCATAAGTAATACTGGGAGAGACACACAATTATCATGGAGGTTTACATGAAGGGGATGCCCAGATCAGGAATCCCACAATGGCAGTCATACAAGTTTACATAAGTTATACAAGTGTGGTTTATACTGCTGAATCTATGAAGCTTAATCTATTATTCTTCAAAACAAATACTAGCTGTACTTGGCATGCAAGGAAGAGGTTTACAGAATGCCCAAGCTAGTCAGGTGGTTGCCCCTCAGGCAAGAAAGACCCACTTGTGCAGGTAACTCTGGGTATGCCAGCCAGCGTGGTGAGAGGTGAATATCCCTTCATCTGTCTTCTTATTATCGGATCTGAAATAAATTGGTTATTTAACTGATAAAAGCATGAGTCTGTTCCTGGAGGTGCAAGCTGATTACAATAGTGATTATAATAATTAACAGAAAACTACAGACTGAAACCATGTGGTGAAGGAAATAAATAGACTGATGTGATAGAAACTGTAAGCTGAGCAAAGGAATGTTATTTTAGGTAAGGTAACTGTGGAAGTCCTCTAAGAGGAGATAATATTTGATTGATATCCAAATGATAAAAGACAGCCAATGCATGCAAAAAGTGTGTATGTGTGTGTGGCGGGGAACGTTATAGGTAGAGGGGCTAGAAATGTAAAAGCCCTGAGGTGGGAAAGAGCCCAGGATAACTGAACAGGAGAAAGGAGGCCAGTGTGTCTGGAGTGCAGAAAGCAAGGGAGAGAAAGGAGTTGGGACTTAGAAGCAGGGAGCAGTTCGATTGCCCACTCACCTATAGGCAATAGTAAGGAATGTTGTTTTATTCTAAAAGCAATGGGAAGATATTATAAAGTTTTGAACAACAGTGTGGCATGATTTGACTTTTAAAAAATAGTGTTTGGGGTATGGGTATAATTAATGATATGGACAAAATAGAAGTAGAAATTATTGTGGGAAGTTGGGAAGTTGATTTGAAAAAAAAAAAAAGAGTTGCCAGAGAAGATGGAGAAAAGTGAAAGGATGTAATTGTGTTTTTAGAAGTAGATTGATAGGGCTTGCGATAGAATGCATGTAGAGGTCTGGGAAAGGAAGGCATCAAAAACCAATCCCATCCATGCTGTTTGCTTGTGCAGCTGGAAGAATCATGGTTCCATTTGTTAAAACTAGAAACACCACAGGTTCCAATACATAGTTTGGAACCAAAAATGTTGAGTTCCCCATATAGGTAATAGTAACTAGCCATGGGCTCGGTTACAACTCCAGAGTTTTCTTACTGTTAGAAAGAATATGTTGTCTTGGAGTGTGTGCATTTTTAGTAATGAAGGTCCAATAAATTGTCAGATTTTTCAAATTTTAAGAATCATTGTTCTAAAATAATCTATTCTTACATGTGTTGATGTTATACCATTCATTCACTGGATCATTCATTTCTCAAATATTTTTTTTGCCACGTAATTTTCCAAGACTGAGAATATGGGAGGAACATATTTTTGTGAAAGAAAATGTTGGGCTTGGTGCATTGTCCAGCAATGGAAAATATTTGTCTAACTCAAGAGCAAGATTGGGTGTGAGATGGTGATTAGTAAGTCTTGGAAGATAAAATGATAGTTGAGTTTTTTATTGAGAGGGAAGTGGAATTCCCAAGTGGGTTTTTAGAATGAGGAAAGGACAGGCTTTGAAAGGAGGAGGAAGATAAAGAGCAAATAAAGACAATAGAGAACGAGAAGCCCTGGCAAAGCAGGAACAAGGAGACCTGAGTCAGAAAACAGAAAGCAATTGTTTTTCAGACTGCAGGTAAGTTGGGTAAATGTGGGCAGGGCGGGTGACTTGAGTTTGGCAATTTGGAGACCACTGACTTTCCATTACCCCACTTTCAGCTCTATGAGTCTAGTAGTCCTGGTTCCCAGGTGGGGGGCCTTCCTACCAGGAGACACATTAAGAGCATCACTAAACTTAAAGCTATAGTTGTTTTCTGGTCACTTTGGTCTCCTTTTGCCAGTAGACCAGTAAACAAAAAAAGAAATTACCATATTGGCAGGGATAATGGACCCTAGTCATCATGGGGAGGTAAGGTTGCTGCCAAATAATGGGGAGAGGAAGCACAACTACCCCAAACAAGACACAGTATATTGATGAGCAAGGCCACGCCTACTTCTGTGCCTTGGTTCCTGGGCACATGTATTCTCCCATATGAAAGTAGAGAACCATGTAATGGCTATGGGTTTAAAGTACATAGCCCACCCTAAAGGATAGTGCCACATCTTACAAGAGTGTTGTCTCCAAACTGGCACCTCAGTGGCAACTTTAAGAGTCCATCACATTGCTTTCTAAAGCTGGCAGCTTCAGGATGAGTGTACCTTTTGGTCATTTTCTCTCCCCCATACTTCATTGCTGTAAAGTGATCCCTTGGCCCAAGTTGCTATTACGTGGTCATCATATACTTTAAGTCCTTGGATAATGGGCTGGCTGAGATACTGTGGGCCAGAAAGGCAAACCCACAACAAAAATACATGTTGGTCCTGGCTAGATGTAACACAGCTCTTTCCTGGGTGAAATGCATCCTACGTAATCAATTTGCTACCAAGTGACAGGTTGGTCTTCTTGAAGGATGGTTTCTACATTGTCTTGGTTGCTGGCAAGCCCAACATTAAACGGCAGCAGTTACTAGAGAAGCACCAAAGACGTGAAGTTCATGCTGTTGGATCCATTTATAGTCTCCATCTGTACCACTCAAGCTATCCTGTACGTAAGACCATTGACCAGGCTTCAGGATAGCCGAGTAGAGAGTCTGGCTGACATTTACCGGCTGAGTTGTTCTTGGTGTTCTTTACACTTCTTCTGCAGTGGATGCTCTCTGATAGGCATGAACATGCAATAGACAATCACCACACTTAATACCTATTCCCGTAGATCCATCTACATGCCTCTTACCCAGATCTTCTTATACTTAGTCTTTCAGGGCTTGTTCCAGGGTCCTCACTAATCAGCCAGCTAAGTCACTAGTCCATAAACTACAATCTCAGGCCACTTCTTTTCTTTCAAGTGCTATTTTTCAGGGCTACGCTGTAGTACAATGGCAATTCATTTTCTACTTACAGCCACATACTGAGTTGACCTAGATCTGTACCAATCTTGGGCTTTTCCTTCTTTATCAATAGGTCATAGGACACCCTTCATGAGTTCATAGGTGTGAAATGTGGGAGAAGCATTGCAGTGATAGTGACAGATAACATACGGATTTCGGACATAGATTTGTACAGCTCCCTGCACAAATATATATATCTGGGCTTGCTCAAATTTGATCTCACATGTATCACATCCATGTGATGCTGGAGCACTGCTGAGGTCACCTAACTTCCTGACTTGTTGGGTCTGTTAGTATCAGCGACGTGCTGGTAATCGCCTCTGAAAATAACATCTTGGGTTTGTAGTATTTGCCAAGTTCTGTGGTGTTACTATCTCCACAATGGCTAATTTCATGCTGCCTGAGTGAGGTCACAGAACATGGACTTGGGAAGAGATGAACCGTCTCTTGCATATTACTGTATCCAGCTAGTGATGGGCAGTTCTGACCACTTGATGTCATGTCATGTCATGTCACTTGAGGCCCCATGGTTTCATGCTCAGTTTCTATTGCAGCCCAATGGCATGCCAGGAATTGTTTATCATTTCTCTGCTGCAGATGGCATTGCTTCCTTCTAGTACCTAGGAGTGTGCACTGTATATAATACATTTTGCTACCTCAAATAACTCTAGGATCATTGGTGATGTGGCTTAAGCAACAATCCTGGACCTTATGCCAAAACGTTTTCACCCTGGGCTCTACTCAACAGCTTTCTACATCATCTGAAAAATGGGTCATAACAGTATTCTCAAGTGTGTTATAGGCTGCCTCTAAAACTCAGAGTCCTATCAAACATTATGGTTCTTTTTTGGTGCTAGGATATGCAAGGTAATAACTTATCCATTACTTTGGAATGAATATCGCAGAATGCTCAGAACACTAGACTCCTAAAAACTTTATCTATGTGCCAGGCTCCTAAATCTTTCTGGGTTCTGTCTCCCTCTGGAGTACATGTGTCTTCCTAAGGCATCCAGAGTCCATGCCACTTCCTGCTCATGAGGTATGATTAACATGACAGCATCAATGCAGTGGACCAGGGTGATGATCTGCCCAACGTCCAGATGATCGAAAGCTCCTCTGACAATATTATGGCAGAGAGCAGGAGAGTAACACGGGCCTGGGGCAAGACTGTGAATGTACACTGTTATTTTGCTGTGTGAATGGGAACTTCTGAACCTTGTTTCTGTTAAGAATGAAAAAGAGAACGTTTGCTGGTGACATACCAGGTAGTTAAAACTATATTAATCTGCTCTGATAAATATGGTCACATATGGTACAGTAGCTGTAATTGAGATGGCTGCTTGGTTAATTTGTGTCATCCGTTGTAATCTTCTGTGGTCCCTAGTTTTTTCAGGGGCCAGACTAGTACATTAAAGAGGGTTCTATTGGGGACCAGCAGTCCTTTATTCTTTAAGATTTTGAGGGCGGCACTGATTATGCCATCCCTTTGAGGTGCTGCTATGGGTTGAATTGTATCCCCCTAAAGATATGTTGAAGGCCTAACCTCTTGTACCTGTGAATGTGACCTTATGTGAAAATAGGGGAATTGCAGATGTAATTAGTTAAGTTGTAGTCATACTGGAGTAGAATGGTCCTCTATAGGAAGAGGGAAATTTAGATACAGATACATAGAAGGAAGGCAGCTAGAGGTAAGACAGAAAGGGGCAGAGATTGGAGATGTGTTACCAGAAGCTAAGGGATGCTTGGGAATTACCAGAGCTAGAAGAGGCAAGGAAGGACCCTGCCTTAGAGGCTTTGGAGGGAGTATGGCTCTGCTGAAACCTTGTTTTCAGACTTCTAGCCTTCAAAACTGTGAGAGAATAAATATATGTTGTTCAAAGTCACCCAGTTTGTGATACTTTGTTACAATAGCCATAGGAAACTAAAGTAATACAGATATGATAGAAATATTTTTAAAAATTTATTATCCTCCGGGAGGGGTGGTAGTGGTACTTTCAGGATCTCCTTCTTGGCTTTCCTACAACAACAGTTCTAACTTTACAATTCAAGGAACAAAGTTAGGGTTCTGCCAATTGCTAAGTATATTTATTCCAGTTATTCATTTGGAGACCAGAGAATGACCAGCAGTAACAACTGTGAGACAAACATGGTTTGGACTCAACTTATTAGCTGACTTCCACATTCCTCTACTTTTCGTGGGATGGCCATGTTGGGATCTTGGACGAGCAGCATCAATCTACATTCAGTAGTTTGGAAAGATCTGAGTGGTATTTTAGGGTCTTTTAGTTGACATGTTCTAAGTCAAACAACTGGGTCTATGAGCATAGCTATTCATTGGTGGTGGCTGACTTCAAAAATTCTGCTTATCAGTTCTGATCTCCATTGTTTGCGTGTTCGCGCGCGTACCTTACTGCCTGCTCGTTTATCTTGCCCATAGGAACACAATGTTTTGTGAGCCATTTTCATACATGTTTGAGGGCCAGGCCTTGCTAACTCTTTCTGAACTTGATACAAATGATAGTAATTCTGTCTGTTCCCAATCTATGGGTATGTGCGGCCACCTGGCCTCTACTAATCTCAGATCCGATCATCCCTATTGCTTTTAGGGAAAACAGTAATATAATAATATGTCCTGCCATTATTCCCAGCCTATGGAATGATGAGGGTATCTCCCTAATCTTATTGCCTTTATACAGGGAGTGTCTTCTGGGGCTCCCTAAGCAACATGGTTAACCACAGTGTTTTCTATCTTATAGAGTAGACCTTATGAATGCTTCTCAGAGCTTTTTAAACCCGTCCTCCCTACCTTGCTGCAGCAATTCTGGCATCTCTATTTTGGTTAATACATGCTTTCTTCAAGCTTCTAAGGGCCATTCCAACAGTCTGTTACAACTGCCATCGGAACCCTTGCCAGGGTGTTAAATCCTGTATCACTGGACATTTTCACCATATTGCCAAACTCTTCCTACCCCAACTTTATGTCCTGTCCCTCTTGATCTAGCTCCATCAGGAATCACTCCTAGTTCCTGATGGTAATGTGTTATCCAGGTCCTGAAGCTTTGTAGGCATATACTTTCCCTTTTGCTTTAGCTGGCCCAGCACTTCCTGAGTCAGGTTATGCTGAGATTTAACTCTAATTATGAACCAAGAGGGGAGGTGGGGCAAATCTTGAGAAGGGCAAGAAATATCTTCTAAGGCACTTGCCTTCTAAGGCCTTTGTAGATCTTCAAGCATGTGTGTGTGTGTCTAGCTTTATCTTCCAATAAGGGGAGATTGGCCATTTCTGCAGGCCCATAACATTCAGGATAAACTCAGGATTCGAGGTTCTTAACTGTGCCTACACAGATACCCCCTTCTAATGTCAAGGTCCCAGTCTTTCCCTGTCCGGACCTCGAGTTTGTGTAAGAGACTTGCCTGGGCTGAGATTCAGCCTTTTCTGAAGCTCTGCTACCAATTAAATCCTGTCCCTGTTTTGCTATGACTTCTGTCCAGCTGTAGGAGCAGAAATTTTCTTTAAATGCTGCCAAGGAATCCCTCTTATTGTCACACTTTGCTTTAAATTGTTTATAGATCTGAGTCTGTCATTTTCTCTCTTTAATCAATGGTGCCTAGCAATAGCTAACCATATCTACACTTCTTATAGTTATTATTTCTTCATACCTCTAAATACCAGGAATATTCTTCTGGCTATTGCGTGTTCTTCCACCTGTATCCCATCACAGGTTGCCATAGGTGGAGGACAGACAAATGCTCTAGCATTACAAGGACTACCCGTACTTCACGGGTCACCAATGATAGGGTTCTCATTGCCATCCAGCCAGAAATGATCCAACTTCAGAATTCCTATCTTTAGAGTCTACTTCCCAGGAATGCCCTGGTGTCAACTGTCTTAGGTTGGGTTCCTTAGAACAAGACCTGAGATGGGGATCTTTGTTTAGATGATTTATTCAAAATATCCTCTGAGGAGGCGGGAGGTGAGGGAAACAGAACAGGGCAGGAGAAAATGCCAAGCAAGAATGTGATCTCAGTAGAGACTAGCTTCAGTGTGATCCCAAAGATATTCTCGAGCCCAAATGACAGACAGAGCTAGTCTCACACTGAGGCAAGGGGGGCTGGTCTTTTGTATTCCACGCTACTAGGGCATTGGTCCAGTCAACCTCGGTATGGGGTGGGGAGAGGTGTGGCCACCCAGGTAAGATGCTCCCATTTGGTCCAGAGCAATTCTCTGTATTGTTGCCTCCAACAATCACAACAAATGGGAGAGGGATGCACCAGCCAGAGGTGGGGATCTGAGCAGATACCAGTAGCATCCACTACAACAATGTGGCAATATCATGAACTACAAACTCTGAGTTATTCTGTGTCCTGGGTAAGAAATGTATTTCTTAAAAATGCTTGGAAATACGCGAGGCTTGGTTAGGAGGGAAGATAAATGCCCTTCTTTTTAGTGCAATTACACTCAATCCCACTGGCCATAAATCCCAAATGCCCAATTCACCATCTTTGACTAGGGATCCTCATGCAAATAAGATCTCCCCTCCTGGTCTGCTGTCAGCTCTTAGAATCCTCAAATGGAGACTGTTATCCCCAACTGTGGCCCTTGTAAATTTCATCAATTTTTTCCCCCTTCCTTCTTACCTTTACTTTATAATGGTTGAAGTGAGAGATTACAGAACAAGTCCTTTCATATACATTGTCCCATTTGGAATGGTGTGACATAATGTGGAAATGCTTTACCTTTTTGCTTTCCATGTACAAGTGAAAATGTCTCTATGTGACTATACACTATTTCTGAAAAGGGGACGGAAACTTCAAAAAAAAAAAAAAAAAAAAAAAAAGGAGAGAATTATCCAAATGTGATGTACAAATGGTTGAGAATGAGATTTTGATTTCCTATTTTTCTCCGTTTGAGTTTGGGAATTTGTGTGGTTTTTTTTTGTAAGCAAAAAATATGTGAGCTCAGCTCAGGGCTTCAGTGTTCTTGAAGGATCTGGAGATAAGTCCTTGTCTCCTGAGTTGATGAAATGCAGTTTACGATTAGAACCATCCTGTTCTTTCCTCCCCAAAGCTCCAAGCACACTGTAGAATGAGCAGTCTGCTCCCCATAAACACTTGAAAAATGGTGATGCATGCTAAAGTGCTTTGAAAACCAAAAATCCACATAAGAATGTATCAAGGTTGCTTTCAAGGACACTTTCCACAGTCTGCCCTAAAGTGGTCTTTCACTTTATGTCCCCCATACATAAATTCCTTGTGCTAGCCTGGGATTCTTCCTCCTACTTGCTGCACAATCCCCTTTTCATTTTCTCCTTCTTCGCTATCAGAATTCCACCTGGAATTCTAAGCTGGGTTTGAATCCCCACAGTGAGGAAGCAAATCTTGATATTCCAAGGTTTGGCAAGAAAGGTGAATCTCCCTGTGGGGAAAACCATGGCACAAACCTGTGGTTTCCCTCTTGTCCACTGAGGTTCTCTGTCCTCAAGGGAACTCCTTTCCTTAGGATGGAATTCTCAAAGTGTGGTCTCTAAGCGAGAATATTATCATCAGCAGAGAACTTGTTAAAATGAAAATGATTGGCTCCACCCCAGACCTATTAAATGAGCAACTCTTTGGGGCTGGGGACCTGCGAT